>NC_043014.1:45876038-45888538 GCF_006345805.1 Octopus sinensis | reverse complement strand
TGATTATGTAACTTCTGTTCTTTTGTCGCCCATTAATTTATATATGTATAATTAGAAGGTTTAGAAATTGTGTCGATATCTGGTCGATATCTGGTCGATAACTGATGAGGGATTAAGCATGTTCGCACCCTTTGTGTTTTTTTGTTATTTCTTTATCTTTTTTTGTCTGTTCTTTTGCACCTTCCTTTTGCCACCTCATCATCATCATCATTATTTATTATTATTATTATTATTATTATTATTGTTGTGTTATAGAGCAGTGCATGTCATCAAAATGACACCGGGGTAAAAATCTACGAAGCCCAGTATACCCATCGTGACTACACCCGTCTGATAAGGTTACACCAGGCACATGCGTCGCAACCATGTGTGCGTGACATGGAGATCTCATATCAAGATAAATAGCACATGACGTTGCAGATTATTATTATTATTATTATTATTATTATTAATTTTGACTCTATATCTTCTGGAGGAGTTACCTCAATCCTTTATATATTAACCAAAATGAAGTAGATAGACAAAATTATTTTTTGAACATGTTGAAGACACACAAGATGTCGAAATATCGTTCACTCGATAACAATGACGCTCTTCTTTTAATTTTGACTATATCTTCCGGAGGAATTACCTCAATCCTTTATATTTTGCGAAAAACACTGATGTAACAGCTTTTACGGATCTTTTCCTTTTGAACGGCACATGTCAACACAATTTCTAGTTAGCTAAACACTTAAAAACTTCGTATACTGGTAGAATGTGGCAAAATAAAACATGTTTTTCTCTTGGCTTTCTTGATAAAATTGTAATTCGTTTGTTTAACGTAGTTTAATTTTTCGAATTTTAACCAATGAATCGCCTCTAATTGAGCTAAAATCATTTGCTGCGTCTAAAACTGAGACATTCTACCAGTATGCGAAGTTTTAAAGTGTTTAGTTAACTACAAATTGTGTTGACATGTGCCGTTCAAAAGGAAAAGATCCGCTTTTATTAGGGAACAAAATGAATGAGATGTGTTGAAGTCGGAGTAATGTCGGAATTGCTTCAAAGTTCCATATTTCGAGGGGAAAAGGCAAAGTGTTCAGAAATGAAAAGGATAAAATTTTTCGTGGCTTTGTGGTAAGTGGCTTGCTTCCCAACCACATGGTTCTGGGTTCAGTCCTACTGCGTGGCATCTTGGCAGGTGTCTTCTACTATAGCCTCGGGCTGACCAAAGCCTTGTGAATGAATTTGGTAGACAGAAACTGAAAGAAGCTCGTCGTATATATATATATATGTGTGTGTGTGTGTGTGTGTGTATGTCTATTTTTATGTCTGTGTTTGTACCCCCCCCCCATCATCGCTTGGCAATCGATGTTGGTGTGTTCACGTCCCCGTAACTTACCGACTCGGCATAAGTGACCGACAGAATAAGTACTAGTCTTGTTCGACTAAAGGCGTTGCTCCAGCATGGCAGTAGTCAAATGACTGAAACAAGTAAATGAATAAAAGATTGTGTGTGTATGTGTGTGTGTGTCAAACTACACTGAATCGCAGGCATTGGCTTGTTATAATGCCATATAGAGCTATTATTAACTAAGCCGTCTGGATCATCTTAAAGAACTGAGAGCAAAGACAAAGTCTCAGACTAACATACCAGCTTCTTTGTATTAACAACCCTCTCTTATGTCCACTCTGTGGAATTTTCTGTAGATTATTGGTTGGATTAAAGTCTCATAAGTGACATAAGCTGGTAAAATCGTTACCGCAGTGGACAAAATGTTTTGCAGCATTTCGTCCGCCTTTACTTTCTGGGTTCAAATTCCGCCGGGGGCGACCTTTTTAATTTTTTTTTTCATCCTTTCAGGGGTCGATAAAATAAGTAAACCAGTTGTGCACTGGGGTCAATATAATCGACTTATTCCCTCCCTGGTACTTACTAGCCTTGTGGCAAAATTTGGAACCATCATTTATTATTATTACATAGTGGGCTTAGGAATGGCTGTGTGGTAAGTAGCTTGCTTACGTACGTGGTTCCGGGTTCAGTTCCACTGCATGGCTCCTTGGGCAAGTGCCTTCTACTATAGCCACGGGCTGATCAAAGCCTTGTGAGTGGATTTGGTAGACAGAAACTGAAAGAAGCCCGTCCTATATATATATATGTGTGTGTGTGTGTGTGTGTGTGTGTGTGTGTGTATCACAACGATGCTGGTGTGTTTACGTCCCCGTAACTTAGCGGTTCGGCAAAAGCAGACCGATAGAATAAGTACTAGGCTTACAAAGAATAAGTCCTGGGGGTCGATTTGCTCGACTAAAGGCGGTGCTCCAGCATGGCCACAGTCAAATGACTGAAACAAGTTACAGAGTAAATAGAGAGAGAGAGAGAGAGAGAGAGAGAGAGTACTTCCTGTCTAGTAATTTTGTAATGTTTATGGAAGCAAAGTTAGCAACAAGAAATTTACTTAGCAACCATCAACTGAACACACACACAGACACACACATTATTGCTCTCTCTTCCTCTCTCTTTCATATATATATTTATATATATATATATCAATATATGAACAAGTTTTATCGCGGGTTACTGCTTAATGAACGACCCAGTTTGTGAATTATATAACGTGTGTGTATGGAACCGTGTAGCAGAGAACGTGAAGCGTTGTTTGTCGTTCGGTTGTCAATGATACCAGAATGCGCTATTTTCAAACGGCCGGGCGGGCTTTCACCGAGCATTATCTATCTGCCTTGGCTGTTAAACTTGATCAGCAGCTGTGGGGACATCTGTTGGATCGATACTCAATTATCTTGTGATACAGCTATCTGGCGTAGCTACTAGCTACGTGGGCAGTCTTTAAATGAAAACACCTGGTAAAGATCGGATTTAAATATAGACCTCCACTGGCGCTATTTTTCTTTGCTTTTTGTTCTGTGTGTGTGTGTGTGTGTGTGTGTGTGTAATTTCATTGTTAATATGAACTCAGATCGAATATTGTGTTAATATTAATTGGTGATAGTGACTCGGTGGATGACATTGGAAAACATGCGTAACGGAACAACGCGGGAATTTATAAGTGGTCGATCGATCAACTAGAAACAGCAGCCAAATGTCTTTCTAATCGCACTCTTTACTGTCTCAAATAAGGAAGGAAACATTACGTGGTGTAGACACACATACACACGCACTGAAAGACAGGACGATCACAGTTTGAACACCTGTGACCAGAGGCCTGTTTATTCATTGCTGACCTTGAGCTACACAAACCACAAACACATACGACACTGTGTGTGTGTATGGTGGAGGCGCATTGGCCCAGTGGTTAGGGCAGCGGACTCGCGGTCACAGGATCGCGGTTTCGATTCCCAGACCGGACGTTGTGAGTGTTTATTGAGCGAAAACAAAGCTCCACGGGGCTCCGGCAGGGGGTGGTGGTGATCCCTGCTGCACTTTCGCCGCAACTTTCTGTCGCTCTTTCTTCTGTTGGCCTGCTCGCTTAGCCAGCGGGGTGGCGTCATTTAAAGGCTAAAACAATGCGACGCGCATTGTGACCAGCGATGTGTAGCAACATCTGATAGCCTGGTTGGTTACGGTGATATATATATATTACGGAGATGTCCAGTGGTTTTTTTTTTTTTTTTTGCTGATTCGTATTCCCCGTAGCCGAAAGGAGGGTTGTGTCGAAAAAAATATTTTTTAAGGGTGGTTTTTGTGTGGGGACAGGCGGAAGTCTTGCCACAATTTTTCTTCTCTCAACAGAAGTGACCGTACAGTATCTCGAGCGTACATATATACGCACAAGCGCGTTCGTGTGCATGACTACATTTATTTAAGGTCAGAAACAAACCTTATGCAGCACAGAACTAAGTTAAGGTACATGTGTCTGTAGTATACTCAGCCACTTGCACGTTAATATCACGAGCAGGCTGTTCTCCGTTGCTCGGATCAGCTGTAACCCTGATCGTTGTAACCGACGGAGTGCCAGCATACGTATACCGAGTTCTTTTTGCATCTGGTTATTACTATTAATTTAGGGATCTTTTCGGTTTGAACGGCAGTTTTTTCTAGCGGTGTCATATGAAATTGTCACCCATAATTATGACCCTAGTATCGATCTATTACATTTCAATCTGTTTTAGAGTTAGGGGTGGGGGGAAGGGTATCTTTTTTCTTCAGAAATGTAAATAAACCCAATCTGTTTCTTAAACGAGGGACATATTCATACGGCACAGAATGTTTTTTTTACCTCAATAGACGTCAGTGATTGGTTGAAATTGCAGAAATTGAAGAAAAAACAACAAATATGTTACAAACTATAGAATTTTCTTAATAAAGCCAAGAGAAAAAGATGTTTTATAGACACATTCTACCAGTATGCGAAGTTTAAGATCTTTTAGTTACCTAGAAATTGTTAAAAACTGCCGTTCAAACCTTAATTTAGTTAAGGAGAATCATGGATTGGTGCGCATGCGCCCGTGTTTCAGTAGATAAATAGATTTTGTATGTATTCACTAACACCGGCATATACATTGAACGTGTGTCAGATTAAGAAAGCCACAGTGCCAAGCTAATTGAATAAATGGCATGATATACTGACTTGTCATCATGAAAACGACACGCTGTAGATCAAAAAGTGAACTGGGAAGAAGCGGCAAGTCTATGTACAGACGAGATTACCTTCAACGCCGTCATCGCCACCATTGAAGAGGAGGAGGAGAAGATAGATGATATTGCAGAGGTTAACCAAGCTTGTTCCTCTTGGTTTAACTTGCTACGATTTATTGTAAGGTCACCAGACCTTTGAGGGGTGAAAGGGGGGTAGTTTATTCTCGTTTTCTTAATTTTTTTTTTAACGAATTGTTACCCCATGACTTACGATATGGAAGATCCTAGTTTTTTTCTTCTTCTCTTTAAATTTATTTTATTCGCTCCTTTGGACCGTTGCTTCATTTTTTAAGTTTAGGTATATGTTTTGTTTTTCGTTTTTCTTTTCTTTATTAGCCACAGGGGCCCAAAATAGAGGGGGACGAGCGAGGACAGACAGGACACCACAGAGGGGACAATACATAAAACGAATGTGAATGAGATGATTATTTAACAATGAGGTTGGCTGTATGCGTCCCTCATCACATGCAGTACCATTAATCTTTTTTTTTTTACAGTCTATTTTTATCATGTACTAGCAGTATCGCCCGGCGTTGCTCGGGTTTGTTTCGACCCTTTAGAATTGGAATTTTTGAAAACTAAAAGTTTTTCATTATGTAGTTTGTTCTTCTCTTTAAGTGAACATTTTTCTGGTTGAAATACACTGAAAAATGGCGACACAGCAGTCAAAAAATCGTAAAAAATAGGGATTTTCATAGAAAAAAAAGCACCTTTTTGATGTAAATAATTTTTGGTGTTTACATGGTCCGATTTGAATTTTTTCTTCTACGGAAGGAAGAGCAAGCCTTCTTCTATCATACTATCAATTTTGGTCAAGTTGCGCCGCAGGGTCTCGGAGGAGATAGTGTTAGTTGAAGGCTACCAAACCTGCCATACACAGACAACTTCAAATTTATATATAACTTGATTTTTCATACTTAGCAAACAGAGGTTCCAACCGTGACTATCCAGTTTTTGAGCATATCTCAGTCTGCATTGTCTTGCTTACATGCCTAATGCTAGGGTTCTTTTTTTTTTTTTTTTTTTTTCCATTTTGGCTAACCCCGCGCAGATCGGCACTTATGAAACAGAAATCTTGGGTGTTTCAACCATGACCTTCCTATTTTTGAACATATCTAGGACTGCATTGGCCAATGTTTCCATTACTTTTCTTCTTTTTTTCTTCTTCTTCTTCCTCCTCATCTTCTTCCTCCTCCTCTTCCTCTTCTTCTTTCTTCTCTTCTTCCTCCTCTTCTTCCTCCTCTTCTTCCTCCTCTTCTTCCTCCTCTTCTTCCTCTTCTTCTTCCTCTTCTTCTTCCTCTTCTTCTTCCTCTTCCTCTTCTTCTTTCTCCTCTTCTTCTTCTTCCTCTCCTTTTTCTTCAAAAACTGTAGGATACGATTTAAGAGGGATTTGGCTGCGGTTTTCACGGCGTATAAACGCTTCCCTACTTCTCCCAGCTGGTTGTTGTGTAAAACGATATTAATCATTATAATCACCAGTATGTGACAAACGAACAACAGACCCAGCGACGGAGAAATCTTTAATTACAAACCTTAAGAAGAGAAACTGCCGTTTGTGTATAAATACAAACATTAGTCTCGCTCTGTTTAAAAACCGAATACAGTTATTCCCCAGTTACACGGTGGCTAGGTAACGGCTAGTCGCCGTGTAAGTCGAAATCGGGATCTTTTCGGTTTGAACGGCAGTTGTTTCTAGCGGTGTCATATGAAATTGTCACCCATAATTATGACCCTAGTATCGATCTATTGCATTTCAATCTGTTTTAGAGTTAGGGTTAGTTGGGGTGGAGGGAGGGTATCTTTTTTTCTTCACAAATGTAAATAAACCCAATCTGTTTCTTAAACAAGGGACATATTCATACGGCACAGAATGTTTTTTTTTTTACCTCAATAGACGTCAGTGATTGGTTGAAATTGCAGAAATTGAAGAAAAAACAACAACAAATATGTTACAAACTATAGAATTTTCTCAATAAAGCCAAGAGAAAAAGATGTTTTGTAAACACATTCTACCAGTATACGAAGTTTAAAAGTGTTTAGTTACGTGGAAATTATTTTAAAAAAAACTGCCGGTCAAACCGAAAAGATCCCGAAATCGTATAAAACGAGGGATAAGGGACACCTGTATATTATACATGCCATAGATCTATTTGGGTCACACACCATAGCCCCTTTTCATTTTTCTTTATTTATTTCATGCAAATAGGCGCAGATGTGGCTGTGTGGTAAGAAGCTTGTTTCTCAACCACATGCTTTCAGGTTCAGTCCCAATGGGTGGCACATAGTGCAATAAGTCTCGGGCCGATCAAAGCCTGTGTGAGTGGATTTGGCAAGCTGAAAGAAGCTTCTGTGTGCGTCTGTGTTTGTCCCCTACCGGTGTTGGTGTCCTTTATGTCCCTGTAACTTAGCAGTTCTCTTCTGTATTTTTAACTGTTTCAGTCATTAGACTGCGGCCATGCTGGGGTTACCACCTTGAATAATTTTAATCCAATGAAGTGATCCCTGTACTTTTTATTTAAGCCTGGTATATATTTTATCGGTCTCTTTTGCTGAACCGCTAAGTTCATTGGTTGTCAAGCGGTGGTGAGGGACAAAGATTCACACAGAAGTGTGTGTATATACAGCAGGCTTCTTTCAGTTTCCCTCTACCAAATCTGCTCACAAGGCTTTGGTCGGCCCGAGGCTATAGTAGAAGACCCTTGCCCAAGGTGCCGCGTAGTGGGACTGAACCCGGAACCATGTGGTTGGTAAGCAAGCTACTTACCACTCAGCCACTCCTACGCCTATGCATATATATATATATTAAAAAATACTACTATATTTCGTGCATTGTAGAAAAAATAAGCAATTTATTGTACATGAATTTTAACAGCAAAGGCTTATACGGACCCTCAGAAGACCATTTGGACCCCGGTTAAGAACCACTGATATAGAGGCACCCTCTGTAGTTAGTTAACTCTATCAGTCCTTAAAATTTAGTCCATTCCCTCTCATCTCCCCTGAAATCAAGGGGCTATGAGCTCTACTTCTTTTCTTCTTTTATGTAACAAACTAATTCAAATAAAAGCAAATAAATTCATTCATAAATTTCATAGAATTATTTTACCGAAATTACATCAATGGAGAAATCTAGTGGCTGTTGTAATAATTAATACTATTAATTGTTCCTACTCAATTAATTAGATTATGTATGCATGCACGCTGAGTTCTGTTTTATACCAGCGTCAAGATTATCTTTTAAACTAATTAATACGGGATGTGGTTGCATTAAGCATAATCTGAACTGCTTTTCGAACGAGCTAAGAGAAGACTTCTTAAATTTCTGTTTCCGCGCACATGTATGCATGTATGTATATATGTGTGTACGTATGTATGTATCTATGTATATGTGTGGGTGGGTGTATATAATGTATGTGGGCATGTGTGTGTGTGTGTATATATATATATATATATATTATATATATATATATATATATATATATATATATGGGGCGACAGTTTATCTTAACTAACGAGTAATAGATTATTTTTCTTGTAAGTTAGTATGTGACCCCGTCCCACTCTCGTTTAGGTTAGTACGTGATCTTACCTCGCCCTTCTACGTGTGTTAATTAATAAATTGTTAAAAGTTGCAAGTTGGCGGAAAGAACTGTAAATGCCAGACTGTAAATGGTTTTCCATGCTGACTAGTTCTTTTTTTCTTCCCTTTAGCATCTTAAATTCAAATCTGGCCGGAATCATGGAGTTAAGAAGATAAATGTATATTATAAATTGCCGGCAACTATTTATAAACAAAACTATCGCGAAACTTGAGAAGTTTGAAAATCTTCTTTTACGTAGTCCTTCGACGTGCTAAAAGAAGGTGTAGAGACGATCTCCCTCAAATAAATAACAAACTTGCACTATTGAGCAAGGGAATCGCTTACCCGAGGATGAAATTTCGCCCGCACCCAAATTCGAAACCACCCAACACCGACTATGACTCAGTTCCGAATTCGATCCTCAAGACCATGCATATATATATATATATATATAATATATATATATATATATATATATATATATATATATAGTTAATCCAAACAAGAAAGCAGAAAAAAAACAAAACTACGCGAGGACGTGGAACAAATATAGTATTATTGGACGCTCAGGAAAGATGGAGGGTTTAACGTTTCGAGCGGAGCTCTTCGTCGGAAACATAGGAGAAGGAAAGATCCAGAGAAGGGAAGACAGAGGAAAAAAAATCGCCAACGGTACACACGAGGTCACATTTTGAAATATATATATATATAAATAAAAAATATTGTGTGTGTATTTATCCCACGTCACAGTTTGACGACTAGTGTTGGTGTATTTATGTTCACGTAGCCTAGCGGTTCAGCAAAAGACACCGATAGAATAAGTATCAGGCTTAAACAAAAAAATAGGTCTTGGCGGTCGATTCATTCGACAAAAAAATTCTTCAGCGCGGTGCTCCAGCATGACCGCTCTCTAATGACTAAAGCAATTAAAAGACGAGAGATAATCTGATGTCCAAGTGCGCCACGAATCCAGCAAGACCAAGAGCCATTGATATGATGGTTGGAATGCTTTTGGTCATAGGAGGTTTACTCGCTCAGGACTAACCTGGTAGCTAAGAAACAACCACCATCGGCAGTCAGTTTATTAGAGCAGTGATCGTTCAAGATGTAGGATTGACAGCGCTTACAAAAATAGAAAAATATAGTAATTGTAGATTTAAAAGCGCCATATTAATGTGTGATTCAACGACGGAGAGGATAAAATGTCAAAAATAGAAACAAACTATTTGCTCTTCACGTTTCAATGCATGACGTTAAAATAAGGGTATCCAGCTGTAACCCCAATTTTTCATAAGTCCATTACATTACTAGAAAAACCAACCGAGCAACCAACCTCAGCTAATAAGCTAATAATAAATGAATAAAAATATTAAAAATGTTTTTTTTTTTTGACTATCGAAATTAAGGAAAATATACTCCATTATCAAGCAATTTCTGTTGCATTTAATTCACTACTTCAAACTTGTAAGGATTTCTGCTTTTATTGAGATTCAGTAAGATCACGACAGACTTCGGTCACAAGGGCGTCTATCATCATCATCATCATCACCAACGTTTAAACGTCTGCTTTCCATGCTAGCATGGGTTGGACGATTTGACCGAGGACTGGCGAACCAGATGGCTGCACCAGGTTCCAATCTTGATCTGGCAGAGTTTCTACAGCTGGATGCCCTTCCCAACGCCAACCACTCCGAGACTGTAGTGGGTGCTTTTACGTGCCACCGGTACGAGGGCCAGTCAGGCGGTACTGGCAACGGCCACGCTCAAATGGTGTGTTTTACGTGCCACCTGCACAGGATCCAGTCCAGCGGCACTGGCAACGACCTCACTCGAATGTTTTATTTTTTCTCGTGCCACCAAGGCGACGCTGGTAACGATCACGCTCGAATGGTGCTTTTTACGTGCCACCAGCACGGAAGCCAATTAGTTAGCCGCTCTGGCAACGATCACGCTCGGATGGTGCTCTTAGCGCTCCACTAGCACGGATGCAAGTTAATAAACTAAGTACCAGAGAAACACTAAGGTCGATATAATTGACTTATCTTCTCCCCCAAAATGGCTGCCCTTGCGGCAAAATTTGAAACCATTATTGTTATTATTATTATTATTACGCACTGGGGTCGATGTAATCGACTTAATCCGTTTGTCTGTCTTTGTTTGTCCCCTCTATGTTTAACCCCCTGTGGGCAATAAAGAAATATATATTATTATTATTATTATTATTATTATATATACACACACACACACACTTGATATTTTCTATTGGTATCAATCAAAATGATGATAAACTAATACAAATAGATATACCAGTGGCTAATAGAAATTATCTATAACGAGTTCCTGTTTTAATGCTTTTAACTACAGAACAACATCGAGGATATAATCGTATCACGGTGGCGGTAGATAATAAACTAATACAAACAGGGCATTGACTAATCGAAATTATCTATAAGATAATGCTCCTCATGCCAAGACGACTTCCCGTGTTAAAAGCTTTTAACTATGGAACAACATCGAAGACATAATCGTCCCGCTGTGACGGTAGACGGGCGAGGAAGTAGGACATGCATGCACATTAATTGCTCTGTGACAAGAGGTGCCGGCCTCTGTATGTCTATGGTACTTCGTGAAACACTGTCGGTGCGGATGTCGCACTATTGTAAGGCATCTGCGCTGCGAGTATTCCTGTTAGATCGTCCCGGCCAATCAAGGTCTGACACCTATTCTGTTTGCTCTTTTTACCGAAACGTAAGACTAGCTTGTCAAACACGCACGCACGCACGCACGCACGCACACACACACACACACACACACACAGAGTATATAAATTATCTCAGGTCACTTGATTTATCTGGGTATGATGATAATAATATTTTATTGGCCACAAGGGCTAATATATACAAACATAAAAGGACATGCTATAACATTTAAAGACAAAAATAAACGGACGATACGACGGGTTTTCACATTCGTGTACACAGTAAATAACAGAAAATATAAAACTCCGAAATAGGGGGAGGCTCTTTAAAGGTTACTCGTGGAAAAACCCAGAAAAGCCATAGGTACCTGCCCAACAGGGCAAGAGCCCTTCTTTTATTTCTCACAGGTGTATATTCAGAATTGGTCCTTTCACGCTGACCGTTCTTCCAACCAACATTCACCCACCTTTCACTAAACTTGCTCTGGAGGCAACACTTCCCTCTCCACCCTCACTTTCCTCTTCAAGTGAAACTTGAAGAAGTTGATGAGGTCTTGGCCTAAGAGGAAAGTGTCAAATGAGTCCACCAGACTACTTCTTTCGCTACAGCCACCAGACAAATAAATGTTGCCTGCCCTTCCCGGCCAAATGAGGGCGACGGGGCAATCTTCAGTATGGATTCAGCTGATAGCCGGATCGGTCCCACATGTGACAGCAAGTGTTCGACATAAAACCACGTGCCAGCAATGCTCAGGCACTGCACGAGGGTGTGCAGAACGGTTTCGTCGCTCTACGCGCGCAACGGGCAGGCCCGGCTGTCAGCACTTCCGTACCTGTAAAGTTTATCCCGAACAGGCAGCGCCCCTCGGTAACGCTGCCAGGTGAGGGATTTCTGGAAGTTATTCATAGGCTCCGGCCGCGAAAGACCTTCAGAACAGACCGGTAACACGACGGACTTCTTTCAGTTTTCGTCTACCATAGCGGGGATATTGTAGAAGACACTTGCCCAAGGTGCCGCGCACCAGGACTTGATATGGAAGCGAGTCGTTGCATTGAATTGACTGCGCCTGAGCGCAAAGTGGGGGTGGGACAGGCGAATAAGTAAGAACTAAAATCACAAACGTCCTAAAAAAAAGAATTCTCGAGAACTTTTACACGCTTCAAGCACCAAAAGAATGTTAAAAGATAAATTCATTAGAAATATTAAAATTCTCCATTTTCTAATTAGTTGCTGAAGCGTGAGTTGGTCGCATTACAGTTTCTTTTTTTAGGAAAAGAAATACTTTTCAAAAGAATATCCGGCTTCCTATTAAATTAGTCAGCTAGCAATCACTCTTGTCAAGTCAATAAATAAAATGTACATATAAATTAAGCTGAATTTTTAGGTTTCATTTTCGAAATAAAAATAAAATGTACAATGGTACTTTTAACACACCCAAATGATTTAAAATAGAAATAGAATAAAACTGTTGTTCATATGTGTGTGTGTGTGTGGTGTTTTGTTTTGACTTGTAGTTTTGTCTAGATGTCAACATAGATAAACTCTATTATAATCCACTGAATTTTTATTTAAATTTAACCA
>NC_043014.1:45861038-45871038 GCF_006345805.1 Octopus sinensis | reverse complement strand
TCAGTCAGTCAACAGCATATCTTTAAACAAACCTCATCCACCTCTTCCTCTTCTTCTCTCCTCCCACTTCCCTCTTTCCAAATGGCCAGCCATCCAACCAGCCAGCCAGCAACCTCTGCAACAGCTGATCAACTATTACTCTTTTACTCTTTTACATGTTTCAGTCATATTTGACTGCGGCCATGCTGGAGCACCGCCTTTATTGCTAAACTTATTTTATCAACTCCAAAAGGATGAAAGGCTAAGTTGACCCCCCGACGTAATCTGAACTCTGAACGTAGAGGGCCAGAAGGAAAGCCATTAAACATTTCGTTTGACACACCTATGATCCTGATAGTTGAGTACCTTGATAATAATAATAATAATAATAATAATTAATTCATTTATTGGCCACAAGGGCTAACAAAAATCAATTAAAACATAAAGGGACAAAACACAGGACCAAAGTTACAAAGGGTTTTGTCTGTTTGAAAAAAGCCCATGTACAAAAGCAGGATAACAACGAAATATAAATAACAATTAAAACTCCCAATAGGGGGAGGCGCTTTGAAAGGTTATAATGCCCTGATGCAGTACCAGGCAGTGGCTTTCATGGCTTCTCATCTTAACTGATTGCAAGTGTTATCATGTACATTGTTTTGTCTTGGTATAAAAGATGGCTACAGCAAATATTCTGCTCAATACCACAGATTTGCTTGTCAGTTGTTTGACCATAAACAGTTCAGCATGTCCTTTGGTGGCTGATGATATGTGCATCTCTGATCACGAGCAGAAGTAGTGGGGGAGCAATCATAGCCATATGTTGAGAGGAATTCTTTTGGGTTTGGATAATTCACCTCTGGAAACATGGGTGTTTCATTCAGCATCCTTAAACAACCCTTATTCAAGGACCTTTTAAGCAGAATGGGTTACTCGACCAGAAGAAAATTCTTACTGGGCCCCACCTGTAAGGTCATGTGCTGTTTATTTTGATATGAGATCACCATGTCGCGCACATATGATTGTGATGCACATGCCTAGTGTACCCTTATCAGACAGGTAGTCAGGATGGGTATACTGTGCTTTGTATATTTTACCCCAATGTCCATCTGATGGCTTGCTCTGCTCTCTCAATAATAGTAATAATCCTTTCTACTATAGACACAAATCCTGAAATTTTGGGTGAGGGGACTAGTTGATTACATTAACCCCAGTACTCAACTGGTACTTATTTTATCGACCCTGGGGCTATAGTAGAAAACACTTGCCCAAGGTGCTATGCAGTGGGACTGAACCCAGAACCATGTGGTTGGTAAGCAAGCTACTTACCACACAACCACTCCTGCACCTAATCATAATAATAATGATAATCTTTTGTTATAGACACAAGGCCCGAAATTTTAAGGGCATGTTAGTTGATTACATGACTGGTACTTATTTTATCGACCCTAGAACAATAAGACGTAAAGTTGGCCTCAGTGTAATTTGAACTCAGAACATAAAGATGGATGAAACACCACTAAGCATTTTGCCAGCTTGCTGCCTTAATAATAATAACGATAATAATAATAATAATAATCCTTTCTATTATTGGCACAAGGTCTGAAATTTTTGGGGGGATAGTTGATCACATCAACTCACAAGCTGGTATGGCTGTGTGGTTAAGAAGCTCACTTTGCAACCACATGACTTCAGGTTCAGTCCCACTGTGTGGCACATTGAGCAAGTGTCTTCTACTATGACCTTGGGCCAACCAATGCCTTGTGAGGTAATTTGGTAAATGGAAACCGTGTAAAAGCCATCATGTATGTGTTTGTGTTTGTCCCGTACAGCTGCTTGGACAACCAGTGCTGGTTTGTTTATGTCCCTGTAACTTAGCAGTTTAGGCTGATAGAAAAAGTACCAGGCTTAAATAAAAATAAAATAAGTCCAGGGGTGGATTGATTTGTTCGACTAAATCTCTTTAAGGCAGTGCTCCAGCATGGCTGCAGTCCAATGACTGAAAGCAAGTAAAAAAAGAAGAAGAAAAGAAAATATGCAAACTTCTTAACCACAAAGCCATGTCTACAAACTCAGAGCTACAAGACAATAAACTGCAACAGAAAAAATAAATATTTGATGACTGGAACCAGAAGTATCCTCCTTCAAATTGAAGGAACTTGGATGCTTTTCTTTGTTTTTTTATTTCTAATGCAGTTTATTCTTGTTAAATGTGCTTGTCAGTGTGCATTATGCAAGGGAAGAAAAATCTAATTGCTGCACACTTGAATGAAACTTAGCTTTTTTTCTTTTTTTTATCATTAAAGAAAATTTTTTTTAGCTTCTGCTCAAATGTCACCATTAAATGTATACAAACGCATACGCACGTTTTTGTGTGTATGTGTGTGTTGTGGTGGTGGGGGTTGCGTCTATGTATATATGTGTATTTGTACATATCTTTCTGTGTGTATATATATATATGTGTGTGTATATCTGTTTTTCTGTGTATATATAAATATGTGTATATATAAATAAGTATGTATATGTGTGTGTGTATATATATATGTATGTATATATATATATATATATATACACACACACACACATACACAAATGTCTTTTCTGTGTGTGTGCATGCATGCACGTGTGTATGTGCATCTTATGCATATGTGCAAACATATGCGTTTGAATGGATATTGCATTCAGTAGGGGGAGAGTGGTTACTTAGAAGGCTTTCCGCTGCATCCAGCCTCATCTTTATATTTCCTGTCGCGTCTGTTCCGAAAGTGCAAGAAGCGAAGGAGGTGGCATGTGTGAGAGGTATGGGGTGGAAGTGGGTAGGGGTGGGGGTTGGAGCGAGGCGGGTAGGTGTCTGTCGTCTTCAACTTGACTCCTTCACATCACTTGTCAATTATTTTGACCGTTGGCTTCGTCGCACTGACACTCATGCATGTGTGCACGTGTTTACACGTGCACTCACAATGCACATCCTTGGGTATATATATATATATATATATGTGTGTGTGTGTGTGTGTGTGTGTGTATATATATATGTGTGTGTGTATATATATATGCATATAAACATGTATGTGCAGATACAAATAAATAAATATATATATAATTAGTGTTGTGCACTCATTCTTCTCATTTAACATTTACATATATTTACAGCATAAACGCATGCACACACATGCACACATCTATCTATATATATATAAACACATACCAATAGGTATATAATATATATATATATATATATGAGAAATGTTAGAAAAATCACTGATTTTAAGATATATATATATAATCAAAATAAGCAACAAGGATATCCAGAGGATATCCTCTGGGTATCCTTGTTGTTTATTTTGGTTTTAATCACCTTACTTTAAAATTGTCTGGATAAATTCTGGTGCCTCAACTTAAGTACCATATTCATCTGAATCTAAATTTTTGCTGAACTCATCCTATGGATATGTATATATATATATATATATATATGTATATATATATATATATATATGTATATATATGTATATATATATAATGAAATAAGCCCGCATGGCTGCATGGGTTCACACATGAATGCATGCAAACACACACCAACCACGTGCAATACATACACAATTCACATGGATATGCATGTGAACATGCATGGACAAATATGCAGACAGCACCACTGCACATGCACAAATTTGAAGTAGCTGAGATAAGTTAGAAGAGCTACGATTTAGGACATTGGTCTGTCTCTAAGGAAATTCTCTCTGGATAAGATAAATGTAAAGGGGTACTAGAGATTACTAAGTTACCAAGTACCCAAGTCCTTATCTGGTTGACTTCTGATATATGAAAGTCCCTGCAGTCTTAACCTTTAGGCTTTCAGATTACTCTCTTAATTGTAATGCTTGTTTATTCAGATTGTTCTAATTAATCATGCATTATCTTGTAGCTTCAAGATTTCAAGGGTATGATTGTTTATCTCTACAGTGACATTGTAGTTGTTGTAAGAGGGCGGAAGTGGCCAGTTCAAACATAAATCTGGCAGAATATTTAGGTGGGATATGACTTGGGACTGTAGCACATTAGATTCTGAGTTAATATTTGTTCTATATATATATATATATATATATATATATATATATATGGAGGCGCAATGGCCCAGTGGTGAGGGCAGTGGATTCGCGGTCGTAGGATCGCGGTTTCGATTCCCAGACTAGGCGTTGTGAGTGTTTATTGACCTAAAAACCTCCACGACGCTCCGGCAGGGGGTGGTGATCCCTGCTGTACTCTTTCACCACTCTTTCTCCCACTCCTTCTTCTGTTGGCCTGCTTGCTTAGCCAGTGGGGTGGCGTCATTCAAAGGCTAAAACAATGTGAAGCGCATTGTGACCAGCAATGTGTAGCAACATCTGATAGCCTGGTCGGTCACGGTGATATATATATATATATATATATTATATATATAGCAACATCTGATAGCCTGGTCGGTCACGGTGATATATATATATATATATATATATATATATATATATATATATATATCCTACGTATGCATACCTTCCCTTCTTGGGACACAAAACTCTACTTGTGAAGACGTGATGAGGCAAGTGAGGATCAGAATCGAAATCGATCAATGGAAATTGCGGATGTGCTACCAGTGCCGGTGGCATGTCAAAACTCTGCTTGTGAAGACCCGTTGAGGCAAGTGACGATCAGAATCGAATCGATCAATGGAAATTGCAGATGTGTTACCAGTGCCGGTGGCATGTAAGAGAACTTTTCCGTTTCGCGACCATTGCCAGCACCGCCCCGTTTCGTGTCCGTTGCCAGCCTCGCCTGGCCCTCGTGCCGGTGGCACATAAAAAGCACCATCCGTTCGTGGCCGTTTGCCAGCTCTGTCTGGCACAGTGCGGGTGGCACGTAAAAAGCACCCACTACACTCACGGAGTGGTTGGCGTTAGGAAGGGCATCCAGCCGTAGAAACACTGCCAGATTTGACTGGGCCTGATGAAGCCTTCTGGCTTCACAGACCCCAGTAGAACCGTCCAACCCATGCTAGCATGGAAAACGGACGCTAAACGATGATGATGATGATGATGAGATATATATATATATATATATATATATATATATAATAGAAATATTAAAATTACTAAGTCTCTCTAAAATATATATATATATATATATATATATATCACTGTGACCGACCAGACTATCAGATGTTGCTACACATCGCTGGTCACAATGCGCTTCACATTGTTTTAGCCTTCAAATGACGCCACCCCGCATATATATAGTGCAATATATATGGATTCAAAGAACCTGTGGCAATCACAGAAAGCTCCTGTAGTGGATCTGGCTACCATTCTACATAGTAATGTAGAGTTCCATGCAGCTGAAATCCAAGAGATCCAATCTATGAAATTATTTCATGAGGCATATATAAACCATACAATGTTGAGAAATATGAGAGGTGGCTATATTTATTTAACCCTTTTGTCACCATATTTATTTTGTGATGCTCTGTGTATCTTTCAATTATTTTAAATATAACAATGAACTTAGAAAAATAACTTAGTTATCATTAAGCTAGTGTTAGGAACATAAATTGTGACTAAGGTTTATTGGAAGATTTTAATTCAAAACTTATACAAACAAGACATTTGTACTACAGAGCCAGAGCCAGTTTCAGCCAGGTTGGTAACGAAAGGGTTAAGCACTTGACATCCTTAGGAGTACAGCTGTTTCACAACCTTTATCATGCAATAATTTCAGTGTTTAATAAATTATTTTACATGTCCGCACTAATATACATGCTGGACATTGTACAGTAACAATTGTACATTAACAAATCAATGCAGATAATACAGCAGGTTGGTTTTTCAGATCATCTGAATATCATGGATGCGTCAATGCTTCAACTCAAAACCGGCTGCAGTCCTACAGGATGTCTAGGGGCTAAATAAATATATTCACCTCTCGCTCCTCCAGAACTTTATCTTGTCTATAACACACACACACATTGATGATTCACTGTGACACTTCTATGCGTTGGTTCTCACAACTGCTCAAATAAATACAAGAAAGAATCTCAATGGTTATTAGAATCAGCTGAATAAGTAAATTCTACTGTAAAGTTTATTTTCTTCTAATGTATTACATATATACATGTGTTTTATATATGCATGTATCATTTGCTGTTCATCCATCTGGCTTGATAAAGTAAATACCAATCTACAATAACATCTACAGTGGCTGTGTGGTAAGTAGCTTGCTTACCAGCCACATGTTTCCGGGTTCAGTCCCACTGCATGGCACCTTGGGCAAGTGTCTTCTACTACAGCCTCAGGCTCACCAAGGCCTTGTGAGTGGATTTGGTAGACGGAAACTGAAAGGAGCCCATGTGTGTATGTCTGTGTTTGTGCCCTCCCCCCACCATTGCTTGACAACCGATGTTGGTATGTTTACATCCCCATAAGTTTGGCAAAGGAGACCGATAGAATAAATACTAGGTGGTATAAAGAATAAGTTCTTGGGTCGATTTGTTCGACTAAATGCAGTGCTCCAGCATGGCCACAGTCAAATGACAAACTAATAAAAGAATAAAGGTTTACAAATTCTATAGTAGGCGCCACTTGCCAAGATGGCATGCAGTGTGGTTATCATTCAAACCTCCTGACCTGACAGCCAACCAGCCAGCCAGCCTTCTTTTCAGAAGTCCTGCTTGTCTTTAACTCTGTTTTCTAGCATGACAAATGGCTAACATGACATTTGGTATCCTATTGATAGGGTGGATGCCCCATGTTGAATGTGTGTTTTCTATTACAATAAGTTCTCAAACTGTTCGCATGATGCCTGTCGCATCCAAAAAACCATCTGCTCTTTCGGTTACCATCTTTCTCATTGATTAAAATCCTTTTTTTTTTTTTTTTACATTTTTCTCTTTCTTTCTTCCAAAATCAACCAAAGTCAAAAGAAGTTTACTTAAGACGTTATGTCACAAGTTGATTTTTTTTTCGTTATTCTCTTCATATATTCAATTGTATTTTTATTTTATTTCATTTTAAGCAAACGGGTGTACGTCATTGCCCATCCATTCTGTGATGCGGGGCAGAGACGACTGAAGATGAAAAAAAAAAATGCATATATATTAACAAAAAAATACTAATTAAATGAAAGGGAGCTTCCCTATTACTGCTCCTTTTTTTTTTTCGTTGACAACCCCCCACCTTTTTTTTTTTTTTTTTTTTTGCTTTCTCTACATCCAGGCCTTCATATATATTTTATTTATTTTTGTTTGTTTGTTTCTATTATGCCCTAACAACCCTGTAATTCATTTCTTTCCTTACCTCCTCCCATTTGTCCCTGACTGCAGGGAGGCTGTCTTCAGCAGCCCCCCCCCAAAAAAAATAGGGATCAGTACCTCTCTTCTCTCTGTTTCTCTCCCTCTCCCCCAGAAAGCAGAAAGAACTCACCTTGTACATATGAAACTGCTCCCTAAGTTATAACCTGAAAACCCTTGTTGTTGTTGTTGTTGCTGTTGTTTGCTCCCTATTTTCATAGAGGAACAAAGCCCTTGCTTCCTTCTATATACAACCGTTGTTTGTCACTTTACCTCTTCCTTATTCTTTCTGACACTAATCTTAAGTTCTCACGCCATGCTCTCATCTCTTTCACCTGCACACAACTGTGCATGCACTCAATCACACACACGCACACTCAATCACACACACACTCAATCACACACACACTCAATCACAACCGCACTCACACTCAATCACACACAACGCACACTCTCAATCACACACACACACACTCAATCACACACACGCACACTCAATCACACACACGCACACTCAATCACACACACGCACACTCAATCACACACACGCACACTCAATCACACACACGCACACTCAATCACACACACAGCACACTCATCACAACACGCACACTCAATCACACACACGCACACTCAATCACACACACACACCACGCACCTCACACACACCACACGCACACTCAATCACACCACACACGCACACTCAATCACACACACACACGCACACTCAATCACACACACGCACACTCAATCACACACACGCACACTCCACATACACACACACATCACCACAACATACACACACACACACACACTCACACACACACACACACACACACACACACTCACACACACACACACACACTCACTCAATCACACACACACTCAAACACACACACATTCACACACACACACACACACACACACACCACACAATGTTTTACTCTCTTCTTTCTCGTTTGTTAAAGTTGTATTTCGGTACAGAAAGGTCATCAGTTGGTAGAATTGTTAGATCATCGGACAAAATGCCTTGCAGTAGTTTGTTCCAGCTCTTTACATTCTGGGTTCAAATCTCACCAAGGTTCATATCTGCCTTTCATCCTTCCAGGATTGATAAAGTGCCTTCCAAATACTGTTACCAATTCTTTCCCCCTCTTCTTCTTCATCCATCTTCTATCTTCTTACTCCTCTCTTCATTTCTCTATCTCCCTCTCTTCATCTCTTCATCTCTCTATATCCCTTTCTTCATCTCTCTCTCTCCCTCTCTTCATCTCTTTCTCTCCCTCTCTTCAGCTCGCGCTCCCCCTCTCTTCAGCTCGCGCTCCCCTCTCTTCAGCTCTCTCTCTCTCCCTCTCTTCAGTTCTCTCTCTCTCCCTCTCTTCAGCTCTCTCTCTCCCTCTCTTCAGCTCTCTCTCTCCCCACTCTCTTCAGCTCTCTCTCTCCCCACTCTCTTCAGCTCTCTCTCTCCCCACTCTCTTCAGCTCTCTCTCTCCCCACTCTCTTCAGCTCTCTCTCTCCCCACTCTCTTCAGCTCTCTATCTCCCTCTCTTCAGCTCTCTATCTCCCTCTCTTCAGCTCTCTATCTCCCTCTCTTCAGCTCTCATCTCCCTCTCTCACAGCTCTCTATCTCCCCTCTCAGCAGCTCTCTATCTCCCTCTCTTCAGCTCTCTATCTCCCTCTCTTCAGCTCTCTATCTCCCTCTCTTCAGCTCTCTATCTCCCTCTCTTCAGCTCTCTATCTCCCTCTCTTCAGCTCTCTATCTCCCTCTCTTCAGCTCTCTCCCTCTCTCTCTTCAGCTCTCTATCCCTCTCTTCAGTTCTCTCTCTTCCTCTCTTCAGCACTCTCCCCTTCATCTCTCTTCCCTTTCCTGTCTAACCCCTTCGTCTCTCTCTCTCTCTCTCTCTCTCTCCCTCTCAACCAGCTATTCTGTGAGAGAGCCACAAGAGATGTCATGCCCTGTTCCTTTTCTCCAAGAAGAAGAGGAGAGTTGATTGCCCTGAGCGAAGAGGCTGTTAGGCCTCTCCTCTTCTAAAATGCTATAAAAAGTACCCCCCCCCCGCAAAGAAACTGGAGAAGATAATGAGCATGCCTGGACCAGTATACAGAATTTATGGTTTGGGATGTGTTAAAAATATATTTTGTTTCAGAGAATATAAAAAAAAAATGCCTATTTTATTTTTTATTTCATCTAGTTTCAGCTCACAAGCTGTGGCCATGTTGGGGCACCGCCATTTTAATTAATATGTTTGTTCGTCCCCAGGTGGGCATGAACCACCAACCTTTCAATTAACAGCCGAACGCGCTAACAGATTGCGCATTTATTCATTATTCTTTTACTTGCTTCAGTCATTAGACTGTGGCCATGCTGGAGCACCACCTTGGGGGAATTTTAGTCAAATGAAGTGACCCCAGTACTAACCATTATTTTATTTTTTTATATTTAAGCTTGATACTTATTCCATCAGTCTCTTTGACTGAACCACTAAGTTACAGGGACATAGACAAACCATCGGCAGTTGTCAAGTAATGGTGGTGGACACACACGCACACAACATATATCATCATCATCATCATCGTGTCATTGTTTATCTGCCGTTTTCCGTGCTGGCATGGATTGGAGAGTTTGACAGGAGTTGGCTAGACTCCAAATTTCCCCTCTCTCTCTCTCTCTCTCTCTCTCTCTCCTCTCTCCTCTCTCTCTCCACT
>NC_043014.1:45836038-45851038 GCF_006345805.1 Octopus sinensis | reverse complement strand
TCTTACCACACAACCACTCTTGCTCAATAATAATAATAATAACAATAATAATAATGATAATAATAATAATATTTATGGTTTCTCATTCAGGCACAGGGCCTGAGATTTAGAGAAGGTTAGTTCATTAAATTGACTCCAATACCTGACTGGTACATTGTTCAATTTACCCCAGAGAGATGAAAGGCAAAGGTAACCTTCAGGGTTTAAACTTAGAGCATAAAAGCCTGTGGCAAAATGCCATACGATATTGAAAATAAGAATAACTTTTTCTATTGTAGGTGCAAGGCCTGAAGTTTAGGGGAACAGGGCTTGTAGATTACTACATCAACCCTAGAGCACAGCTGGCGCTTGCTTTATTGATCTTGAAAGGATAATGAGCAAAGTCAACCTTAATGGAATTTGAACTCAGAATGTAGAGCTAGGAGAAATGCCACTTAGCATTTTGTCCAAGTAGAATATTTGGGCCAGACGTGACTGGTTTAACACATAAAGCATGACAGGCCACGATTGTGGCCATCAGGTACAGATCGACAGGCCACGATCATGGCCCAGATAGATGCATTTAATTTATGGGCGTTTGTTGGGGTCTAATGTCACTCAAATGCTCCGATGCCCCCCCCCCCGAATGCAAGAGGACTAATTATTCAACTAATGACTTTCCAGAGGATGTAAAACTTGCCACGGTATATACTCTTTTACTCTCTTTTACTCTTTTACTTGTTTCAGTCACTTGACTGCGGCCATGCTGGAGCACCACCTTTAATCGAGCAAATCGACCCCGGGACTTATTCTTTTTGTAAGCCCAGTACTTATTCTATCAGTCTCTTTTGCCGAACCGCTAAGTGACAGGGACATAAACACACCAGCATCGGTTGTCAAGCAATGCTAGGGGGACAAACACAGACACAAAACAAACAAACACACATACATATATATATACACATATATATGACAGGTTTCTTTCAGTTTCCGTCTACCAAACCCACTCACAAGGCATTTGTCGGCCCGGGGCTATGGTAGAAGCCCCGGAACCATGTGGCTGGTTAGCAAGCTACTTACCACACAGCCACTCCTACACCTAAGAAGATATTTTAACTATTTTTTTTTTTGTTTTTTATGTGTGCATGGTAGTCTCATTTTCATAAAATATGCTGAGCAGTCCATGCCATGTAAGTGCAAACCCCCCAGTGCTTTATGGGTTAAATGCGAAAGGATTAAATACTGGCTGCTATTTCTAGCATTTTCAGTGGCTCAGATAATGCATTTCTCTCTTTCTCTCTCTCTCTCTCTCTTTCTTTCCAACATGTCTTCATAAAACTTCCTTGCTGCTGTTGATTGTCGGCTCGCCATCTTTTTGTTCTCTTTTAACCTATTTCCGAGATAAATCTGCCCAAACTTCCTAACTGAGACTAGACTATTGTGACCTCACTTCACTCTGTTGGTGGTTTCTGAGTTTGGTTCAAGCTAAAATTCTTCAGTAGTAAACTAGACCCCAAGACAGTCTGTAACAGTTCCATTATGGTGATGTTGTGTTGTTGTTGTTGTTTTTTTTTGGGGGGGCGGTGGGGGTTAACACATTATTACAGCAAAATATCTACTACATTGGAGTCAATTTGGTACTGTTTCTTACTCTCTGCAACTCCACTTCATGTGGTATCACAAAGGCCTTCTTTCATACAGGCATTCATGTGAGTGTATGTATATCAACGTATATGTATATGCATGTGTGTGTGTGTGTGTGTTATATATATATATGTATGTGTGTGTATATGTATGTGTGTATGTGTGTATATGTGTGTGTGTATGTGTGTGTGTGTGTGTATATGTGTGTGTATATGTATGTGTATATGTGTATGTGTATATATGTATATGTGTATATGTATGTATATATGTATATATATATGTATATGTGTATGTGTATATATGTATATATATATGTATATGTGTATGTGTATATATGTATATATATATATGTGTATGTGTATATATGTATATATATATGTATATGTGTATGTGTATATATGTGTATGTGTATATATGTATATATATATGTATATGTGTATATATGTGTATGTGTGTATATGTGTATATTGTGTATGTGTGTATATGTGTATATATGTATATATGTGTATATATGTATATATGTGTGTATATATGTATATATGTGTGTATATATGTATATATGTGTGTATATATGTATATATGTGTGTGTATATATGTATATATGTGTGTGTATATATGTATATATGTGTGTGTATATATGTGTATATGTGTATGTATGTATATGTGTATATGTATATATATGTATGAGAAAGAGAGAGAGAGGATGTAAAGTGTTATCAGAGTTGATTCAGATGTCTTTTTGTTTTATTTTTTTTATTTTCATTTCATTTTATTATTATTTTTTTTAAAAGTTAAAAATAAAACAAAACAGATTTTTTCTGATGCTGTTTGTGTCTTTATAGAATTGTTGGTTTTTGTCATCACCATAGTAAAATTCAGCTCTATTATTATATCTCTATCACCGTCATCTTACTTAAATGCTACACACACCACCATCATTATCATTACTATCATTATGTAATCTTCGCTCATATTTCAAATGTTTCATCATTTATAAACTACCAAAAGTCTTAAAACCTATTTGTTATATCCAGCAAGAATTTCTGTTCGTGACAACAACAGCTTTATTTACATTATTTACATTTGACGGATATTTGTCCTCATCTTGTTTGTTGTTAACACAACGTTTCGGCTGATATACCCTCCAGCCTTCATCAGGTGTCTTGGGGAAATTTCGAACTTGGGTTCTCATTCTTAAGGTATAGAACTGAACAGTATTATTATTATCGGTCGAAATGCCTAGAGATAACATCAATGTCCTCTCAACGATTAGCCAGAGATGGTTTTAAAAATGAGAATATCTGAAATAAACTCGACAGCTCTCACAAACGAGAATATTAAAAATGAACATGACCACACTAAAAAATTAAGTAAAAAAAAAAAAAAAAGAGAAAAATAATCCAGGATCCTTATCCGGTATCGGATTGATCCCAAAATCTAATCAGTTTGTGCCAGTCATGAGGCCAGACATCCCTGAAAGTTTTATCCGAATCTATCCAGCAGTTCTTGAGGTATCTTGTCCACAGACAAACAAACACAACTGAAAACAATACCTCCGACTTCACGAAGGTGGAGGTAATAAATAAGCTTTACATTTGTCAGAGTAATTTGAATACTAAAGGGTTAAAGCATCTTGTTCGCTCTACTACAACCAACCAGTCTGTTCATGCTCTAACAACCAAAGCAGCCCATTCTCTCTCTCTCTCTCTCCCTTGACCGTCAAACCCAGCTTCTCCCACAACCGTCAAACCAGCTCGTCCACTATCCCACAGCCATTTTACCCATTCTTCCAAATACAAAATAACATCAAAATATAATTTTTTTTGAAACTGAGCAAAACCCTTGGTTTCATAAACCAATTGTTTACACTCCTTTTATCACCATTATCCATCTTTCTCTCCTCTCCTTTTCCTTCTTTCTCCTCCTCTTTTTCCTTTCCATTTCTCCCTATTTACCATCTGTCTCTCTTTCCTCTAGCTTTACCTTCCTTTCTTCTGATTGCCCTGCTCTCTTCATCCCTCTTTATATACTAACTTTATATTCTTATGCTTAAACAACCCCCTCTCTCTCTATCTATTTACCAATCTATCTACACCTAACCCTTCTTATACTCTCTCCTTTTTTCCTTCTCCATCCCCGTTCTCCCCTCTTCTCTAAATTCATTTCTCTTATGTCTTTGATATCGCAGTGTCAGACCTTGACTTCTCCATCATTTCCAACCTATTTTCCCCTGTCATCAGTTCTTTTCTTTCTAGCAGACTGGCCTAGTTGACCCATTTCTCCCCTTCACACACATGCACACTTCTGGCTCTCTTGGTCCTTATCAATGTTACTATTGCTATAAAAATTTTTTTAAAAACGGGGGGGGGAAAATTCGTTGTTCCATGCTGTCATTGGAATACATCTACCTCTACTGCCACCACCAACACTACATTCTGTACACCTATTGCTGCAGTGCCAAACCAAAGTTTCCTTTGTATTTATTCATTGAACCACATACAACCAATTTTAACGAAGCTGTGTGTCTTGGTACATATGTGTGTGTGTGGAGGGGGGGGATTCAAAATATGATTTGCCATCAATATTTTTTATCAAATTATTTTTATTTTTATTTTCACTCCACCTCTCACTTTTTTTTCTCTCTCACATTTAGATTTAACTTCAGGATCTATAAAAGTGTGTGTGTGTGTGTGTGTGTGTGTGATTGCTTTATGCTGCTTTCCACATATAAAAATATAATAGCATAACTGCAATTTTGGCAATTATTTTAAAGAGAGAGAGAAAGAAAGAAAGAAGGCATATTAGTTTCAAAGATGGGGACTTGCTTCCCCGGGCATTATTACTTAGGCACATTAAAAAAAAAAAAAAAAAAAAAAACATCCCTTAATCCCAGTGCATAACCCCTCCATTTTTTTGTTGTTCACCCACACCTGCTTACTACCCTACTCTCCTCCCCCCTCTCTCTCTCACACACACACACATGCGCACCCTGGCTGCAGGGCAAAGCTGTCATCTAATAGATTTACTGATAAGAATTTTTCACAAAATTAAATTTGAGATAAACTTACTAAGATAAAATATATACTGTATATATTTATCCATTTACTGATTTTTAATATTTTTTATTCGTCAAAATTTTTTTATTATTATAATCATTATTATTATTATTATCGTCCCCTTCCCAATTCGTGGCCTTGCGCCTTTGTTTACAAATCCTTATCACTATTATTATTATTATTATTCTTTGATAAGATCTGTGTTGTGTGACTTTGAAGTCTGGCAAGGAGACCAATATAAACTGCTTTCACAGTGTATTTAGATCTACAGTGACAGCTGTTTCCTTGATAGAAAAAACACACATTAAACGGTAAGATAGAATCAGTGGAACAGTGGTGGACAAAGGCCGTGTGCTCTGCATTTACTCAATGACATAACAACAAGGTCTGAGTTAAGAGAATCGTGCCGGGATGGGATCGACTTCGCCTTTCGCCTTCCTTCGTTAGAGTCCCAAAATAAAATCCCGGTAAAATACTGAATTGGTATATTCGACTATTAAGATGTGGGTAGATTGTTTGTAGAATCGTCAGGAGCATTTAATTATGATCGTTTATGTTTTAAGTTCAAATCTTGTGGATCTTGTACCTTTTCATCATTTCAGTCATTAGACTGTGGCCATGCTGGGGCACCTCCTCGAAGGGTTTTCGTCAACCAAATACATCGCAGGACTCTGTTTTCTTTTTAGTCGAGCCTAGTACTTATTCTATCAGTCTCTTTTGCTGAACTGCTAAGTTACAGGGATGTAAACACACCGACACTAGTTTCAAACAATGCGTGGTGGAGTAGGGGGACAAACAGACACAAAGACGCACACACAACAAGCTTCTTTCAGTTTCCATCTACCATACCATATCCACTCACAAGGCTTTGATCAGCCCGAGGCTATAGTAGAAGACACTTGCCCAAGGTGCCATGCAGTGGGACTGAACCCGGAACCATGTGGTTGGGAAGCAAGTTCCTTACCACACAGCCATGCAGAAGGAATCATTTGATTTGAATGACAGCTTGTGTCAATGTGTGCTTGAAACAGTAGAAATATTCTCCAAGAGATCCTGGTAAATTCATATTGAACCCAGCACTTTTGAGGTTTTCAGGTTTTTATAACTTCCTGTTGTTAAGTGGATGAAAAAATATAGGATATAAGTCTTCAGAAAACAGTAAATTTCTTCAAGAACTGGAAATTAATAGACTGAGGAATATAGAGTTAAGTGTCCGGCTAAGAGGTATGTCAGTGTCAATATTTAAAATAACAACAAAAAAAAAAACAGTATAATTATAGACATGGTTGAATCGTTTTGAGTTTAGTTCCATTACATGGCATTTGCGGTAAGTGCTTTCCACTAAATCACTGGGCTGACAAATGGACTTGTCAGAGCACTCAGTTGATAGAAACGCTACAGAAGACCATCATGGTATCTACTATAATAATACTCTTGTGTTTTTCTCCATCATAACACATGAATGAGAAAGGGAGGGGTGATGGCAAAGTGGTAGTGGGATGGTGAGCTTTCAACACCGAAATGGAAAATCAAACAGCATTTCAACTCTGTGTGAATATATGTGCGTGCGTGTACAAGGGAAGTATATGTATGCTTGTGAACATTGACAAGTGTATGAATTTGATTTACCATCGATATTTATATATAAAATACCACAATTAGCCATCGTTTTTGACGGCACAGGGCCAGCTTGTATGTATGTATATATATATATATATAAATGTGTATGTGTGTCCTTTTATTCTTTTACTTGTTTTAGTCATTTGACTGTGGCCATGTTGGAGCACCAGCTTGAAGTGTTTTTGTCAAACAATTTGACCCCAAGACTTGTCTTTAGACCTAGTATTTATCCTATCGGTTGCTTTGCTGAACCGCTAAGTTATGGGTGCATAAACAAACCAACACAAGTAGTCAAGCGATGATGAGCAAACACACACACACACACACATATATATAATATATATACTACTGGCTTCTTTCTGTTTCCGTCTACCAAATCCATTCACAAGCCTTTGGTTGGCTGGATGCTATGGTAAAAAAAAAAAAACACTTGCTCAAGGTGCTATGCAGTGGGGCTGAACCAAGAACCATGTGTTAGGAAGCAAACTTCTTCACACAGACACACACACACACACACACACATATATATATATATATATATATATATATATATATATATATATATATATATATATATATATATATATATATGTATGCATGCATTATGTATGTAGTGGGACTGAACACGGAACCATTTGGTTGAGGAGCAAGCTTCTTACCACACACACACACACACATACATGGTTCAAGAGTACAAAAGACAGGTAAGGAAATGACGAAGAAAGTATATTAGTTTGACGCTTTGGAAAAATGGAAAGGTCTTTAACGTTTCGAGCCTATGCACTTTCAACATAAAGGAATGAGGGAAGAAAATGGGGAGGAGAAAAAAAAAAGTGTCAGGATTAATGGTTTCACACGTCGAATTATATATAACTAGCAGTATCGCCCGGCGTTGCTCGGGTTTGTAAGGGAAATAACTATATAAGCATTTTTAGAGAGTTATAGCCAAAAAATAGCAAAAAAAAAAGCATTAAAAATGGAAAAAAAAATGATGGTAAATTTTTTTTTAAATCGTTGACTCATCGTAGACATTTTTAGAGAGTTACTTCCCTTATATAATAGCGAAAAAATGCATTAAAATGGAAAAAAATGATGGTAAATTTATTTTTAAATCGTAGACTCATCGTAGACGCGCGCTAATACCAAGAAGGGCTCGATATGAATCACGACTATAAGATACCCGCTTTTGGTTAAACTGCACCGCAAAATGTGGGAGTAGTTAGGAATCTAAATCGTAGGAGACAGACACACAACCTTACTTTTATATATAAAGATATATATTTCATTGACTCTAATAACAGATCAACAAATTGATGAAATTTGTTCCGGTTTGCTCGTATCGTTTTGTAGACGTCTGGCTTGGATTGTAGAAAAGACTTTTGTTTTAGCTTTCGTAGCTTAAAAATGTATGGAAGCCAATCGTGTGTGTGTGTATTTTTATATATTTATACATATGTGTTTGTTTGCCCCACTCCCACTGCTCGACAACCGGTATTGGTTTGTTTACTTCCCCGTAACGTAGAGGTGAGGTAAAAGTGACTGACAGAACAAGCACCGGACTTTTCTTTTCCACCTCCACCAAAAAACAAAAAAAAAAGAGCCAGGGCCGATCTGTTCAACTAAAACACCTTCAAGCCTCTGCCCCAGACTGGCCGCAGTCCAGTGACTAAAAGATACTAAAAAATATATATAGGGGAATATATATGACACTAGGTTGTAAATGGTCTAACATAATCTATGGGAAAAGAAAAAAAGGAAGAAAACGGTTGAGTAAATAACAATTGGTGTATGTTTAACTAATAATAAACAACCGTTTGGAATTATATGTCAACAGGCAGCCAAAGTCTTTTTAACAGGCGATTCTAGATCAAATCTCTTTTGTCAAACAACACAACAAGAGATGTGCGTACGTGCGTGTAAATTGATGAGGAGAAGCCTTTACCAAACTGATTGTTTCTTTCTTACGGGATACATAAATATTTATTCTTATATAAATATAACCGGTGAACTGTGTGTGTGTGTGTGTGTGTGTGTGTGAAGAGTTTGGTTCGCGTGTTTGTGTTAGCAATTTGACGCCGGATTGCTTTACTTAAAACTTCCATCAAGCTTCCTGTTAATACAAAGAAACATAAATTCTTACGATCTGTGTTGAGTATTCTTTTCTTTCGCTCGTACATCTTTCTTTCTTTGTGTGTATGCGTGTGTATACTCTTTTACTTGTTTCAGTCATTTGACTGCGGCCATGCTGGAGCACCGCCTTTTTTAATTGAGAAACTCGACCCCGGGACTTATTCTTTTTGTAAGCTCAGTACTTATTCTATCGGTCTGTTTTGCCGAACCGCTAGTTACGGGGACATAAACACACCAGCATCGGTAGTCAAGCAATGCTAGGGGGACAAACACAGACACACACACACACACATATCCTATATATATATATATATATATAATATATATATATATACATACACATATATACATATATACTACGGGCTTCTTTCAGTTTCCGTCTACCAAATCCACTCATAAGGTTTTGGTCGGCCCGAGGCTATAGTAGAAGACACTTGCCCAAGGTGCCATGTGGTTGGTAAACAAGCTACTTACCACAAAGCCACTCCTGCGCCTGTATGTGGCAGTGTGATAAGAAGTTTGCTTCCCAAACACAGTGTCTCGAGTTCAGTCCGTCTGCGGGGCAACTTGGACAAATGTCTCTCCTCCAGGCAACCAGAAGCCTTGTTGGTGGATTTGGTCGACGGAAACTGAAAGAAGCCTGTTGTGCTTATTTTCCCACAAACACACACAAGACATCGTGACGTATATTTGCCATTTAAATATGGCTAACCCCTAAGGGTGGATGCTACTGTAGCTTGTAACTCCAGGAGGACACCTCCTCCAGCTGGCCATAGACACACTTTCTGTGCCCTATCAGTATTTGCAAAAGTGTGTCTATAGCCAGCTGGAGGAGATGTCCTCCTGGGGCTACAAACTACAGTAGCATCCACCCTTAGGGGTTAGCCATATTCAAATGGCAAATATACGTCACGATGTGTTGTAGCTACTGTTTATAACTCGCTCTGAGATTTATTATTACACACAAGACATTCATCTTGATATGTTTGTGTCCCTGTAACGCAGAGATTCGACAAAAGAAAGCGATAGATTAGGTACCAAGTGTTTTGCTCAAGAATACACAACGCGTCGCCCGGTCCAGGAATCGAAACCACAATCTTACGATCATTATGCTGACACCCTAACCACTAAGCCACGCGACTCCACACACACACACACACATATAGTGTACACTATTTTCTTCTACATTTGGTTTTGTTTATCCATACGGTCGCGCATAGATAGACATTTGTAGTCACACACTTCTATCATGCTTTAATGAAGGTCTTGTTCCTCTATTTGTATAACAGCACGCACGCTCTCTTCTCACACACACACACACACACACATGCAATTATAACTGCTGCTACCCCACTTATGCTTTCATGAATGGTTCGATGACTGTCTTCTGTGTCTTCTATTCACTCTCGCTTCACAGCACACACACACACACACACACACCACATATGCACACCTGTATCATTCTTTAGTAGAAATCTGTTCTTATTTGTTTACCCTAATATACATAAAAACTCACGCACACCCATCCTTTAATTCATCATACAAACGGGAGAAGAACGTGTGCCTCTGTTCTTTATATTCACCCTCACACACAACAGATATATAATGCTGACCATGTGTATTCTAATATAGTAAAGGTCTATCTCCCTCTCTAATATAGTAAAGGTCTCTCTCGTTCTCTTTCTCTCTGCTTCTTTGAATGCCATATGCATACATTGCTGGCTTTGAAAGGAAAATATCACTGTTTAAGCATCAACTTGGGATTACTAAGCATAAACAGTTCATTCATTCACACATATATCCGTTTCCTACATCCCCCATTCGTATAATTCACACACACACATGCAAAACACACAACGCCTCAACATAGATTTACTATCACTCCTATATATTCTCAGAAATACACACACATTCTTAGATATCTTGAAATTCATTGCCACCATTTTCTTGATCGCCAACACATGTATCTCGTACAACTCTAGAAATAGTTCTGTTCGTATATCTATCTATCTGTCTATCTATCTGTCTATCTATCTGTCTATCTATCTATCTATCTTTCCATCTATCTATCTATCTTTCCATCTATCTATCTATCTTTCCATCTATCTATCTATCTATCTATCTTTCCATCTATCTATCTATCTATCTTTCCATCTATCTATCTATCTATCTTTCCATCTATCTATCTATCTATCTTTCCATCTATCTATCTATCTATCTTTCCATCTATCTATCTATCTTTCCATCTATCTTTCTATCTATATATCTGTCTATCTATCTCTATCTTTCCATCTATCTATATCTATCTTTCTATTTATCTATCTATTTATCCATCTATATCTATCTATCTATCTATGTCTGTCTGTCTGTCTGTCTGTCTTTCCCTCTCTGTTTCTCCATCTGTCTATATTTATCTATCTAATCTCTCTCACTTTACCCACCTCCACCTATACAGTCATACATTTATACACACATATAAATTCCTTTATTTCACATATTTCTTACAAACTCCTACACAGTTGTACACAAAGCACCCTTTTGTCTGTCTAAAATTGTCTTGACCACTCCCTGTTATTCTTCACTACCCCCATCTTGCTTCGTAAATTTCTTAGTCGTTTAGCCCTGGGTCAGGTCTGTTCGAAAAGAGCTTCCATCATAGGCATTCCAACCGTGGGATCTTTTCGGTTTGAACGGCAGTTTTTAAAAATAATTTCCACGTAACTAAACACTTTTAAACTTCGTATATTGGTAGAATGTGTTTATAAAACATCCTTTTCTCTTTGGCTTCATTCTGTGGTTTGTAAGATATTTGTTGTTTTTTTTCTTCAATTTCTGCAATTTCAACCAATCACTGACGTCTATTGAGGTAAAAAAAACATTCTGTGCCGTATGAATATGTCCCTCGTTTAAGAAACAGATTGGGTTTATTTACATTTGTGAAGAAAAAAGATACCCTTCCCCCCACCCCTAACCCCAAAACAGATTGAAATGCAATAGATCGATACTAGGGTCATAATTATGAGTGACAATTTCATATGACACCGCTAGAAAAAAAAAACTGCCGTTCAAACCGAAAAGATACTCCGTCATTCCTAAAACAATCCAATGGCATTTAAGAAAGTCTGTTGCTATTTCTAGCAGGGCGACCAACCAGATAGAGGATTCCCCCTCATTGGTTACTTTTGTTGTTTAGTCCCAAGTCAGCCCTGATCAAGCAGACCCACGAACACAGGCATTCCAGCTATGGGTATTTTGTTTTGGGGGCGAGCTGGCAGAAACGTTAGCACGCCGGGCGAAATGCTTAGCGGTATTTCGTCTGCCGTTACGTTGTGAGTTCAAATTCCGCCGAGGTCGACTTTGCCTTTCATCCTTTCAAGGTCGATAAGTACCAGTTACGCACTGGGGTCGATGTAATCGACTTAATACCTATGTCTGTCCTTGTTTGTCCCCTCTATGTTTAGCCCCTTGTGGGTAGTAAAGAAATAGGTATTTTGTTTTGGGGGTGAGAGGATTTTATATACAGGAAACATGGGACCACATTGTCCAACTTCTTTTCACTTCTAAGATAGTGTAATGTTATTTAGTGGAGATTCGGCTGCTATTTCTAGCAAGTTGGGCGATCACGTAGAAGCTCTCCACCTCCCACTGTTGTTGGAAGCACTCCGTCGGTTACGACGACGAGGGTTCCGGTTGATCCGATCAAATCAACGGAACAGCCTGCTCGTGAAATTAACGTGTAAGTGGCTGAGCACTCCACAGACACGTGCACCCTTAACGTAGTTCTCGGGGATATTCAGCGTGACACAGAGAGTGACGACAAGGCCGGCCCTTTGAAATACAGGTACAACAGAAACAGGAAGTAAGAGTGAGAGAGAGTTGTGGTGAAAGAGTACAGCAGGGATCACCACCATCCCCTGCCGGAGCCTCGTGGAGCTTTTAGGTGTTTTCGCTCAATAAACACTCACAACGCCCGGTCTGGGAATCGAAACCGCGATCCTATGACCGCGAGTCCGCTGCCCTAACCACTGGGCCATTGCGCCTCCAACTATACCGCCCACTACCGCCTCGTTGGTTCTTGCTTTTGTACTGATGCTGTTGATTTTAGTAGCGGCGGTTCTTCTGTGTTTCCTTTCTTGAAATTGTTTGGGATCAAGTGTTGTCATCAAAGAATTAGCATGCAATCTGAGGAATCTGTATCTGTTACATTTATCACTCCTGTAATAGACTGTCATCAGTCGGTGTATTTGGGCTGTTTTACGTATTTGTATGTATGTGCAGGGGTGGGAAGAGAGAAAGGGAGCAACAGGCGAAAAGAGACAAAGCCTTGCTCTACAAACTAACCGCCATGTTTACCCACCCGACTCACACAAACAAGAAACAGCATCACCATCACATCGCTGACATTCTGCAGATGTTTCTCTCTGATATCTTTTTTTTAAATTCTTGTTTCTTAGCTAAGCATCCACCATATTAGCTTCATTACCTATGACCCATGGTGCCATAACTGATACAGGGGTTGATGGAAGATTCTGAAGAATTTAAATGTGGTTCGTCACTACCACCACCACCACCGCCACACCTGCAGTCTCCGCCGCCGCCGCCGTCACTACCCCCACCATTATTTGTTGGTACTACCACCATTGGATCTTTTCGGTTTGAACGGCTGTTTTTTCTAGCGGTGTCATATAAAATTGCCACCCATAATTATGACCCTAGTATCGATCTATCGCATTTCAATCTATTTTAGGGTTAGGGGTGGGGGGAAGGGTATCTTTTTTTTTTCTTCACAAATGTAAATAAACCCAACCTGTTTCTTAAACTGGGGACATATTCATACGGCACAATGTTTTTTTTTACCTCAATAGACGTCAGTGATTGGTTGAAATTGCAGAAATTTAAGAGAAAAAAAACAACAAATATCTTACAAACTATAGAATTTTCTCAATAAAGCCAAGAGAAAAAGATGTTTTTATAAACACATTCTACCAGTATACGAAGTTTAAAATTTTTTAGTTACCTAGAAATTATGTTAAAAACTGCCGTTCAAACCGAAAAGATCCTAGTCATTACCCCACCACCACTGTAACAACTACGGGATGTATAATTGCGGGGGGGGGGGGGAGGTGTTTCAACCATTGTCATCTGTTACCACCACATCCACCACCGTTTTGACTACCACTACTACCACAATCACCACCGTCCAGGCAGCTACTCTCACCATCACCATTTTGACTCCCACCATTTTTTCCACCACCATCATGACTTCTAACAGTTTCCGCCACCATTACTGCTTATTATCACCATCAAAAATTAGTGCCACAAACCATCTCATTGTTAACAATGTCTATATTGGCGAACTATGTTGTTTGGAATGAAATCTTTAACATAACTGCTGTTGTTAAAAATGTTAACCTGTCAAATTAGCATATCGCCAAAACTCCTGTCCATATTCACTTTATTAATAAAAGCTGGTCTTGAAATGAAGTTTTCACATAACTAACCGCCAAACTTTAATAAACTGCTGACAAGCTTGCTGTCAGATAAGCAAATTCCACCGTGTCTGTGCTCCAGCGCCTATTTTTTTTTTTTATTTCGGAGTTTCTGGTGAGGCTGGATCCTACCCAGAACCAATAAGGAAATGCTTTTTTGACATTTCAGCTGATTTTCACATGTGTACGTGGTGCAGTCCAGTATACCTGCTGGCTTGCCCAATATTAAATTCCTCGTTTGAAATGTTTATGGTTTTGGGGGGAAAATCCCCCCAGAAAAGTTGTACTAAATCAGAGAGAGAGAGAGAGAGAGAGTGAAGATTTATAGACACGAAATAATTCTTTGGCACAGGACCAGCTGCGGGTAAAACGATTACATCGACCCCAGTACTTGGTTGGTACTTTATCTTATCGACCCCGAAAGGATGAAATTCAGAACGTTAAAGAGCCAGAACAATGCCGCTAAGCATTTTGTTCAACGCTCGAACGATTCTGTTAACATTCCTTTCTTTAATGAACCATAAGAGTTGACAAAAAATATCGAAAACGTCACAAAATAGTTACTTCGTTAGATATAATTTTTCGTGTTAATCTACACAAGTCAGATTGTATCTGTATCTAGGAGATGGCTTTCGATTCAAATAAAATGCAAAAGTTTTCGTAGGCGTGACTGTGTGGTAAGTAGCTTGCTTACCAACCACATGGTTCCAGGTTCAGTCCCACTGCGTGGCACCTTGGGCAAGTGTCTTCTACTATAGCCTCAGGCCGACCAAAGCCTTGTGAGTGGATTTGGTAGGCGGAAACTGGAAGAAGCCCGTCGTATATATGTATATATATATATGTGTGTGTGTGTGTGTTTGTGTGTCTTGTCCCCCCAATATCGCTTGACAACCGATGCTGGTGTGTTTACGTCCCCGTAACTTAGCGGTTTAGCAAAAGAGTCTGATAGACTAAGTACTAGGCTTACAAAGAATAAGTCCTGGGGTTGATTTGCTCAACTAAAAGTGGTACTCCAGCATGGCCACAGTCAAATGACTGAAACAAGTAAAAGAGTATATATTTGGGACAGGATATTAATTTTT
>NC_043014.1:45773538-45831038 GCF_006345805.1 Octopus sinensis | reverse complement strand
TGTGTTTAGCCCCCTGTGGGTAGTAAAGAAATAAGTATTTCATCTGCCAGTATTTTGTTCTGAGTTCAAATTCCACCAAGGTCAACTTAATCCGTTTGTCTGTCCTTGTTCGTCCCCTCTGTGTTAAACCCCTTGTGTGTAGTAAAGAAATAGGTATTTCATCTGCAGTTACATTCTGAGTTCAAATTCCGCTGAAGTCGACTTTGCCTTTCATCCTTTCGGGGTTGATAAAGTAGCAACTGGCGGCACAGAGTGAGTATGTAGTAGAAAGTGAGATAAGCTTAATACTAGGAGGTGAGCGGCTAAAGTTTCAGAATTAATTGAAACCTAGAGATAGTGTAATTTGGTAGAAGCATAGCAATGGAATGGTGAATTTGTTAATCCTTTAGAATATAATCTGAATTCTGTGCATACGTTTCTCCTTTTGAGTTACGTAATTGGATTGGTATGTTGGCAACATTGCTTCTTTCACCACCTTGGGACCTCATTTGTATCTGAAGTTAGCCTCAGATGATACTACCAGTGGGAGTGAGAAAGGAGGAGTGTTGATAAAAGAGGAGGAGGAAGAGAGAGAGAGAGAGAGAGACTATTCCTAAATGCTAATGGCCATTTTGATTTGAAACATATTTCTAAATTTACTGTTAAAAATACCAGTTTTCTCTTGGGGAATTTTTTTCTTTTGCAGTTGGAAAGAGCTTGTGTTGAATGGTTGCAGTGGTGGAAGAGCAAGAAAAGGGTGGATGGGTGTAATTAATAGAGGGTGGTGGGTGAAATAGTATTTTTAGTCTTCAATATTCTGCTTTTGATGTATATAGTCTAGGTGCAGGCATGGCTGTGTGGTTAAGAGGTTTGCTTGGCAGCCACATAGTTTCAGGTTCAGTCCCACAGCATGTCACCTTGGCCGAGTGTTTTCTATTATTGCTCTAGGCTGAACAATGCCTCATGAGTGAAATTGGTACATAGGAACTGTGTGTGTGTGTTCCTATGGCGGCGAGCTGGCAGAAACGTTAGCATGCCAGGGGAAATGCATAGCAGTATTTCGTCTGCCGTTACATTCTGAGTTCAAATTCCGCCAAGGTCGACTTTGCCTTTCATCATTTCGGGGTCAATTAAATATGTACCAGTTACGCACTGGGATTGATGTAATTGACTTAATCCGTTTGTCTGTCCTTGTTCATCCCCTCTGTGTTTAGCCCCGTGTGGATAGTAAAGAAATAGGTATTTCATCTGCAGTTACATTCTGAGTTCAAATTTTGTCAAAGTCGACTTTGCCTTTCATCCTTTCGGGGTCGATTAAATAAGTACTAGTTATGCACTGGGGTCGATCTAATCGACTTAATCCCTTTATCTGTCCTTGTTTGTCCCCTGTATCTTTAGCCTCTTGTGAGCAATAAAGAAATAAGGAACTCTGTGTGTGTGTGTGTGTGTAAGAGTGTGCACTCACATATATGAAAGTGTGCATACTCGTGAATATGCATGTACACAAGCACACAGAAATGGAGTCAATTTGTTCTATTAAAAACCTTCAAGGAAGAGTGCCCCAGCATGACCAAAACAAGCAGAAGATAAAAAAAAAAATAATGGCAGGCCTTGTTACAGTTTTCCTACAAACGCAACACGTTTACTCTAACCTGCTCTTCTGCATAGTATATAATTTTTGAATTTCAACAATCAAGTGCTTATCTTAAACTAAAGTAATCTTGTATTACCTTTGAATTAGTCACCCAGCAAAGTATCAATTGCTCGCTTAGTTGTCATTGTCCTATATAATGGGACAAACTGCTTTATCTAAACAAGGTTTTTATTTCCACAGATAAGTACAAAGATTAATTGTGTGTGCACATGAGAATGGGTTGTGGTTATTTTTTATGTTTTATTTATTCATATATATATATATATATATTGGTTTGTTTTCATGCGACTTGCTAAGTTGTCCGGCAACAATTGTTTTGAAGTATATAGTTAAAAAAAATAAATTTTCTTTCAAAATGCATGAAAATAATAACCAGGTTATTTTGCTTATGTTAACCCAGATCTAACAGATCAAAAATACTTCGGTAATGTGACCATCCCAACTTTCAAATGCTAGATTGTAATGCAAGGGAAATTGGCTGCTATTTTTAGCAGATTAGGCAACCATGTAGATACCTTCATTTTTGGTTCATAAATAACCTGATAGATTTATCCAGAAGCTGCTAATTTAGTTGCTCTTTTACTTGTTTCAGTCATTTGACTGAGGCCATGCTGGAGCACCGCCTTTAATCGAGCAACTCGACCCCGGAACTTCTTCTTTTGTAAGCCTAGTACTTATTCTATCGGTCTCTTTTGCCGAACTGCTAAGTAACGGGGACATAAACACACCAGCATCGGTTGTCAAGCAATGCTAGGGGAAAAAACACAGACACACAAACACACACACGCATATATATATATACACATATATATATATATATATATATATATATATATACACATATATGACAGGCTTCTTTCAGTTTCCGTCTACCAAATCCACTCACAAGGCTTTGGTCGGCCCGAGGCTATAGGTAGAAGACACTTGCCCAAAGTGCCATGCAGTGGGACTGAACCCGGAACCATGTGGTTGGTAAGCAAGCTACTTACCACACAGCCGCTCCTGCGCCTATGCTTCGTGTAATCCTCAAGGGAAATCAGCACCAAACTGATAGGGTCAGGGTGTTTTTTTTTTGGTGGGGGTTGGGAGATTTGGCTGCTCTCTCTAGCATACTGAGCAATTACATAGACTCAACACACCTATGTGTATGTTTGTGTTATTTTACTTACTTTTAATTAAATTTAAAAGTGTTAATAGTGGTTTCTAGTGCTGGTTGATATTTGTTGCTTGAAATAGATTTTCTTCAAATTCTGGAAGCCAAGGAAAGTCACAGTTAATGGCAGTCTCTAAGGGAATTAAAACATTTTTGCTAAGAATGTCACTTGGATTTCAGTGATGCAATAAGTGCTACACACACATTCACATATTATATATATATATATATATATATATATATATATAGATATAGATATGTGGAGGTGCAATGGCCTAGTGGTTAGGGCAGCGGACTCGCGGTCATAGGATCACGGTTTCGATTCCCAGACCAAGCGTTGTGAGTGTTTATTGAGCGAAAACACCTAAAAGCTCCATGATGCTCCGGCAGGGGGTGGTGATCCCTGCTGTACTCTTTCACCACTCTTTCTCCCACTCTTTCTTCTGTTGGCCTGCTCGCTTAGCCAGCGGGGTGGTGTCATTCGAAGGCTAAAACAATGCGAACGCATTGTGACCAGCAATGTGTAACTACATCTGATGGACTGGTCAGTCACGTGATATATATAGATATATCTATATATATATATATATAATATATATATATATATATATATATATATATATATATATCACCGTGACCGACCAGGCTATCAGATGTTGCTACACATCGCTGGTCACAATGCGCTTTGCATTGTTTTAGCCTTCAAGTGACACCACCCTGCTGGCTAAGCAAGCAGGCCAACAGAAGAGTGAGAGAAAGTTGTGGCGAAAGAGTACTTATTCTTTAAGACTCTTGTAGCAAAGCACTAAGTTTCAGGGATGTAAACAAACCAACTCTAGTTGGTGGGTGGTATAAACACACATACTCACACACACAGACAAATGCCTACGTATGTTGGGCTTCCACCCAGTTTCTGTCTTCTAAATGTACTCACAAGGCTTTGTGCAAGTGTCTTCTACTATAACCCTGGGCCGACCAAAGTGCTTCACAATGAAACTGAACTCAAAACCATATGGCTGGTTGCAAAGCAAGTTTCTTAACCAGTAAGCCACTGTCAAGATTCTATTTTTTTCTTGTTTTTTTTTTCCTACCTGACTAGGAAAAAAAACAACAAAAAAAAGCAGAATCTTGACAGTAGGGACATTTAGTATTGTGGTGATGTGGTGGGGGTGTAGCAGCTATCAGAACCACCACCACCATCATCATCATCATTAATTGCAACCGTAGCCATCATCATCTTCACAGCTACTGTCATTATTTTTCCTTCCATCTCCAACTGAGAATTTTTCTTACCAAAGGAGTAAGCCAAAAAAATCAGAAAATACTGGAGCATATTTCATCTCTCTTCTTTCTCTTTATCCCCCACCTCGCATCCCACCATTGCTTTCTCTCTCTCTCTCTCTACTGACACAGAGTTTGAACTGGAAGCTTTGGCAATGAAATATATCCCTTGTAAATCACTTCAGTTCAACAGTACTCTCCACCTCTGTTAAGCAATCCCCCCTCTTTACATAGATTGTGTTAAAATATTTCACGCCACCTCCTCCTCCCTCTGGTTTTCAACCTCCTCCTCCACCTCCTCTCAAGTCTGTTCACATCTCTGTAGACCATAAAATAAAATCTGTACTGGAGTGAAAAGGGTATAATTGAACTCAACACCCTTAAAATATGACTGAGAAAGAGAGAGCTAGGGGTGAGGAGGGAAGAGCAATAAATGTAAAAGGAGAGGGCCTTCAAGGGTCAGGTCTCAAACACAATACCCGTAGTCTGGTGATGGCAGTGGCAGCAGTGGTGGTGAAGGGAACTGTGGTGGTGACTCTAGCAGTTTGTGGTGGCAGTGGTAATTATACTGATGGTGGGGCCCATGGCTATACTTGTTGAGAGGTTGTTGTTTAGTTGGTAGTAAGGATGGTTAACTCTGGCCCTAGTGGTGGTTGTAGTGAAGATGGTACTTGTGGTGTCTTACTAAAACTGCAGGTGTTGTGTCTGTAGTAGAAAGGATCATTATTATTATTATAAAGTGTGGCTGTGTGGTAAGTAGCTTGCTTATGAATCACATGGCTCCGGGTTCAGTCCCACTACGTGGCATCTTGGGCAAGTGTCTTCTACTATAGCCTCGGACCGACCAAAGCCTTGTGAGTGGATTTGGTAGACGGAAACTCAAAAGAAGCCCGTTGTATATATGTATATATATATAAGTGATGGGGATGCAAACACACACACACATACACACACACACGTATATATATATATATATATATATATATATACATATATACGACGGGCTTCTTTTGAGTTTCCGTCCACCAAATCCACTCACAAGGCTTTGGTTGGCCCAAGGCTATAGTAGAAGACACTTGCCCGAGGTGCCACGCAGTGGGACTGAACCCGGAACCATGTGGTTCGTAAGCAAGCTACTTACCACACAGCCACTCCTGCGCATTATTATTATTATTATTAAAATAACTCTATATTAAGCTGGTGTTTGGAGCATAAATTAACTTGGAATTTTGATGGAAGGTTGTAATTTTGATAAACTTTTAAAAGAGGGAAGGTTGTATCATAGATCCAGAAGCGGTCTCAGGCTGGTTGGTCTTATTAGGGTTAAACTGTTTGTTCTCTTGCCTGTTATTTAAGTTTGTTATGTCACATCGGTTCATTTCACGCTTGAATTCATTCACTTCACTGACTCCTCAGTACCTGTAATTATCCAGTCGCAGCCAATAACTTGTTGATTTAAAAATAAATTAAAATGTCCTCTTGGACTTTGTGTGGGTTATTATTATCATTGCCGTTGTTGTTGGTGTTGTTAGCTCCTGGTGAAGATCAAAGGCATTACATCTTCAGACCCCAGACCCCATGATCATCTTCCCCACCAAGAAATTGTGTACCCTATATAATTAGCCAATGCTGGTGGTGGTGAATTTGTTTGTTTGTTTTTTATAGATGATAAAGTGTGATTCGAGGGAGATTACGCTGCTATGTCTTCCACATTGAACAACTCACTTTGAAGCTATGTTGTTGACTTGAGGGTTAATTTAGGTCAGCAGTCACTCAATCTGCTAGAAACAGCAGTAAATCTTCCTCAAATTACACCCTACCCAAATGGCCTTGTACCTTATTCTATCATTCATTTTTGTTGAATCAGTAAGTGATGGGGATGAAAACAAACCAACACTAGTTGTCAAGTAGTGATGGGTGACAAACAAGACACACACACATGCATACATGCACGCATACATAATTTAATATGCATATGATGGACTTCTTTGGTTCGTATACCTATAGTAGATATTATTATCAACTGGTAGATATCAGCATGCACCAGCAAACAATTTGTTTGTTGAATTTATGATGAAGAGATACAGACTTAGATTTATTTGTCCAGAGCAACTTTAGCTGAGGGGATACAATGATGTTGAAACATTAGGTGTTCTAAAGTCTCCTTTATGCTAATGAATCGAGTGTATCGTGAACACACATTGTCTGAATGGAGTTGTTCTACAATGACAAAATACAACAGCAATTAACATATTCATATTTGAATCTGCCAGAATCTATTAAGAATGAATATGTCGTCATTCGTTGTTATTTGCATTGTTAGCATGGCAGACAACATGCTTAGTGGCATTGCATCCATACTCTATTGCTTGTTTCAGTCATTTGATTGCGGCCATGCTGGAGCACCACCTTTAGTCGAGCAAATCGACCCCAAGACTTATTCTTTGTAAGCCCAGTACTTATTATATCGGTCTCTTTTGCCGAACCGCTAAGTTACAGTGACATAAACACACCAGCATTGGTTGTCAAGCGATGTTAGGGGGACAAACACAGACACACAAACATATACACACACTTACATATATATATATATATAATGGGAAACTTTATGAAAATAAACAAAAGACGAAGGCAGGTGGAGTACAAATAAACAATTGTATTAGTATGGCGCTCAGGAATAGAAGTAAAACAAGTCTTTTATGTTTCGAGCCTACGCTCTTCAACAGAAAGATACACAGAAAAGAAACACTGAGAGAAACAAGGAGAGAAAAAAAATGCGTGCAGGAGCTATATGACAAGCTTCTTTCAGTTTCTGTCTACCAAATTCACTCACAAGGCTTTGGTCGGCCTGGGGCTATAGTAGAAGACACTTGCCCAAGGTGCCACGCAATGGGACTGAACCCGGAGCCATGTGGTTGGTAACCAAGCTACTTACCACACAGCCACTCCTGCGCCTTCTTTACATTCTGAGTTCAAATTCCACCGATGTCAACTTTGCCTTTCATCCTTTTTGGGTTGATAAATTAAGCACCGGTTGAGCACTGGGGTCAATATAATTGACTAGACCCCTGCCCAAAAATTTCAGGCTTTGTGCCAATAACAGAAAGTATTATTATTCATACTGTTTATAGTAATAGTATTATTGTTATTTGTGATAAGAATAATGTTTGTTTTTGAAAACAAGTTATCATGTGTATTGAATAAAAGACACGTCTTCTGACATATTCTCTCTTTTTTATTTGTAGGTAAGTGTGTGTGTGTGTATTCCACACTACTTTTATCTGTTATGAATTAACCGAAAATCTGGTGAGTTCTTTTGTTCTTTTTCTTTTCTATTTGATAAGATGATATACCTAAGATGGTAAAAACAAAGTAATTTTTAAAAATTTTAAATGACATTACTCTAAATAGTGGCTGAATTCATTATAGCCACAAACTAATAGTTTGTAAATGTTTCAATTCATCCCCACCCCCATTCTTTTTTTTTTTTTTTAATTAGATATACAGTAACCCCTCACTTTATGAGGACCCACTTTCTGAAACCCCTAGGTTTACATGCTTTTACGAGTTTTTTCCAAGAATGAATTAACTCATATATCAAGGCATTGCTTGTATATATATATATATATATATTACATCTTCAGACCCCATGATCATCTTCCCCACCAAGAAATTGTGTACCCTATATAATTAGCCAATGTTGTTAGTAGTGAATTTGTTTGTTTCTTTTTTATAGATGATATATATATATATCTTGGCCATGTTATATATCAGTTTAGCTAGGTGTAAAATACACCTAAGGGATATTAAATATCCGAAGAATTTAGTGGTTTATATTAACTATATTTTTCGTCAAATAGTTAAGAAGGTATGTCAATCTGATGAAGCATCATTTCATATTTAAATGGATTTGATTATTCTTGAAAAACTTTGTTTTATTGAAGCAGAAACAGTTTTTAGATAAGAAAGGACAAAGAAAGTAGTATTTATATATCCTTGAAAAGATTATGCTGGTCATATTTTCAGGGGTGTCTAAAGAATATTTCTTCAAGTCGTCATAGGGCTGACTGACCTGGGGTTAAACGACAACAACTTTTATTGAGGATGAGTGCATGGGTAAAGAAGTGGGGGTGGCTAGTGTTAAGATAAACAGTTGGTCAAATTCTTGATGTCCTCCTTCAAACAGACATCATTTGCTCTCTTCATTATTTTCCTGTGTACTTCTTGGTTGACCTTTGTTAAACAAACATCTACACACACACAGAGGAGCCGAGCAATAAAGATTTGGCATTTGTCACAAGAGCCCAGCAGTACAACCTTTTACTCACTCTCCCTCTATTTTCCTCTCTTTTTCTCTGTTTCTCAGTCTATTTCTCTCTCTCTCTCTTTTTCCACTATATTTCTTATTCTTTCTCTCTCATGCATACTCCATTTCTTATTCTTTCTCTCTCATGCATACTCCATCACTCACTCACTCTCTCTCTCTCTCTTTCTCTCTCTCTCTCTCTCTGTACTCCAGTGATTCACAGCCAGGGTCCCATATGGCCCTTGGTGGGTGGGGTCCACATAAGACTTCATTGTTCATATTTACATGCAATAGCTGTGCCTGGTGCAGCCTCCTGGCTTCCCAGACCCCGGTCGAACCGTCCAACCCGTGCTAGCATGGAAAAACAGAGGTTAAATAATGATGATGAAATTGCTTATACGGCTACTTCAACAATTTTTGGTGCTCCAGCATGGCCACAGTCAAATGACTGAAACCAGTAAAAGGTTTGAATTCTAAAAATATAATTTAATTTCTTAAACATCAAATGGTTAGAAGGGCCCCCTCCAAGTAAAACAGCAATTAAAGGGGTCCATAGGTCAAAAATGGTCAAGAACCACTGCCCTAGGCTCCAATGTTTTGTTGGATCTTTCTCTATTTTTTTCTAACCACTCATATTTTCTCAAATTTTAATCTGAAAATTTTCAAAAAAAAAAAATGTTCTTTTGATGTAGTTTTACTTGTTGATGGTAAAAATTGCATTCATTTAAAAAAATTTTTTGGGGTAAAATTAATAATAAAAGAGTTAGAAGCATTTAAAGTTACAAATTTTTGGCCTATTTTCTATTTCTTTTTCCTTCTCTCCTTTTCTCTCTTTCTCTGTTGGTCTGTCTGTCTGTTTGTCTGTCGGTCTGTCTGTCTGTCTGTCTCTCTCTCTCTCTGTTGGTCTGTCTGTCGGTCTGTCTCTCTCTCTCTCCTATATGTTTCTCATTCTTTCTCTTTCTTCGGTATCCTGCGTCTCTCTCATTCTCTTTCCACAATGCTCTCTTTCCCACCCTCTTTTCCTTTTTCATGCTCTCTCTCTCTCTCTATCTCTCTCTCACTAACAGTACATTGTCCTTATCGTTTCTTTTTCTTTCTACATCTTCTGTGTGTTACTTTCTTTCCCTTTTCCTACCCTTTCTGTCACTATATTTACCTAGACATTCATACACTCACACACCCTCTTGATTCTTCCCCACCCTTCACTGACTCACCTTTCCTACTCTTTACTATTTATTTAAGGTCCACCCTGAGAATGTGATATTTATTGACTGTCCTGTCTCTAATGGACTTCTGTTTTTCTTTCTTGTTCTCTCCATGTAGTTTAATAATGATAATAATAATAATAATAATACTAATAACATCATCATCATCTTCATTTAGCGTCCGCTTTCCATGCTAGCATGGGTTGGACGGTTCAACTGGGGACTGCGAAGCCGGAAGGCTGCATCAGGCCCAGTCTGATCTGGCAGTGTTTCTACGACTGGATGCCCTTCCTAACGCCAATATAATAATAATAATAATGATCCTTTCTGCTATTGGTACAAGGCCTGAAATTTGGGGGAGGGGACTAGTTGATCACATCAACCCCAGTGTTTCACTGGTACTTATTTCATTGGCCCTGAAAGGATAAAAAGCAAAGTTGACCGTGGTGGAATTTGAACTCCGAACGTAGCAACAGGCAAAATACCGCTAATCATTTCATCCAACATGCTAACAATTCTACCAGCTCACCGCCACAGTTTAATAATAATAATAATAATAATAATCATTATTATTATTATAGTAATCGTCATCATCATCATTTAGCATCCGCTTTCCATGCTAGCATGGGTTGGACGGTTCAACTGGGGTCTGGGAAGCCAGAAGGCTGCACCAGGCCCAGTCTGATCTGGCAATGTTTCTACGGCTGGATGCTTTTCCTAACGCCAACCACTCTGTGAGTGTAGTGGGTGCTTTTTATGTGCCACCGGCACAGGTGCCAGACGGGGCTGGCAAACGGTCACTGTCGGATGGTGCTTTTTACGTGCCACCGGCACGGAGGCCAGAATAATAATAATCCTTTCTACTAAAGGCACATGGCCTGAAATTTGGGGTAAGGATAAGGGATTAGTTGATTTCATCGACCCCAGTGTGTGACTGGTACTAATTTTATCAACCCCAAAAGGATGAAAGGCAAAGTCAACCTCGGCAGAATTAGAACTTAGAATGTTAAGATGGACAAAATATTGTGTTTAGCCCCTTGTTGGGTAGTAAAGAAAAAGGTATCAAATGGGTCCATGGGCAAAAAATGGTTGAAAAACACTGCTTTAGAGAAAGATGTTAAAAAGAGAAATAAACATAGGTGCAGGAGTGGCTGTGTGGTAAGTAGCTTGTTTACCAACCACATGGTTCTGGGTTCAGTCCCACTGTGTGGCACCTTGGGCAAGTGTCTTCTACTATAGCCTCGGGCCGACCAAAGCCTTGTGAGTGGATTTGGTAGACGGAAACTGAAAGAAGCCCGTCGTATATATGTATATATATGTATGCGTGTGTGTGTTTGTGTGTCTGTGTTTGTCCCCCTAGCATTGCTTGACAATCAATGCTGGTGTGTTTATGTCCCAGTTACTTAGCAGTTCGGCAAAAGAGACCGATAGAATAAGTACTGGGCTTACAAAAGAATAAGTCCCGGGGCCGAGTTGCTCGATTAAAGGTGGTGCTCCAGCATGGCCGCAGTCAAATGACTGAAACAAGTAAAAGAGAGTAAGAGTATAGAGGTGCTCAGGTGATATTAGCTCATGGGTATTTAGATGAAAGGGATACTAGGGAAAGAAGGATAGAGGGACGAAAACCAGAAACCTTTTTTTTTTGTGTTTGATTTTTGTCTTATTTTAGTGCTGTAGTTGGGTTTACAAGTGATGTCCTTGTTAAAAGGGAGCAGGCATGAACATCTAAAACTCTCCTGGTTTCCTCTCTTGTATGTATATTTATGAGAAACTTTAAGGATCTACTGGATGGCCTTTTAATGGAGTGTTGGTTTACTACATATGTTGACATAAATCAAAACTACTCTCTCTCTCTCTCTCTCCCGCCCACCCCCTTTTCTTTCTAACAAGTGTTCCTCATCCCCTCCCTCCTTCCTAATAAGTGTTCCTTCTTTTTATCCTCTTTATCTTTTGTAACAACTGTTCCTCCTACCCTTCCCCCCCTCCTAACAAGTGTTTATCTCTTGTATATCTGTCTGGAACATTCAAAGTGAAGAGCTGTTTTATTGTGGATACTAGACCCCCCCCCCGCTCTTAATGTAAAATCACTTTATAAATAATGCATGGCTTTACAGGTAGGTAGGTAAATAAGTCTGTAGGTATGTAAATGACGTTAAGGGGGTAGATGTGGGTGCTGGAGGAAAGGGGACCTCATCTAAGCCTCTGTTGTAGTTTCCAAAGGGTTGACCTTTCTTTCTTTACAAGCGATGACTTTACCTGCAAAGTTCATGAATGTCATAAACTATACATGATGTTGATGACAATAAGAAGAAAGGAATTTCTTTTATTAGCATAGGTGATAGGACAGGTGGGGAGGCATTAACCAGAACAGATCACAAAAAAATGGCAGGAGGAGTGGTGGTGGTGGTGGTGGGGATCTAAATATGATTGGGAAATAAAATATATTTCTTTACTACCCACAAGGGGCTAAACACAGAGGGGACAAACAAGGACAGGCAAAGAGACTAAGTCGATTACATTGATCCCCCAGTGCGTAACTGGTACTTAATTTATCGACCCCGAAAGGATGAAAGGCAAAGTCGACCTCGGCGGAATTTGATTTCAGAACATAACGGCAGACAAAATTCGTTTTTCTTTACTACCCCACAAGGGGCTAAACACAGAGGGGACAAACAAGGACAGACAAACAGATTAAGTCAATTACATCGACCCCAGTGTGTAACTGGTACTTAATTTATCGACCCCAAAAGGATGAAAGGCAAATTCGACCTCGGCGGAATTTGAACTCTGAACGTAACGGCAGACGAAATACGGCTACGCATTTCACCCAGCGTGCTAACATTTCTGGGGGAAAAAATAACATGAAAATCATCATCATCATCATCGTTTAACGTCCGTTTTCCATGCTAGCATGGGTTGGACGGCTCCAGTCTGATTTGGCAGTGTTTCTACAGCTGGATGCCTTTCCTAATGCCAACCACTCCGTGATTGTAGCTGGTGCTTTTTACATGCCACCTACACTCACTGTACTTGTGTTTTTATATCATTATCATCATCATCATCATTTAATGTTCATGTTCCATGCTGGCATACCACCATCTGTTATTCTCATTTTCCTCCTTGTCCTCATCAGCATCATCATCATCATTATCAGTGAAACCAAATGTCCATATTCTAATCATTGTCCAGTGGTGTCTTGTGGCCACCTGAAATAACGAGAATCACTCAAGATTTAAAGGTAAAAAAAAAAAAGAAAATATACATACATAGGCGTAGGAGTGGCTGTGTGGTAAGTAGCTTGCTTACCAACCACATGGTTCCGGTTTCAGTCCCACTGCGTGGCACCTTGGGCAAGTGTCTTCTACTATAGCCTCGGGACGACCAAAGCCTTGTGAGTGGATTTGGTAGACGGAAACTGAAAGAAGCCCATTGTATATATGTATACATACATATATATATATATATATATATATATATATATATATATATTATTTATATATGTCTGTGTTTGTCCCTCTAGCATTGTTTGACAACCGATGCTAGTGTGTTTATGTCTCCGTTACTTAGCAGTTCGGCAAAAGAGACCGATAGAATAAGTACTGGGCTTACAAAGAATAAGTCCTGGGGTCGATATGCTCGATTAAAGGCGGTGCTCCAGCATGGCCGCAGTCAGATGACTGAAACAAGTAAAAGAGTAAAGAGTATATATACACATATACACACACACATAAAGTGACATGTTTACATTTTTTTTTTTTGTTACTTGTGCTGTGTCAAATGGTGTTAACCTGCTGGCAAGAGATGGGATTCCTGGGTCCTTGGCATTATGCCAAATTCATAATAGTGACAATCTCTTGGCATTCTCTGGGAAGAGACAACAAATGCATTGACGGAATATTAAACGACAAAGCCAATAGTGTTTTACTTGGTCTCTCTCCCTATCTCTTCTCAATCTCTTATTTTCTCTCTCTCTCTCTTTGCTCATTCTCTCTCTCTCTCTCTCTCCTCTTTCCACTCTCTCTCTTCTCTCTCTTTCTCTATCTCTCACCTCTCTTACACACTTTCACTCACTCTCTTCTCTCTCTCCTCTTTCCACTCTCTCTCTTCTCTCTCTCCTCTTTCCCCTCTCTCTGTCTCTCTCTCTCTCTCTGCTCATTCACTCTCTCCTTGATCCATCTCTATTTCTTCTCAGTCTCTTATTTTCTCTCTTTCTCTATCTCTCACCTCTCTTACACACTTTCACTCACTCTCTTCTCTTTCTCTCTCCTTCTTTCCACTCTCTCTCTCTTTCCACTCTCTCTCTCTCTCTTTGCTCATTCTCTCTCTCTCTTTGCTCATTCTCTCTCTCTTACTCTCTTCCCTTGATCCATCTCTCTCTATCTCTTCTCAATCTCTTATTTTCTCTCTCTCACCTCTCTTACACACTTTCACTCATTCACTCTCTTCTCTCTCTTTCTCTATCTCTCTCCTCTCTCACACTTTCATTCTCTCTCTTCCCTCTCTCCATTCTCCCTACTCTCTCTTCTCAGTCTCTTATTTTCTCTCTTTCTCTATCTCTCACCGCTCTTACACACTTTCACTCGTTCACTCTCTTCTCTCTCCTCTCTCTCAACTCTCACACTTTCACTCTCTCTTTCCTCTCTCCACCTCTGTCTTCTCACACATTCATTCTCTCTCTCTTCCCCCTCTCCCTTCCTCCTACTTTCTCTTCTCTCCCCACTTCTCTCTCTGGATAACCCTTACCATTCCTTGAAGCCTTGTTTCCTTTTTGCCCTCTTCCCTGTATTTTCCTGTTTTCCGCCACCAAGGAATGGAACAAGAATCGATGGTAGCAAAGAGGTAGGTAGGTAGGTTGGTAAGTTGGTTGAGGTTTGCACTCCCAATAATTATTGCATTTTCACCATTCCTTTCCACATCCTACCTACCACCATCCAACCTCGCCTACCACTTCCTAACACTTCTATTGTTATTCATCATCAGCTTTTCTGTTTCTTCCACCGCCCCTTGCTTCGGTTTACCCTGCCACTGGGCACTTGGTTTTCCTGCCTGCCAGGGATGTCCACTCTGCAGATAATATTGTGCAAACAAAATTGAATAATAAACCATGTCCCTCTTCCTCCTTGTCCTCCACTTCTCCCTCCTCCTCTTCCTCTTCCTCTCCCTTCTGATAGCTCAAAGACATGATTGTTTCCAGCGATGTTTCATTTCTGTTGGTAAATGGTAAAAAATGGTAAACTGGTGAAATGCGTGATTCACTTTTATGGCATCTCTGAATGAAATGGCTTATTTTCAAGAAGGAATTCCCACCTTCTTCGCCACAGCTTTACCTCCCTCATGCACAATTGGATCTTCACTCTTTCACTATTTGTGTGTGTGTGTGTGTGTGTAGCTACATGCTCTCTTTCCATGTATCTTGTCTCTCTCATATCTATTTCATAGTCTTTGTTTCCATGTATGTGTGTCTGTACACATATGAATATATATGTGTGTGTGTGTACATCTGTATGTGTGTATCTATGTCTATATATGTGTGTGTGTGTGTGTGTGTGTACATCTGTATGTGTGTATCTATGTCTATATATATATGTGTGGTGTGTGTGTGTAGCTACATGCTCTCTTTCCATGTATCTTGTCTCTCTCATATCTATTTCATAGTCTTTGTTTCCATGTATGTGTGTCTGTACACATATGAATATATATGTGTGTGTGTGTACATCTGTATGTGTGTATCTATGTCTATATGTGTGTGTGTGTGTACATCTGTATGTGTGTATCTATGTCTATATATATATGTGTGTGTGTGTGTGTGTACATCTGTCTGTGTGTATCTATGTTTATATATATGTGTGTGTGTGTGTACATCTGTCTGTGTATCTATGTCTAAATATATATGTGTGTGCGTGTGTGTGTGTACATCTGTCTGTGTATCTATGTCTATATATATGTGTGTGTGTGTGTGTGTGTGTACATCGGTCTGTGTGTATCTATGTCTATATATATGTCTGTGTGTGTGTGTGTATATCTGTCTATGTCTATATATATGTGTGTGTACATCTGTCTGTGTGTATCTATGTCTATATATTTGTGTGTATGTATCTGTGTGTGTGTGTGTGTGTGTAACTTCTTTCCACTTTAATTAGAAATCTTTTTGTGAAAGCTGCCCCTTTTGGGACTTCCCTGTATGCCAAGTCTGGCACCAAACTTAATTGGACCCTGCACATCTATCAAGATAGATTAGCAGCTCTGTGCTTCCCAACCCTTCACAGAAGGGAAAGATCCTCTCATTCTAGCTACCATTGCTACCTGCTACCTCTCACACCAAATTTTTAATTCCCAGTAGATGTTGTCTTGGCAATTTTATACACATTTTTAAATTTATAGAATCCTAACCCAGTAGAGAGAAGTTCTAGAAATATATCTATTTTGTTTTTTTAATCATAATTTGAAAGTTTGTGCTGTGTATCAGAAAAAAAATTAGACAAGAATTTTTAAAAGGTTTCTCATAAAATGTTGCTATGCAATTTAATTGTATATGGTTATATGAGACTAAAAGAGAAGTGGGAGAAAAAAAACCTCACACACTCATGCATGAGCTCACTAGGAAGTCATTTGACCTGCTAAAAATAATGACCAAATCTCCCTCAAATCATACCCTGTCGTCTTAGAAAAAACAAAGTGTAAATGGATGTGTGGTTATTAAGTTCACTTTGCAATTTCACTGGTTCCAGGTTCAGTCCCCTGCATGGTACCTTGAGCAAGTGTCTTCTACTATATCCCCAGACTGACCAATGCTTTGGTCAGAAACTGTGTGTGGATGGCCATCATATGTGTATATATCTTTCTGTGTGTGTTTTTGTATGAGCACCTGACTAAAAAAATTTAAAGTATTAGGGTCAATTTGTCTAACTAAAACCAAAGTGATGCCCCGGCACTGCCACAGTCCAATGACTGAAACAAGCAAAAGATAAAAGATGTTTGAGATGAGATTAAAAAAAAAAAAGACGGGATGATCACAACTGGAATGTCTTTGCTCATAGTCCTATTCAATCAAGACTGACCTGGGCAAAACAACAACAAATTTATGTAATGGCTCACTATTGCAATTCTTCGTGTATGAGCAGTTGTTTTTGTTCAACATTAGGCTGGCTCTGTTTGAGCCAGACCTATGATCAGAAGTGTATTCCAACCATGACCTTCCTATCTTTGTCTCTCAAAAATCATTTAGAGTTTGATTTAAGAGAGTTTTGTCAACAACATTTAGCAGATTGAGTATTCACATAGAGAAGAACTGAAGAACTGTTTTTTCTCTTTTAGTACACAGATGCATTAGAACCTGTGGCAGCCATTCCTACCTTGAGAAAAACAATGTCTCTTTAATTTCACAGGCATGTAGCTTGCATTAAGTTTTCCATTTTGGTCTTAAGGTTTAAACAGTGTTTTAAAATATAGATTTTTAGAATACAGGCAAAATTTTGCCCAGAAGTAAGGATGTACCTACATATGGTACACAGACTACCTTGTTGGCTCAACTTTCCCCTAGTTTACTTATTTAATATAGTATTTGATATTTTACTCACCACATAGAATAACAATTTTAGTAGAGGCAGGCTGTATGAGTGTGGGTGGGTGGGTGTGTGTATGTATGTACATATGTGTATATGTGTTTGTGTATATACAAATAGTGAAGGTGCATGGCTCAGTGGTTAGAGCGTTGAGCTTACGATCGTGAGGTTGTGAGTTCGATTCCCGGACCAGGCTGCGTGTTGTGTTCTTGAGCAAGACACTTTATTTCACGTTGCTCCAGTTCACTCAGCTGTAGAAATGAGTTGTGATGTCACAGGTGCCAAGCTGTATTGGCCCCTTTGCCTTTCTCTTGGATAGCATTAGTGGCATGGAGAGGGGAGACTGGTATGCATGGGCGACTGCTGGTCTTCCATAAACAACCATGCCCGGACTTGTGCCTGGGAGGGTAACTTTCCAGGTGCAATCCCACAGTCAGCCATGACTGAAGGGGGTCTCAAATATATATCATCAACAACAACAACACCATTCAGCATCAGTGTTCCATGCTGACATGGGTTGAATGGTTTGATAAGGTCTGATGAAGCCAAGGACTGCATTGTGCTCCTGTGATTGTTTCGGCATGGTTTCTTCGACTGGATGCCATCCCTAATGCCAGCCAGTTTACAACATGTGTACTTAGTGATCTTTTTTTCTTTCTCCTTGTCACCAACACTAGTGGTTTACAAGATGGCCTCACTAGTTTGCTAGGAGATTGTAGAGCAGAACAGGTTTCCTGTCATAGAGGAACTACATATATCTGCTCACATTACAGAAGAGAAAGTGGAACTAATTGAGTGTGTATATACTGAGACTGCAGAGAAACACACACTACTACCTTTGTACCTACCTTTGTTTGTAATTTCCTTTCTTTGTATGTTTGTTTATGGCATATATTCATTTATGAAATAATGTGTAGATTTAATAACACTGACACGGACAAAAGTAAGCCTGGTAAATGCTTCATAGATTTTCCCAGGGTTCTTTTTTCTAATATCTCAGCTGCAGAACAATACAGAAATACAATCAACATCAGAGCCTCTATGTAGCTGCTCGACCTGCTAGAAATAGCAGCCAAGTCTCATGTGGTACCGTACAAAACAAGACACACCCAACTGGATAATGTCCTAAATGTACAAAGTGATGGGATGGTCCTTCATCTGAATTGACCTTGGCTTAGCAACAACACATAGACAGCAAAGGGATCTTATAATCTCTCAGTTTGCTAGAAATTGTGAATGAGAAGCAGGAGACATTGGATCATGTAATCCAAAAAAAAAGACAAAAAAAAACAAAGGTGTGGATTACTTGTTGGTCCTAAGTCTGTTCTCTTCTTTCTCTCTTGATGTCTTCTCTTTTCTTTCACTCTTTTCCCATTTTGCTAACTTCTCACTCAACCACTCTCTCCATTTCACCCACTCCTTTTTTCTCTTTTTCCATGTCTGAAGTGTTTGTATTATTGCTCATTCGGTGAGCAGCTCAGCCCAGCCCAATCTTTATTCAGGGATGGTCACTATAATTAGTAGCTCAAAACCATCTCTCTCTCTCTCTATCTATCTATCTATCTATCTATCTATCTATCTATATATCTATCTCTATCCCTCTCTCTATCTATCTATCTATCTATCTCTGTATCTGTGTGTGTCTCTCTCTCTATCTGTCTGTCTCTATCTCTCTCCCTATCTATCTATCTCTCCTCCCCCCCTCTCTCTCTCTCTCTATATATATATATATATATATATATATATATATCTATCTACCTACCTACCTATCTACATATCTACCTACCTATCTACCTCTCTCCCTATCTCTCTCTCCCTATCTCTCACTCTCTATTATCTCACTCTCTATCTATCTAGCTAGCTAGCTAGCTGTCTGTCTGTCCTTCTTTCTTTCTATCTTTCTCTCTCAGTATCCCCGACCTCTTGCAGTGGAAAAGACGACCCACCTTTCTTTTTGACTCTACCTTACTGAGACAAACAAACATGACAAACGAGTAATGCAAAGCAGTTTTCCTTCTCTCTCTCCCTCTCTCTCTCTCTCTCTCTCACGCACACACACACACACACACATATGCACAAGCACTTAGACACTTACATTCTTGTGTGTGTAAATGTCAGATTGTCTTGTGCCCATTTGCACACACACTCCTACGGTCAGGTGTTCTCTCTCTGTGTGGTTGTAATTGTCAGGAAATAGTCGTTTTGCATACACACACATACCTCCCTTGATCCGTCTCAGACAAACAATGCTTTAGGAGAGAGAGAGAGAGACGAGAGCGAGAGAGAGAGAGAGAGATGACGAGAGAGAGAGGAGAGAGAGAGAGAGAGAGAGAGAGAGAGAGTGTGTGTGTGTGTGTGTGTGCGTGTTTATGCATGTATGTGCCGATTACTCTGTTGCATGTTCTTGTGTGTATGCGTGTGTGGGTATATGTATTTTTGTGTATATGTATATTTATATGTATCTATATTTGTGTGTGTGTGTGTGTGGTGTGTGAAACAGACCTGCTAAAGCACACACACACTTATAATGTGTGTGTGTGTGTATCTAAATGTGTGTGTATTTATATGTATTTGTGTATATGTGCATATGTATATTCATGTGTAACTGTATTCATGTGTGTGTCTGTGTATATATGTATTTGTGTATATGTCCCTATGTATATTTCTGTGTATCTATATTCATGTGTGTGTCTGTGTATATATGTACCCGTGTATGTGTGTGTATGTATATATATATATATGTACCCGTGTATGTGTCTATGTGTATATATGTACCCGTGTATATATGTATATTTATGTGAATTTGTGTATATGTTCCTATGTATATCTATGTATATCTATATTCATGTGTGTATATATATATATATATATATATATGTGTGTGTGTGTGTATAAATAATGTATAGGGTATCTGAACTTTTTGAAGCAAGCTGTTACTATTTTGTTGCTGCAGGTCAAGTCTGACTCACCCAGAAACCAAACAGTCCTATATAGACTTACAAATAGTTTAGTTGGCCAGACAGCTTGGCAAGAGACAAAATATATATTTCCAATGTTGTGCTGAGAACTATCCGCACAATGCACATCGACATGTTGCACCAAATTGCATGATGTGCAGTGTGGCAGCCTCAATATGTTGCATTACACCTGTGCTGTCCAATCCATTTCTGTTGACCCACAGATTCCAGTGGTGGCCATAGGGGAGATGGACAAGGTAGATTTGGCCAAAGAGTAATTTGCCCTTCCGTGGTACAAAATGAGTGCTGCCGATAGAAATAAGACAGATAGGTTGACAGACAGATAGGTTGAGCTTCCATTCTTTTTGGTGGTTTTAGTAATTGGACTGCGACCAAGTTGGGGCACTCACTTCAAGGTTTTTTGGTCAAATATATCAATCCCAAAGTCCTCCATTTGGTATTTGCTTTTTATTGATCTCATAACCAAAGACAAGACTTAACTTGACCTGGAAGTAAAGGGATATAATCACTGTCAATTGGAATAACTATTTTATTTTTTATAGCATACTAATTTATATGTATATATATATATATATATATATATATATATATATAGGAGAGGAAAAATTATAAGGCAGAATGCTAAATTGAAGGTAAATTTTAATAAAAATAGGTGTAGGAAAAATTTTAAAAACCCATTTTTATTAAAATTTACTTTCAATTTAGCATTCTGCCTTATTACAATTTTTCCTCTCCTATCATTTCTCCACGTGTGGTTAACGCAACCCCACCATTTACTGACTTATATTCTTTTACTTGCAGCAGTCAAATGACTGCGGCCATGCTGGAGCACCACTTTTAGTAAAAGCACCCACTACACTCGCGGAGTGGTTGGTGTTAGGAAGGGCATCCAGCCGTAGAAACATTGCCAGATCAGACAGGGCCTGGTGCAGCCTTCTGGCTTCCCAGACCCCGGTTGAACCGTCCAACCCATGCTTGCATGGAAAGCGGACGCTAAACGATGATGATGATGATATATGTATAAAGAACACAAATGGGTTATGGTTTACTATAGCTGTTTCAGATACATTTTTTATTGACATATGTATAATTATATGTATTTTATGTGTGTGTGTGTGTGTGTGTATGCACACACATAGGATTCAATACACTTTTTTTTACTAAACTCTGTCTAGTAAATAATGGTCAGCTCAGCATTAAAAGACACTTGATCAATATATCATACAGTGAGAGGGGTTGAGTACAGAAGCACATTGTCGTAAAACAAGCTTACACATGTCTTGTATATTAGCTGTGTGTCTGTGCTATTGTTTTATAGTTGCTATTTAAGTGAGACTATATTCAATGCTGTCTGCACTGGCTTCAAGCCTCTGCCTCCTTTGCCTCTATTTAGGTAGAGCCTGTCGTCTATGTATATATGTACCTATACATATATACATTTGTATATGCATCTATATGATAAACATATATGTGTGTTTATATGTATATATATATGCACACGTCATTAATATATGCATACATATGTGTATGTCTATATATATTATATTTTTATATAGGTGATTAATATATGCATATGCTTGTCCATAAATGCACATATATCTAATTATTGGTAATGGGGAAACCTTTTACACAAAGATAATAATCCTGTTGTTGTAATCGCTTCATTATGGTTTGTTTATCAACCATGTTGGACATCTTCCAGGACATGCTCGTTGTCTGTAGCAACGGCCAGGCCGATCAGCTGTTAAGATTCCCAAGCCTTAATGGCTGTCTTACACTTCGATATTTACTTGACAAACCCCACTGCTTAAGTCCATGGTATAAATTATCTTAGGAAAGGCGGCGAGCTGGCAGAATCGTTATCGCGCTGGGCGAAATGCTTAGCGGTATTTCGTCTGCCGTTATGTTCTGAGTTCAAATTCCGCCGAGGTTGACTTTGCCTTTCATCCTTTCGGGGTCGATAAATTAAGTACCAGTTATGCACTGGGGTGGATGTAATCGACTTAATCTGTTTGTCTGTCCTTTTTTGTCCCCTCTGTGTTTAGCCCCTTGTGGGTAGTAAAGAAATAGGAATTTTGTCTGCCAATTCCGGCGAGGTTCACTTTGCCTTTCATCTTTTCGGGGTCGATAAATTAAGTACCAGTTACGCACTGGGGTCGATGTAATTGACTTGATCTCTTTGTCTGTCCTTGTTTGTCCCCTCTGTCTTTAGCCCCTTGTGGGTAGTAAAGAAATAGGCATGAATTAGAAACCAGAACTTCACTTAGAGTTAGAATCAGATTTTCAAATGTTTTATATTTTCTGCTGAAGGTTTTGTAAAAAGATACATTTCACCAATCTGTAATTTCAAACTTAGAAGGAAAAAAAATATCAAAAACTTATTGGAAAAAAATATATATGAGATTCAATTACAATGGTAAAAAAAGAAATATGATTGTCAGTATTTCACTGTAAATCCTAAATCCAGTAAAGTTGATCCATAAACCTCAGTTATTCATAGTGGAGAACTAGAAATGTGTTTGTATCTTCTACTGAGTCACTAACCAAATATCAGCCAATGTATTATTGTATTAAATAATTGTTTCTTCGTTGGAATTGTATTCAGAAGTCTGATGAGGTTGGTCAGTGCCTCTCCTTTCTGACCAATCCAATAATTAAAAAAATGAATGTTTATTTGGATTTTTTTTTTTTTTTTTTCATGTTGAGGAATCAGGAATATGTTTGTTTGTTTGTTTATTTCTACTGAGTCACTCACCAAACATCCACTGTTTCTTTGTATTGTAATTTACCTTGCCGTGTTTTCATGGGAATACCTGGTATTTTCACATGCCCCCCCCCCCCGAATGGAGCACTTAAAATGGCCCCATACACGTGAAAAGGGAGAGACAGAGATAGAGACAAATAGCATTTTATAAAATGATAGCTGGAATGTTTATGTAACTATAATGAAACATAACAATTTAATAGAAATACCATTTCCCTGAATGGGGAATGATTCAATAAAAGAAGGCTGATTCTATAAGTTACACATGTCTGTTGATCAATATTGTTTACCAAAGATATCACCTATTATTTTATTTTACACACATACTGTTTAAGGCTGAGAAATGTTGAGAGCCATAGATCATATTATTCATAACCATACTGTGTACAACATATACCAATTCCCATAGGTGCTTTGTAGTTTCTTTATAGTTTGTCTTGTCCATCTTATGTACAAATTTCCCTTTTTACTATTTTCACAGCTGTATTCTTTTCAGTACAATTCGAGTGTAACTAATGATACAAACAAATTGTTGTAAGTTATGGATCATAAAAAATACTGAAGAAATACATTTCTTAACAACTTGTCTGACATCACCTTTGAATCTTATTTCTTTATTGCCCACAAGGGGCTAAACATGGAGGGGGACAAACAAGGACAGAGAAAAGGATTAAGTCGATTTTGAAAAATTAAGAATTTATTAAAATAACTTTTGCAGGTGTGGCTGTGTGGTAAGTAACTTGCTTATCAACCACATGGTTCCGGGTTCAGTCCCACTGCGTGGCACCTGTAAGTTATGGATCATAAAAAATACTGAAGAAATACATAAATCAAGAATTCATTAAAATAACTTTGGCAGGTGTGGCTGTGTGGCAGTCCCACTGCGTGGCACCTTGGACGAGTGTCTTCTACTATAGCCTCGGATTTGGTAGACGGAAACTGAAAGAAGCCTGTCGTATATATGCATATATATGTGTGTGTGTGTGTTTGTGTGTCTGTGTTTGTCCCTCCAACATTGCTTGACAACCAATGCTGGTGTGCTTACGTCCCTGTAACTTAGCGGTTTGGCAAAAGAGACCAATAGAATAAGTACTAGGCTTACAAAGAATAAAGTCCTGGGGTCAATTTGCTCGACTAAAGGCAGTGCTCCAGCATGGCCACAGTCAAATGACTGAAACAAGTAAAAGAGTAAAGGATGTTACTCTGGGAGTCAGTTGATCTGCAAGAAATAGCAGCAAAAAGTAAAAGAGAGAAAAAGAAAAGAGTCATACATTATGTGTTATTGCAAACTGAATTTATTTCAAGCTGCCAGTGTGCTTTCGGCAGGATAACATTTAAATTATATTCCAAGCACCAGCTTAATATAATGACGGTTATTTTACAAAATCCATCCAAATTATTGATTATTTTAAAAAATTGTATTAAACAGATGGGCTATGTATTTAATTAGAAATATGATCCGCGAAAGGGTTAAGTATCTCAAGATCTGCTAAAGGAGCAGCTTGGATCTCTCTTGGGTTACTGTTCATAGAGGATTTGGATATGTTGAATCATGTGATACTAAGGTTTACTGCATGTAGGGTAAAAAATGGAATGGTCACAGCTGGAATGCCTTTGATCATAACTCTGTTGAATCAGATCTGACCTGGGACTAAAAAGAAACAAGAAGTAGTAGTAGTTATGCTATGATACAAATAAATCGATGAATAACTGAATAAACAAGTAAAACATTTATTTTCAGACCATCTGTGATTTTGATCAGTGATTAAAGACAAGAAGAGTCAATGATTCGTGGGTTATGTTAAGACTGGAGACTTGGTCCAACACTTGCAAACACAGTGGGCTCTGCTGAACTTGACAGATTATGACCAAGCAGCAGTGAGGTGGTGGTGGTGGTGGTCACATGTGGGATGTCTCTTTATTATTACTCAACTTGCTAGAAATAGCCAAACATGCCAAAGCTTCCTCAAACCATGCTTTGCCATTTCTTGTTTCCTTTATTAAAAGAAAGAGGCACATTGGATAATGTAATCCAGGGTATACTCTTCCTGAAAACAAAAAGAGAGACAAAAAAATTCACTGGATGGTGATAGTCATGGCTTGATTGTTTCTAATCTTAGGTCCATTCAGGGTAAGGCTAACTCAGGGCTAACCATAAATAATGTCAATAATAATAATATCAATTATCAGCCAGCGGCGCCCCAGCATGGCCACAGCTCGTGAGCTGAAACTAGATAAAGTAAAAAAAATTTTTTAAAAATATCTAATAGCAATAATAAAAGCTTTTTCATAACTCTTCTCTTTTCCTTCACTATCTTCTCTCCCCCCCCTCTTGTTCTGTATCCTCCAGATTGGGGGGGGGGTTCGTGATGGAAGTGGCGACGGTGGTGGTTGTGATGTTGATTTGTTCTTGGTGACAGAAGCTTTCTGACACTGAGGTGTGGTCTTGATGGAGATCTGTTGTCAATAAACTATGTCATGTAATTTACTACAGGGTGGGTGGGTAGGTCTTGGGAATGTGCATGCGTGCGTTAGTTCTTCAGTGTTAAAAGTAGACATTCCAAAAGAAATAGAAACCTCTTCCACTCGGTAGACAGATTGAAGGAATAAATAAGGTCAGTTTCCCTTCCCCTTCTCTCTCATATGACACTAGTATTTGATAAATTTCTCTGAAACAAGCCGGACTTAGATAAGAATGAAGATTTACAAATATACATACATACATACAAACGTACAGATATATATATATATATATATATAGCCGAAATTGTGAGGATGCTCTGGTTCTTGACTGAAGATTGAAGGCTTCGAATGTCCCATCCGTGTTTTTTGTATCGTCTTCTAAATGTTTTACGTTCTTGTCCCAGTTTGTATTTTTCTACATATAATATATATAGCGGCGCCCGTACCCTCTTTGGCCTTATATATATATATAATTAGAAAGAACCACCTTTTATCTATTCAAAATGAACAATTAAATTACACCATCTAGAAAGTTACATAGAATAGAAATATTAAAATTAAAATAACAATAAAATACCAATGATTAAGTAAATTGCAAATTAATAAATAAAAACATATAGAATTAGTAGAATATATTTTATTATTTTTTTGCAATTTACTTAATCATTGGTATTTTATTGTTATTTTAATTTTAATATTTCTATTCTATGCAATTTTCTAGATGGTGTAATTTAATTGTTCATTTTGAATTTATAAAAGGTGGTTCTTTCTAATTATATATATATATTATATTGTGTGTGCGTGTGTGTGTGTGTGTGTGTGTGGTGTGTGTATCTATGTATGTACACATATAGGGGCAGATGTAGCAGTATGGTAAGAATCTTGCTTACCAACAACATGGTTCTGGGTTCAGTCCCACTGCTGGACACCTTGGGCAAATGTATTCTACTTTAGCCTCGGGCCAACCAAAGACCTGTGAGTGGGATTGGTAGACAGAAACTGAAAGAAGCCCATCGTATGTGTGTGGTGTGTGTGTGTGTACATATACACATACCTATCTGTGTCTTTGCGTGTGGGTTTGTCCCAACCACCACCACCCCTTGACAACCAGTGTTGGTTTGTTTACGTCCCTGTAACTTAGCAGTTCTCCAAAAGAGCCCAACTGAATAAGCACCGGGCTTTAAAAAAAAAAAAAAGAAAAGTACTGGGGTGGGGGTCGATTCATTTGGCTGAAATTCCTCAAGGTGATGCCCCAGCATGGCCACAGTCTAACAACTGAAACAAGTAAAAGATAAATATCTCTGCTGCATACCATATGAAGTCTTATGAATACTGTCATGGAAATAAGCATGAATGAAGACAACAGCAGCGCCTCCTCCATCACCACCCACACTAATGGTGCATGAGCTTGTCATGGTTTGATTAGCATTTGGCAGGTGAAGAAAATGTCAGTCCATTGTTAGTGAGACACATGAATAGTTTTTTTTTTACTCCATGGATAATGCTCTGATGAATTATTCATTCAGTGCTTTAGTTGCTGTTGTTTAACTCCAGGTGAGGCTGGCTAGAGCAAGACATGTGACCAAAGCCTCTTCAACCATGACATAGCCATCCAAATCTTGTTTCCTGGTATAGTACATCCAGGACTACATTACTGAGTCTTTTAGTTTTTATTTTGCTTTCTCTCTCTCTCTCTCTCTCTCTCTCTCTCTCTCTCTCTCTCTCTCTCTCTCTCTCTCTCTCTCTCTCTCCTTTTTTTTTTTTTTTGTACCAAATTGACTTTGAGGCTTGAGGAGAGGTTTGACTACTATTTCTAGTAAGCCAGGCAACAGCTACAAATAGGATCACTTGCTGGTTTGTTAGTTTTACACTTGAGTGGATTTTAACTCTTGCAGTGTAAGTTAACAATGTACTGATGGATTAATTATTCAGGGAATTAATCTTATACACTAATGCAAACTCTTACATGCGCACTTTTTTTTTATTTTTACACTTAGGTAGACTAAGCCAATGAGATTAGTTAAACGACTTTCATACTCTCTCTCTCTTTCTCCACCATTAGTCACAGACACGAAACATCTAAACTGAGGTTAACTTTGCCTTTCACACTTCTGGGGGTCAATCAAATAAAATCATTAGAGCACCACAGTGAGGGCTTTATGGCATTTGTAACACCAGCTCTTTTCATTCTGGGTTCTAATTCTACTTTTGTATACTTTGGTGATTGACTTACTTTTATCACCCTGTTTAACCCTTTAGTGTTTACATTATTCTACCAAAATTAATGCTTTTTCTTCCACCTTGTTTTGAACTAATCATGCATCATCTTGTAGCTATGAGATTTTGATGAGGTAGCTGTTAATTTTTTAAACTGATATTGTAGGGTTGGTGTGAGAGACCAGATAGGGCTAGTTTGAACATAAAACAGGTAGAATATTTTTGGCCAGATATGGCCGGTTTAAATGCTAAAGGGTTAAACACCCACCAACCTACTCCTTGGGTACTGCTTTAGAAGAGGAGCCCGCTCCACTAATATTCAGGTTTGGTTGATGTTTCCTGCAAGTTGTTGGTTTACTCCCGATCACCTTTGATCCAGCTGACCTATGGATCAAAAAGCCTAACTTAGCTCATCTATATTTTATTTAGCCACAGTATGCTCTGGGTCTGCATTACCCCCAGTGTCAGTTCCTTTTTAAAAACTGTTAGGGTGTGTTTTAGAAGGAATTTGGTTGTTACTTTTAACAAGTAGGCATAGGAGTGGCTGTGTGGTACGTAGCTTGCTTACGAACCACATGGTTCCGGGTTCAGTCCCACTGCGTGGCACTTTGGGCAAGTGTCTTCTGCTATAGCCTCGGGCCGACCAAAACCTTGTGAGTGGATTTGGTAGACGGAAACTGAAAGAAGCCTGTCATATATGTGTGTGTATATATATATATATAATATATATATATATATATAGGCGGAGGAGTGGCTGTGTGGTAAAGTAGCTTGTTTACGAACCACATGGTTTCGGGTTCAGACCCACCGCGTGGCACCTTCGGCAAGTGTCTTCTACTATAGCCTCGAGCCGACCAAAGCCTTGTGAGTGGATTTGGTAGGCGGAAACTGAAAGAAGTCCGTTGTATATATATATATATATATTATATATATATATATATATGTCTGTGTGTGTATATGTTTGTGTGTCTGTGTTTGTCCCCCCAACATCGCTTGACAACCGATGCTGGTGTGTTTACGTCCCCGTAACTTAGCGGTTCGGCAAAAGAGACCGATAGAATAAGTACTAGGCTTACAAAGAATAAGTCCTGGGGTCGATTTGCTCGACTAAAAAGCGGTGCTCCAGCATGGCCACAGTCAAATGACTGAAACAAATAAAAGAGTAAAGAGTAAGTCACCTAATCACATAGATGCTCTCTCTCTCCAGATGCTTCCTGTTATTGTACAATCTCAAAGCTAACCCAATAGCCATACTTTGGCTCTCTTCTATCTCATTCTAATTACCTCCCCTCCTTTTCTAATTACCCCCCCCCCCTCACCCAAACCCATCTCTGCCATCTCTTCTCTGATAACTGTGTGACGTCCTTTGTGTCAAATGCAGCCATCACTCGTTAAAATAATCCCAATATATACAAAACGCAAGCAGTGATGATACAAGCGCTGCCTTTTGGGGTGATCTGCTTATGGGCCTTTAGGGTTATTATTGTTCTTTGACACATGCTCAATACTGCAACCAATCCTTGTAAAAGAATCCCTTCCACAACATGCATGTATGTGTGTTACTTTGTAATTTTGCTTTAGCCCTCATGGCTGTAATTTGATGTGTCATGAGCAGATTTTTTTGAAAATTTTGGGTGGGGTCATTTGTATTTTTTCATATTATCTTTTTGGTGATAACATCTTTAAACAGAATTGGTTAAATATGCATTCATTTCTCCGCTGAGATTTTTCTATCTTAGAGCAATTAAATCCTATTTCATTTCTAAAAAAACCGGAGCTGACACATCTGCAACAAATTAAACATACATGTGGATTGCAGATGCGTGTGTTTGTGTGTGTGTTTGTGTGTGTGTGTGTGTTTGTGTGTGTGTGTGTGTGTTCGTTTGTTGTTGATGATTCACCTTATTGGTTGCTACGCAGTTTCTTGTTACACCTGATCCTTCAGGTAAGAAAAATCGGATCCTGCGTTGCGAAGGAACTCCTGAGTATTGGTGCAGTGAGTCATTAGCGTTCAACAAATAAACGAACTTTGCAAATCTGTATTTCGGATCTCCCTCCACCGACCCTTTTCTTTGTCCAACTCATGTGTGTGTATGTATGTATGTGTGTGCGTGTGTGTTTCCAAAATAAGGGAAGAAAGTATTCAACAGAATATAAACGGAATTTTATTAAACATTTGAAGCTGAGGCTTAATCTGTCACTACTCCGAGTTTCACATTTCAATTTATATTATATAGAGGGTGTGAACAACTTAAATGGAGAATTTGTGTGTGTGTGTGTGTGTGTGTGTGTACATCCATCAGTGTGTGTGTGTGCGTGCTTATTTGTGTATAGACATGCCAATTCTCCTGACATTTGGCATACAAAATATACACACTCACACATACAAACATACACACACGTGTATGTATGTGTGTGTATAAAAATTATATATATATATATATACATATATATATATACATACATTATATATATATATATATATATATATATATATATATATATACATACAATTCAGTCTTCTCTTCTTAAAATTTGTTCATATTTCTGATGATCTAGGATATTTTATAGCAAAACATTAATAAATTTCAAAAAAAGACGAGAAATTTTTAAGGGGCTTCATTTTAAACCAATCTTCACTAGCCCTAGGGAGATCAATGATATTCAACATTTTATCTCAGTTATTTCAGATATTTAGATATAAATTAATAAAAGAAAATACAAAAATAATTTATTTCACTATATATTTTCGCTTTTTTTTTTTACTGCTTATTTGATATGTGTCTTCCATGTTGGCCTTGGAGAGAGAGAGAGAGAGAATTTAAAGTGTGTATATGTATACATATGTGTGTGTTTGTGTATAGTTAAATAGATATACAGTTAGATATATAGGCATACTTGCTGATGTATGTATATTAGGCTGAGTTGTGTATTTTTGTGAATTTTTTACATTTTACCTATTACTTGTTATATATATATCATCATCATCGTCGTTGTTTAATGTCCGCTTTCCATGCTAGCATGGGTTGGACGATTTGATTGAGGACTGGCGAGCCAGATGGCTGCACCAGGCTCCAATCTGATCTCACAGAGTTTCTACAGCTGGATGCCCTTCCTAACGCCAACCACTCCGAGAGTGTAGTGGGTGCTTTTACGTGCCACTGGCACGAGGGCCAGTCTGGCGGTACTGGCAACGGCTGCGCTCAAAATGGTGTTTTTACGTGCCACCTGCACAGGAGTCAGTCCATATCAGACCCAAATATTTTCTACCTGTTTTATATTTAAACTAATCAGATCTGGCTTCTCACGCCTATCTCACAATGTCATTCTAAAAATAGGCTGTGAGAAGTAGCTTGCTTACCAACGTCATGGCTCCAGGTTCAGTCCCACTGCATGGCACCTTGGGTAAGCGTCTTCTACTATAGCCTCAGGTTGACCAAAGCCTTGTGAGTGGATTTGGTAGACTTTGAAAACTGAAAGAAGCCGATGTGTGTGTGTGTCTGTGTTTGTCCTTTACCATCGCTTGACAACCGATGTTGGTGTTTACGTCTACGTAACATAGTGGTTCGGCAAAAAGAGACTGATAGAGCAAGTACTAGCTTACAGAGAATAAGTCCTGAGGTCGATTTGTTCGACTAAAGGCGATGCTCCAACATGGCCACAAATGACTGAAAGGAGTAAACAAAATAAATCACATCGTTGACATTGCAAGATAATGTATGATTAATTATAATTAATGTGAATAATTAAGCATTACATTTGACAGAGTAACCTGAACACTAAAGGCTTAAAACCAGCCATAGCAAACCCAAATATGTTCTACTCATTTTATGTTTAAACCAGCTAGATCTGGCCTGTCATACCTGCCTCACAATGTCATTCTAAAACTCAACAATCACAGCATCGAAATCTTCACGGCACGAGATGATGCATTATTAATTCAAGACAATTTGAATAAATGAGCATTACATTTGGCAGGGTAATCGGAATGCTGAAAGGGTTACAGGTGTGCCCCGAATTCATTGTTCCTGTAAAATGCCATCCTGTTTTTTTTACAGCTGTGAAACATGTTTTACAACAATAACCACCCCACCACCTGCACCCTTTAACTATACATACCTGTTGTAATTAAAGCAGGTTAGAGTAATTCATGCCTTCTATTATTGCAACAGGTGGGCATCATTTAAAGTTCACACACTTGTTTCAATGTTGTTGTTGTTGTTGTTGTTATTTAACACTGGTCATCTCTTAAGCAGACCTGGGATCAAAGATATTCATGCCATGAGCAATCATTTTCGGGGAAGGGGTTTTTTTAATTAAAAAAAAAATTTTTTCTTTTTAGCAAAGTACATTATTCCAATCATCATCCAGTGTTTTAAATCCAGGTTTTGTCCCCGTTTACAGGGGTGGCCTGATCTACCTCAATGCAATAGCAGCTGAGGTAGGCAGGTGTAGCCCACCCCAAACTTTGGATTGGCTGGGGTCCATTCTCCTTTGCTATCATGAGGCTTTTCTGGAGTTGGATTTTCTACAGAGAGCATACCCTTACTTACCCCCAGCCTTAGCTTCTAGACATGAGTGGTCCCAAGACCAAGGCCTCTACCATGATTTTTAAGAAATGTGGTGGAAAACTAGCTCAAGAAAGTAGGGATACTACTCCCTGAAATTCCTTTTGGAGTTCCCCCCCAACATGTGCTCTCTGTTTATTCAAGGCAGTAGGATGTGATTTGGCTGTTATCTTTAGCATGTCAAGCAATTACCTGCATAGTGTCTTTTGTTCATTCATATACCGTAGGCGTAGGAGTGGCTGTGTGGTAAGTAGCTTGCTTACCAACCACATAGTTCTGGGTTCAGTCCCACTGCATGGCACCTTGGGGAAGTGTCTTCTACTTTAGCCTCGGGCCAACCAAAGCCTTGAGAGTGGATTTGGTAGACGGAAACTGAAAGAAGCCCATCGTATATATGTATATATATATGTGTGTGTGTGTGTGTTTGTATGTCTGTGTTTTTCCCTCCAACACCGCTTGACAACCGATGCTGGCATGTTTACATCCCCGTAACTTAGCGGTTTGGCAAAAGAGACCGATAGAATAAGTACTAGGCTTACAAAGAATAAGTCCTGGAGTCAATTTGCTCAACTAAAGACGGTGCTCCAGCATGGCCACAGTCAAATGACTGAAACAAGGCATTGGTCGGCCCGAGGCTATAGCAGAAGACACTTGCCCAAGATGCCACGCAGTGGAACTGAACCCCGAACCATGTGGTTGGTAAACAAGCTACTTAGCACACAGCTACTCTGCAATGTTCAAATTTTAATAAAATATGTAATTATAAAGCTGCAAATAATACATAAATATAAAACTACAATTAATAAATAAATATAAAGTTACAAATAACAAATAAATATAAAGCTACTGAGTTCTTTATTCGGCTTAGGAGACGCTTTTCTGTTGTTTCAGCTGGAAAGATTATTGTATAAAACCTCAGCTTATTTGATATTTGGGTTCATGTTTTTACACCCCTTCCACCCTCCACCGTATTTTGCATAATTCAATTTGGTAGTTGTTCTGGCTTTGATCAAAACTTGTTTCTTCAGCAACATCATCATCATCATCATCATCGTTTAACGTCCGTTTTCCATGCTAGCACGGGTTGGACGGTTTGACCGGGGTCTGGGAAGCCAGGGGGCTGCACCAGGCTCCAGTCTGATCTGGCAGTGTTTCTACAGCTGGATGCCCTTCCTAACGCCAACCACTCCGCGAGCGTAGTGGGTGCTTTTTACGTGCCACCAGCACAGGTGCCAGGGGGAGGCTGGCAGCGGCCATAATCGGTTGGTGCTTTTTACATGCCACCGGCACAGAAGTCAGTCAAGGCAATGCTGGCATCGGCCATGTACAGATGGTGCTTTTTACGTGCCACTGGCACAGGTGCCAGGGGAGGCTGGCAGCAGCCACGATTGGTTGGTGCTTTTTACATGCCACCGGCACAGAAGTCAGTCAAGGCGACGCTGGCATCGGCCATGTTTGAATGGTGCTTTTTACGTGCCACCGGCACAGGTATCACAACTACAATTTCCATAAACAGTAATGCCGTTCCCATGCCAGGAATCAAACCCGGGCCGCCTGTTATGCACTGGGGTCGATGTAATTGATTAACTCCACACCCCTGAAATTGCTGGCCTTGTACCAAAATTTGAAAACATTATTGATATTGTTGTTGTTGTTGTTCCCTTGATCTGTTGCCGTAGTAACAAATAGAAGAAATCATTAATATCATTATCCTAATTATTATTAGTTAAGGCTACTTTTGCTGTTTCAGCTGGGAAAATAGCTTTACAAATCCCCACCGACCTGTACGGTCTGGTTCAGCAAGTATTTCCCCTTTTTTACCTCCACAGTTTTGGTGGCTGAAAACTTTTGCTAAAAATGTATGCGTATGGCCTTGTGTTCATTTCTGGATATAACTTTGTGATCTATTGTCTGTCTGTGAAAGGTCATGTGTGCAAATGTCTGTGTATTGTACTCAAGTGTGGGAATATGCATATATTAATAATGTAAACTGTTCTAGAAGAGGTTAGCTTCTAATGAATAGACTTGTGAGCTTGTTGTTTTAGCTTCTTGTTCTAATTTGGGCCTTCATTATGATGATAATTCTTCCAAGAAGGAAGATGGGTGTCTCTTAAATTCAATCACCCTTGATCTATAAAACTTAAGCATTAACACTATGAAAATATGGTTCAGTCCCACTCTTAAATTCAATCACCCTTGGTCTATAAAACTTAAGCATTAACACTAGATAATGTATATGAAAATATATCATCTACTTGGCTGTGTGGTAATTAAGCTTGCTTTTCAACCACATGGTTCTGGGTTCAGTCCCACTTTGTGGCACTTCGGACAAGTGTCTTAGCCTCAGGCTGGTCAGAGCTTTGTGAGAGGATTTGGTGGACAGAAACTATATATATATATATGTGTGTGTGTGTCTGTGTTTGTCCCTCCAACATCGCTTGACAACTAATGCTGGTGTGTTGACGTCCCCGTTACTTAGCGGTTCGGCAAAAGAGACCGATAGAATAAGTACTGGGCTTACAAAAGAATAAGTCCCGGGGTTGAGTTGCGCGATTAAAGGCGGTGCTCCAGCATGGCCGCAGTCAAATGACTGAAACAAGTAAAAGAGTAGAGAATATATATATATATATATATATATATATATAACTCTGGGCTGGTGTGTTTTCTTGAAGAAAAAATGCAGAACAAAAAAAAAGAAAAAGAACTAGACAATGGAATAATTGTAACTTCGACCTAGTGCTCAGTCAGAATCAAGAATATTTAGTGTGTGTGGCGGGGTGGGGGGTTTGGTGCTGGTGCAGGGTTACGGTGAAATGTGTGTAACTGTGACTAGAGAAGGAGGAGGAGGAAGAAGGAAGGAGAAAAACACGAATCATAATCTGGATGCAGGAATATAATATGAATAAAAATATATTGAAAAGAAAAACGAAACTTCTTAAAAGTGGCGAAAGAAAGCAAAATTAAATCTGGAACAGTTTTGTGCCAAGAACATTAAAAATTTTAAAATAGCTGTTTTTATTCTTATATTTGTGTTGGGTGTGTGTGTGTGTGGGGGGTGGTGTTTCAGCATACGTTATTCACACACTCTCTTTACTCTTTTACTTGTTTCAGTCATTTGTCTGCGGCCATGCTGGGGCATCGCCTTTAGTCGAGCAAATCGACCCCCGGGACTTATTCTTTGTAAGCCCAGTACTTATTCTATCGGTCTGTTTTGCCGAACCGCTAAGTGACGGGGACATAAACACACCAGCATCGGTTGTCAAAAAAACAAAAGACGAAGACAGGTGGTGTACAAAACAAACAGATGTATTAGTATAACGCTCAGGAATAGAAAAAGTCTTTTACGTTTCGAGCCTACGCTCTTCTACAGAAAGGGACACAGAAAAAACAAGGAGAGAAAAAAATGTGTGTAGTGGCTAACGATCTATCATGACGACTGATAGATCGTTATATATATATATATATATATATATATATATGTCTTCTGTTACAGACCTGGGCTGGCCATTGCCTTGTGAGTGGATTTGGTTGGCGGAAACGGAAAGAAGCCTGTCGTGTTTGTGTGTGTTACTGTTTCCTTGCCTTGACATCACATGGTAGTTGTGTCACTGTGATGCAAGCCGTGTTCTTAATTTCCAAACTTTTGGGGGGAAATATGTCAGTTCAAGAGGATGCATTACCTTATTTGAAAATAGGTTAGGGTTGGCGACAGGAAGGACATCCAGCCAAAGAAAATCCGTTTCAACAAATTCCGTCCTCCCCATACGAGCATGGAAAAACGAACGTTAAGAAGACGACGATGGTGTGTGTGTGATAAAGAATTTCTCAGTCTTAATTTCTGATTAGTTTCTTCTTCTTTTATCGTTTTTTTCCCTTCTAAAATATGCAGGAAATATTTAAATTTTTTTATTATAAGGATTTTTAAAAGTCGTAGGGAGAAAGAACGGACAGGCATGTAAAAATATTTAAAAAGGAAAGAATTACAAAAAACACTGTCAACGTTCAAAACAAATAAGAAATGAGTCTCATTTGCTTTGAACGAGTCTATAGTTTGTAAAGCAAACAGGAACAAAAATAAAGGGAAAAAGGGGAAAAAATTGAAGAGAAAAACAAATCAAATCTTAAGAATCTCTAGATGGAAAAACAACTGAACTACCAGTACTTTTGAATTTGACTTGTTAGCCTTTTGTATGGTTTTAAATCCCTTCTCTGTGTGTGTGTGTGTGTTTATATATATATATTTGTTAGTTTTAAAGTGTTTATAGCGCGCGTGTATATGTTGTTTATTACGACTTTTATTATTTTTTTAGTAGTGTATTTATTTATTTATTTTATTTTATTTTATCTTATATTTTTCCCCGGGCTTAGGGCTAAAAACACAAGCTAATATGAGTTACATTTTCCATGTTGCGCACTACAAAAGGCTAGTTTCGGCGGGGTAGCACCTTCTCCCCTTCTTCTTCTTCTTCCTCTTCCAGATACTTGTGTGGTGGGGTTGGTGGGGGGAGAGGGTAAAGGAAAAAATAAAAATTGAAACACAAACAGAGAAGGGACAATATATACAGTATACTTAGATAAATCACACCACAAACAAGTTGAGTCTCATCTTTGCATAACATTGGCTTGTGAGTGTACGGGTGTATGCATGCATGTACGTACGTATGTATGTATGTGTGTGTGTGTGTGTATGTACGTATGTATGTATGTATGTATGTGTGTGTGCGTGTATACACACATTCACACATAGTGTAGAAGCATACACAGGCATTTTTGTAGTTTCTCTCTCCCAAACACGTAACATACACAGTAAGATATACATATCTATGTATGTACACGCAAACGTGTGTATGTATGTATATACTTATGTGTTTGTGTGTGCGTATATATATATATATGTATGTATGTGTGTGTATATATATATATATATATATATATGTATGTATGTATATATGTATGTGTGTATATATATTTGTGTGTGTGTATGTATATATATGCGCGTATATATATATATATATATACGCACATACACACACCTAATGTGCTCCTAACATTGAGTGTGTGTGTATGCCTACAGTGTGTATAAAGACAGTCTCTCTCTCTCTCACATACACAGATAAACATATGTATGTATCTACACATACACGGCTGTGTGTCTGTACACACAAACATACCATAAAGGCATACATACATACATTCATTCTCACTCACGATTATACACATACATGCATGTACATACCCAAATATACACATACGGGTCGCTAACAAGTAATGTTTTGTGTTAACAAGAAATCTAAACCCAAACCTAGCAATTTTAGACAGTTCGTTGTTTAACCCTAGGTCAACCATCATTGAAAAACTTATAATCACAGGCATTCCAGCTGTGACCATCTCGTTTTTATTTCACTATTCATTCGTCCCTCAAACGATATGCTCTTTTTAGGAGAGTAAGGTGTGTTTTAAGAGTGATTTGGTTTTTATTTCTAGCAAATCAAGCGACCGCATGATGGTCCCTCTCTGGTGGGTATTTACACGGTTTAGTTGTTCTGCTGAGTTGATCTGTGATCAAAGGCAATCTTTACATGACCATCTCATTTTATGTCTATATATCTTTTACTTGTTTCAGTCATTTGACTGCGGCCATGCTGGGGCATGGTCTTGAACGGTATTTGGTCGAACGAATGGACCCTAGAAATTATTTATTTTTTGAAGTCTAGTACTTTATCGGTCTCTTTGCCGAACCGCTAAGTTACAGGGGCGTAAACACACACCAGTAATCTAGCGTTTCGGCAAAGAGATCGATAGAATAAATACCAGACTTTAAAACTTAAAAAAAAAAAAAAAATACTGAGATCGATTCGTTCGACTAAAAAAAAAAAAAAAAATCAATGCGGTGCCCCAGCATGGCCACAGTCTAATGGCTGAAACAGGTAAAAGAAAGATCTATCTGTAATCAGTCTATCACAGACTCTGTGATTTTTCTGATGATATTCAATAAGGCAGAAACATGTATGGAGTTGTCTGTCACTATTTTGTCAAAAATCAAGCACAATTTCAATTAACAAAAATGTATTGTCTCACTACGTTTACGTTTGTTGTATCCCACTTTACTAAATAACAATATCCCACCTCCTGTATAATGAGAAATCGATATATGGTGCCAGGTGTTAGAAGATATCATTACTGTGAGGACAATGCCTTACTTATCTCCCGCTTCAGCTGTGTTTTGTTGCTTGTTTTATGTTCCCCGGATCAAATTTGGTTGTTGAACAATCCGGTAGTCAAGTCGTGGCAATCTTTGTTTTTACTGGGCGTTTTGATGTTTGACGCACGAAGATCGATTTTATTGAAATTTTCTGCACAGATGTGCCTTTTTTATTGCATCAAATGGGAAAGACCTGTTTTTGTTTTTTGTTTTCCCTGGCAAGCATTGTGTATCTAGGATAATTTTACTCAATGTATCCTTCACATTTTAAGAAGATAGGAGTGTAATATGAGGGAGATTCAACTGCTATTTCTAAAATGTCGAATGAATGCTTAGTATTTTCTGGGCATTAACCCAATGTATCTGTCCTTTTCTTCAGACAATAGGAGTGTTACAGGTGTCCTTAAAAAAAAGGGTAACAGACCCTATCTTCTTGGGTCCTTGTACCAAGAGACATTCCCATTCTTGGGTTCGTTCAAGTAGTTCAGTAGGTCAATCAAAACCACGTCCCAGGATGTGGCCTATACCTATTTCTTTACTACCCACAAGGGGCTAAACACAGAGGGGACGAACAAGGACAGACACACGGATTAAGTCGATTATATCGACCCCAGTGCGTAACTGGTACTTAATTTACCGACTCCGAAAGGATGAAAGGCAAAGTCGACCTCGGCGGAATTTGAACTCAGAACGTAACAGCAGAGGAAATACCGTTAAGCACTTCGCCCAGCGCGCTAACGTTTCTGCCAGCTCGCCGCCTTGGATGTGGCCTATACCGCACACTGCAACTGTTTAGAACCATAAGTGAACTAGATGCAGGAGCCAGAACCAAAAGTATCCTAGTCAACCACGAAGGAAAGCAACTGCTTCTCTCCGTGAAGTAAGATCTCTCCTCTTGCACCCTGCTATTTCTAGTAGAAGGAACGACGACATAGAGTAAGGTTTGGGCAACCTTTTTCGAGAAGCAGGCCTCATGAGACACGGCTTCAGGCAGATCGCGCTACTAAAATAATTCAAGGTAATTCTACGTTAGGCGTGCCATTGAGAAAGTCCTGTGGGCTGCGGTTTGTCCATGACTGACACAGAGGTTCCTTTTTATTGATCTATATATTATTTTTAGATCTTTTCTTTTTGAACGGCAGACAATTTCTAGTTAACTAAACACTTTAAAACTTCGTATACTGGTAGAATGTGTCAAAATAAAACATTTTTTCTCTTGGCTTTCTTGAGAAAATTGTAATTTGTTTGTTTAACGTAGTTTAATTTTTCGAATTTTAACCAATCCTTTTGAGCTAAAATCATTTGCTGCGTCTAAAACTGAGACAACATCCTGTAACTAACCCTAATTTTTTTTATTAATTGTTAGTTTTTTTTACACGCGTAACAATTAAATTAATTTAACAATTAAGGAAAAAAATTTAGGGTTAGGGTTAGGGGGAGGTTTAGGGTTAGTTACAGGATGTTGTCTCAGTTTTAGAGGCAGCAAATGATTTTAGTTGAATGGAGGTAATCGATTGGTTAAAATTGCCGAAATGCTCGGATTTTCAGACGAAATATCTTACAAACGATAGAATTTTCTCAATAAAACCAAGAGAAAATGATGTTTTATAAACACATTCTACCAGTATACGAAGTTTAAAAGTGTTTAGTTAACTGGAAATTGTGTTGACATCTGCCGTTCAAAAGGAAAAGATCCTTATTTTTACTTTATTGCTTGTTTTTCCTTTAATGTTGATGTGTGTCCTTTATTACTCAGGAGGGAGATAACAAGTGACACAACCATATAGGTATATGGCAGGTAATGGAAGTATTTTGTCGAAAGGTCGCCTATTTTTGTTTTGTTGTTGTAGAATAGTAAATAAATAAAATATACGCACAGTAACCAAACATCACCTGACGACAGTATATAGGTGCGTAGTGTGTGTGTATGTGTGTAATGTCAGTCAATCAGGCATTTGTATCACTGACACATTAAAAACATAAAAACAGGTATATTCAAATGTATTCGTGCGCAATGTAATACGTACAAACGATAACGATCAAGCAGAGGCGCCTCTTATGATGTTGCCCCACTTGCTAAGGATAACAGTGAAAGCGCCCTTAAATTGCGTATAAACGTTTCAGTGTAAAAAAAAAAAAAAAAAAAGGGGGTCACAGAATAATGTAGATACACCCCACAAAAAACTGGTTGGTTTTGATGGAGATATCTTTATACACCAATCTGGGGGTTAAACAAAAATATTTCGATATATATATATATATATATATACTTAGGGTTCAGCAAAGATTTGAACCCTATTATAAAGTATCACTTTAATTTACCGTGAAATGGTCCTCTTTCATGCCGAATTCTACTTGGTGAAATTATTGATTACTTAATTAATTAATTAATTTTACCCTTTGGCAGAAACGTTAGCACGCCTGGCGAAATGCGTAGCCGTATTTCGTCTGCCGTTATGTTCTGAGTTCAAATTCCGCCGAGGTCGACTTTGTCTTTCATCCTTTCGGGGTCGATAAATTAAGTACCAGTTACGCACTGGGGTACTCGACTTAATCCGTTTGTCTGTCCTTGTTTGTCCCCTCTGTGTTTAGCCCCTTGTGGGTAGTAAAGAAATATATATATTATATATATAATATATATATTATATATATATATATATAGTTTTTGGTCAACTGTCATGGAACAGAGCTATGATTGATGGCAGTCTAGCTGTGATACTGTCTTTTTTTGTTGGTTTTTTAGGAATATGTAAGACTACGTTACTTTTATATAGTAGGTGTATGGTGGTTCGAGAGAGATTTGACTGCTATTGCTAGCAAGGCGGAGTGGTTACGTATTAGGCTGCCTCGCTGGGTCATAGTAATGTTGGGAATTTTCTTTGTTAGTGAATAGTAATGCTAATAGATACGCTAGCATTTGCAGTAAACAAACACCACCTGACTACAGGTGTGTGTGTGTGTGTGTGTGTGTGTGAAATGCCAGTAAGACAAGTGTGTCATTGACACACATACAACTAGTACCAAAGGCACACGTATATGTATGTATACCTGTAGTTATATATGCTGTGTTGCCGTGTCTACATTAATCAGATGGTGGTGGCGGCGATAATGACAACCGACATAGCAGATATATGAACCATTGTTCTCTGCTGTAATAATACTATGGCTGGCTACTTTGCTTATTCTTTTTTTATACTTTTACTTGTTTCAGTCATTTGACTGCGGCCGTACTGGAGCACCACCTTGAAGAGTTTTAGTGGGACAAATCGACCCCACGACTTATTTTTAAAGCCTAGTACTTAGGATCTTTTCGGTTTGAACGGCAGTTTTTTTTCTAGCGGTGTCATATGAAATTGTTACCCATAATTATGACCCTAGTATCGATCTATTGCATTTCAATCTGTTTTAGGGTTAGAGTTAGTTAGGGTTGGGGTGGAGAAGGGTACCTTTTTTTTCTTCACAAATGTAAATAAACCCAATCTGTTTCTTAAACGAGGGACATATTCATACGGCACAGAATGTTTTTTTATCTCAATAGACGTCAGTGATTGGTTGAAATTGCAGAAATTAAAGAAAAACAACAACAAATATCTTACAAACTATAGAATTTTCTCAATAAAGCCAAGAGAAAAAGATGTTTTATAAACACATTCTACCAGTATACGAAGTTTAAAATTTTTTAGTTACCTAGAAATTACGTTAAAAACTGCCGTTCAAACCGAAAAGATCCAGTACTTATTCTATCAGTGTATTTTGCCCAACTGCTATGTTACAGAGACGTAAACACACCAACACTGGTTGTCAAGCGGTGATGGAGGAGGGGACAAACAGATCCTAGCGCGCGCACACACACATATTTATACGACGAACTGCTTTCAGTTTCCGTCTACCAAATCCACTCACAGGTCGGCCTGAGGTTATAGTAGAAGGCGCTTGCTTAAGGTGCCACACAATGGTACTGAACCCGGAACTATGTGGTGAGGAAGCAAGCTTCTTACCACAGAGCCACGTCTGCGCCTATGTGAGCTACTGTCATGTCTTCTTATTCAAAATAAGTTACCATCTCAAGATTATAGGTCTAGCAATGATAGGGCAGAGGGAAAATAACTCACTAGCAATGTGCATGGCTAAGAAGTTGACTGCTTAATCACTGTGTAGTGTTAGGTTCAGCCCACTGTATGGTGCTTTCAGCAAGTGTTGTCTACTATAGCGCCAGGTCGACTAATATCTCATGAGTGAATTTGGTAAACAGAAACCGAAAGAAGCCTCACATCCTTTCAGGATTCATCATCGTCATCGTTTAACGTCCGCTTTCCATGCTAGCATGGGTTTGACGATTTGACTGAGGACTCGTGAACCAGATGGCTGCACCAGGCTCCACTCTTGATCTGGCAGAGTTTCTACAGCGGGATGCCCTTCCTAACGCCAACCACTCCGAGAGTGTAGTGAGTGCTTTTACGCGCCACCAGCATGATTGCCAGTCAGGCGGTACTGGCAACGGCGAGCTGGCAGAATCGTTAGCACGTTAGTCGAAATGCTTAGAGGTATTTCGTCTGCCGCTACGTTCTGAGTTCAAATTCCGCCGAGGTTGACTTTGCCTTTCATCCTTTTAGGGTTGATTAAATAAGTACCAGTTATGCACTGGGGTCGATGTAATCGACTTAATCCGTTTGTCTGTCCTTGTTTGTCCCCTCTATGTTTAGCCCCTTGTGGGTGATAAAGAAACAGGTACTGGCAACGGCCACGCTCAAATGGAGTTTTTTACATGCCACCAGCACAGGAGCCAGTCCAGTGGCACTGATTATAATAAGTACCAGTTGAACACTGGGGGCCAATGTAATCGATTAATTCCCTCCCTTAAAATTGCTGGTCCTGTTCCAAATTTGGAAATCATTATTAATCTGGTGTTTGAAACACGTGAAATTTTGAAGGAAGGCTTTTTAAAAATCACATTAGAATATGGTTTGCATCATCGAACCAGGAACAGTCTAAGATGGATTGATATCATGAGGGCTTAACAAAAACTTTTGGACTCAGTAAGGTCTTTTTTTTTGTGAACTACATCACTCCCTTTTATTTTGATAATAATAATAATAATTGCAGCGTGGAAGGTGTTTATAAGCCATTTAAGAAACACACAAAATCCGTTAGATTCACTTCAGCATTTAAATTTAATTTGCCAAAATATTCTCGTCGCTTTGAGACCACGATGTCGCAGTCTCAAAGCGACGAAAATCTTTTGACAAATTAAATTTAAATGTTGAAGTGAATCTAACGGTTTTTGTGTGTTTCTTAAATGGCTTATAAACACCTTCCACGCTGCAATTGTTTTCGTTCCAGAACACGATCTCAGATCAAGTCACTCGCTATGCAAGTACATCTCCGTAAATAATAATAATAATTTCTACTAAAGGCACAAGGCCTGAAATCTGTGAGGAGGGGACTAGACAATTACATCGACCCCCAGCATTTAACTGGTACTTACTTTATTGACTCTGCTGATCCTTAATTTATCAGACTCCAAGAGGATGAAAGGCGAAGTCGACCTCAGCAGAATTTGAACAAGGATTTCAAATTTTGGCACAAGACCAGCAATTTTAAGGGAATGGGTAAGACAGTTACATCGACCCCAGTGCTCAACTGGTACTTATTCTATCAGACCCCTAAAGGACAAAAGGCAAAGTTGACCATGCCAGAATTTGAACCATGAACATAAAACTGGAAGATATGTTGCTAAGCAATTTTTCAGGTGTGCTAACAATTCTGTTAACTCACTGTAGTAGTAATAATAATAATAATAATAAAATGACTAGTAAGACATTTTGATTATGGTGGTTGTATAGTTTTAAAGCTTGTTGAAAGTCTAACGCTCCAAAACAAGACAGGCAGAATAGTATTATAGAAGATAGCCAACGCTAATGATTAATAATTATTATTATTTTATAATAATCACATTAATTATTTTATTTTGTGACAATGATAACATTTATGATGATGATGATAGAGTAGTTATATGAAGATAATAAAAAATACCTGTCAGGTATCATAAAATATTTTCTCTGTCTTGTTGAAAACTTTAATTGTTAAACAAAGAGGAAAATATATTTTATTGACCATTAAAAAAAAAAAGAAAGAAAAACACACACTTGTAATAAAATTCTTCTCTCTTTCCCTCTGGCTGTTGTACTTTCAGTATCATGCTATTATAGAAGGCTGAGAAAATGTCTCATAAATGTCATGTTCTTGGGCATTAAAAGGAAAGCCATAAAAAAAATTTATAAAAAAGAACCAGTTACTTAGCATTTGGTGAAACTGGTTTTTTAGTGAAAACTATCTACCTAAATCATTTCAAAGAAACTGTGTATGTGTTGCAGAATAAATTTAACCCTTTCCTTACCAACTCGACTGAAACCAGTTCTGTCTCTGAGTACAAATGTCTTGTTTTTATAAGTTTGGAATTACAATCTTCCACCAAACCTTAGGCACAATTTATGTTCCTAACACTAGCTGAATGATAACTAAGTTATTTTTACTAAATTTTTTGTTATATTTAAAGTAATTGAAAGAAACACAGAGCATCTCAAAATAAATACAGTAACAAAAAGGGTTAAATATAAGTCTTCAACCACCGATTCTCTCTCTCTCTCTCTCTCTCTCTCTCTCTCTCTATATATATATATATATATATATATATATATATATATATGTATAGGCTAAAACAACAGTAGCATCATCCCTTACAGGACAGCCGCATTATGTTGGCAGGTAGCTTTTATTTTCATATATATATATCTCTTTTTGCTTGTTTCAGTAATTTGACTGTGGTTATGCTGGAGCAGCGCCTTTAGTCAAGATTATTCTTTGTAAGCCTAGTACTTATTCTATCGGTTTCTTTTGCCGAACCACTAAGTTATGGGGTCGTAAATACACACACACACACATGTATGTATGTGTGTGTGTATATATATATATATATATATATATATATATATATAATATATATATATATATACATACATACATACATACATACATACATACATACATACACGCACGATGAGCTTCTTTCAGTTTCCATCTACCAAATCCACTCACAATGCTTTGGTTGGCCCGGGGCTATAGTAGAAGACACTTCCCCAAGGTGCCGTGCAGTGGGACTGAACCTGGAACCATGTGGTTGGTAAGCAAGCTACTTACCACACAGCCACTCATAAATATATATATATATAAAGCAAATAAGTAACAGGGATATCCAGGTATCAGTGCATTAAGCGATTTCAAGCGGCTCCATTTTATCGACTGATTTGATGAATTGATACTGGAGACCCGGACATCCTGTTATTGATGCCTGATACCTGGACAGGACATCTTTGTTACTTATTTGCTTTTTATTCACCTAACTTCAAGCTCATCATCATCATCATCATCGTTTAACGTCCGCTTTCCATGCTAGCATGGATTAGACGATTTGACTGAGGACTGGCGAACCAGATGGCTGCACCAGACTCCAATCTGATCTGGCAGAGTTTGTGCAGATAAAACCGGAGTGACTTGGTGCCTCAACATAAGTACCTAATTCAATTGAATCTTAATTTTATGGATGGCTGGGTGGGCTTGGAAAAAGCCCCACAGGTACTGGTGCCACATAATAGCACCAAGTACAATCTGTAAAATGGAAAGGTGTGCAGACATAGAAACCATGTCATGGCACCTGGTGCAGTCTTTTGGCTTACCATCTTCTGTCAAAACATCCAATCTATGCCAGCATGGAGAATGAACATCAAATGATGATGATATACACACACACACACACACACACACACACACACACACACACTCTCTCTCTCTCTCTTTCTCTCCCCCTCTCTCTCTCTCTCCTAATATTTCTACTATTGGCAGAAGGCCTGAAATTTTGGTGGGGAAGCAGATTAATTGATTACATTAACCCCAGTGCTCAACTAGTCCTTATTTTATTGATCCCAAAGAGAAAAAAAGGCAAAGTCAACTATGAATGTCGAGATGGACACAATTGCTTAGCAGCATTTTGTCTGGCATACTAATTATTCTGCCAACTCAATGACTAAAAACTATAGGTTTTCCTAATCTTATGTATGAAGTAGTAGTAACAGCAGCAGTAAAGACAGTAGTCTCGAAACCTAAGGCTCACGGGTTTCCATTATGTATAAATAACCGATATCGCAACAGTCCACCTGAACAGCGTGTGTTGTCAGCTTGTGACAGGGTTACTAATTACAACTGAGTGGAATGGAGGGCAATGTGAATTGAAGTATTTTGCTACTAATTCAACTGATACTATTTACAGCTAACACCACTATAACTAATACTACTGAATTTCTTTTTGCTGTTGTCACATTTCTGGCAATTGCATATTTGAATTCGCTTTAGGCTAGTGTTTTGTTTCTGTGTTGCTCTATGAACAATAAAACTAAATCTCTACATATATATATATAAAGCTGAAGTTGTCTGTGTATGGCAGGTTTGGTAGCCTTCAACTAACACTATTTCCTCCGAAACCCTGAGGCGCAAGTTGACCAAAATTGAGAGTATGATAGAAGGCTTGCTCTTCATTCCGTAGAAGAAAAAATTCAAATCGGACCATGTTAACACCAAAAATTATTTACATCAAAAAAGTGCTTTTTTTTCTATGAAAATCCCTATTTTTTTACGATTTTTTGACTGGTGTGTTGCCATTTTTCGGTGTATTTCGACCAGAAAAATGTTCACTTAAAGAGAATAACAAGCTATATAATGCAAAATTTTTACTTTTCAAAAATTCCAATTCTAAAGGGTCAAAACAAACCTGAGCAATGCCGGGCGATATTGCTAGTAATTAATAAATAGACAAATTTTTTTAAGAAAAAAACTCTTGACAACACCAATCTGATAAGGCATAAAAACCAAACAAACAGGAATTTCATTTTCTATTATTTATATCTGCCTGTAAAGTGAGAGGTGTCTTCTGTCTCTGTCTCAAGCAACCAGCATATCCAGAGGTGTGTGTTGGAAGGATTGTAATTATCGGAGATTGGTCGGGGCAGGTGGAAAAATGAATCGTTGTCAGGTTGTGATGAAACATGTTGTTTAATGTAAAGAAAACAGATACCTCATGTCACTTCTGTAGTTACTACAAGACTGACATAGTTAACAACTTTTGATGTTGGGGCTATTATGTCAAATGGAGATGGCAGAACGGAGAGAGCTGCCTGGCCCTTGGCAGAATCACTCAATAGACAGTATGCACCGCTGGGACCTGTGGATCTGCAAGGCAAAAGATTTTGCTGTTATTATCACAATCACATTACTGTATCTATGACCACAGTACATATATATAATATATATATATATATATATATATTAATAAGCAACAAGAATGACTCCAGTAATTTGGTACGATCGTTTCGCACTACATCATTTTATTAAATGTTATAAGTATTACAACAGATTTAAGATGCTGAGTACTCATCAGCCAATTATAGATGTTTTTCCATTAATACAAAAATTTTCAAATCAAGTGGCAACATTATAGGGAAGGTAGATATACAGACAAAGGTGTGGATTTAAATTTTAAGAACATATGAGGTAGTGAAGTCCTTCCACTGAATGACCAAGATATGGCTGTTCCTAACTGCTGTAAGGTTAGAAGCATTAACCCTTTTGTTACTGTATTTCTTTTGAGATGCTGTGTTTCTTTCAATTACATTAAATATAACAAAGAATTTAGTAAAATAACTTAGTTATCATTCAGCTAGTGTTAGGAACATAAATCGTGACTAAGGTTTGGTGGAAGATTTTAATTCAAAACTTTTGAAAATAAGACATTTGTACTACAGAGCCAGAGCCAGTTTCAGCCGGGTTGGTAACAAAAGGGAGATCTTTTAATTGTAGAAATATATATATATGTATGTGTGTATATATATATATATATATGTCAAACATTGATTTAAAAAAAACCTTTAAGATGCTGCTCCAATTAGGCCACAGTTCAAACTGACTGAAACAAGAAAAAAAAAAATGACCACAAAAATAGAAAAAAAAGAATGTTTTAATTTAACGTTAAATTGTTTTTGTATAATAACTTAAAAATAAATATATACATGTATATACACACAATTTTTGCTCTTTCTTCATCCCTCTCTTATTTTCACTCCCTCTCCTCTTTCTTCTCCTCCCCGTCCCATTCAATTTTTTTCCCTTGCTGCCTTACCAAATTCTTCCACATCCTTCTTTTCTCTATTACACTGACCCTGTCAACACCAATCTGCCAAGCTCTCTGAAAGTCTTTTTATTTAAATTTTAACCTTCCTACATAATTTTATGTTAAAGCATTTTCATATTCCAAATACCCAAATTAATAATGACAGTTATTTTTCCTAAAACCTATTAAAATTCTTGATTATTTTCACAATTAATTTACCACATGTAGATGGTGGGTTCATTAGAGATATCATTATGAAACGATTAACCCTTACGAAATTTCTGTTGAAATGCTCTAACTTATACTTCAATTAATTTTCAAAATAAGGAGGTATTTGGTAAAATCATTTTGCCACTGTTAACCCTTCAGCGTTTAAACCAGCTATGTCGGGCCCAAATATTCAACCTGTTTTATTTTCAAACTGGCCAAATTTGGTCTCTCACACCTACCCTACTCTAATACTAAAAGTAAACAAACGCATCATCAAAATCTCAAAGCTATGAGAGATACTCTTTACTCTTTTTTTACTCTTTCACTTGTTTCAGTCATTTGACTGTGGCCATGCTGGAGTACCGCCTTTAGTCGAGCGAATCGACACCAGGACTTATTCTTTGTAAGCCCAGTATTTATTCTCTCGGTTTCTTTTGCCAAACCGCTAAGTTATGGGGACGTAAACACACCACCATCAGTTGCCATGCAATGTCAGATGGGGGGGGGGCAGACAGACACACAAATATATACACACACACACACACACACATACATATACATATATACTAGGGCTTCTTTCAGTTTCCGTCTACAAATCCACTCACAAGGCTTTGGTTGGCCCGAAGCTATAGTAGAAGACACTTGCCAAGGTGCCATGCTGTGGGGACTGAACCGGAACATGTGGTTGTAAGCAAGCGATTTACAACACAGCCACTCCTGCGCCAATATATATATACATACATACACATATAACAACGGGCTTCTTTTAGTTTTCGTCTACCAAATCCATCACAAGGCATTGGTCAGCCCGAGGCTATCGTAGAAGACACTTGCCCAAGGTGCCACACAGTGTGACTGAACCCAGAACCATGTGGTTGGTAAGCAAGCTACTTACCACACAGCCGCTATAATGCATGATTAATCCAAAACAATGTGAATAAATAAGAATTACATTTGACAAAATAATCTAAATGCTTAAGGGTTAAGCTTGCATTTAGAAAATAAATTATAGTGAGATTTTGATAAGTTTTAACCCTTTAGTGTTCAGATTACTCTGTCAAATGCAATGCTTATCTATTCACATTGTAATTAATCATGCATTATCTCATAGCATTGAGATTTCAATGATGTGATTGTTCGTTTTTAGTATAGGATTGTAGGGTAGATGTGAGAGACCAATTCTGGTCTTAAAGATAAAACCAGGAAGAATATTTGGACCGAGAAGTATGACTAGTTGAAATGTTAAATGGTTAATTTAGAACCCTCCACAACTAATATATTTGTTGGTGTTGGTGTTTGGTGTTGAAGACTTTTGTGGATTCCATGGACAGCGAGGCTCACCAATGGAGAAGTTCTTAAGCAGATAAGGCCAAAAATGTCGCTAGAAGCTAGGATCACCAAGCATAGATTGGCATATTTCGGTCATATTATGTGGAGAAAATCTCTGGAGAAGAACATCATGCTCGGAATGGTCAGTGGCAAGAGAGGAAGAGGCCGACCAAGAACCCACTGGCTTGACACCATCAAGAGTGATACCGGAATGGACATGGCCAGTTTGAAGGAAGCGGCCCAGGATAGAACTGACTGGAGGACACTGATCCAACGAGTGACCGAGAGTCGACTTCGACTGAGCGGATAGAGAAACTAATATATATATATATATATATATATATATATATATATATATATATATATAAGGTAGAAAATAACCCTTAACTTGATGAGCAATGCGAACCAGTTCTTAGTTTATATTGAATGGACGAAATCTTATTTTTGTACGAAATTGTATATCTTTATTATTAGGACTCTAATATACTCCTTAACCTTATAAAACAAATCTTCTGTGTTTTTTCATCTTTTCACTTTCTGTGTGTATGTATGTATGTATATATATATATATATATATATATATATATATATGTTTGCTACTCCCATTTAGCAATATCCAAACAACACAGGTGTTATATTTGTATATATATTTCTGTTATTTGTTTGCATCAATCTTGTCAAATAGCACCTTACTACAACATTAACATCACTGCCACTGTCACCACCACCACCACTGCCACCACCACCACCACCTTCATCATCATCATCAACACCACAACCACTACTACTATTACCGCAACTAATATTTTTCTATCGTCCCCCAGGAGCCACACACATACACAAACACACAGCTTCAAGAATGGTAGAGGGAGTGGTGATACGGGTGGTGGTAGTGGTATTAGTGGGTGGGTGGGGGTTATTCGTTATCAGTTTAATCAAAATATCTGAACTGATTTTTTTTGTTTTTTTTCCTGAAACATTTGCACTGAAACTGTAGACTCTGTTATCTTCTTTAAATAAGCAAATGGAAGTGAATTGCATTTAAAAGAAGAAAACTCTTTAGGAAATATATAAATATTTTTAAATATATATATATGTGTGTGTGTGTGTGTGTGTGTGTGTGTATATATTCACACAAACATATACATACATATATATACACGCAAAAGTATACACATGAACACACACATACATATATATATATATATATATATATACATATATACACACACACATATATTATATATAAATATAAATATGTGTGTGTGTGTCTGTATATATATATATACATGTGTGTGTGTATATATATAATATACATATATATCTGTGTATGTATGTATGTATGTATGTATGTATGTTTGTGTGAATATATATACACACACACACACATACATATATGTATTTAAAAATATTTATATATTTACCAGAGTTTTCTTTTAAGAGTGTATGTGTGTGCATATATATATATATATATATGTATGTGTGTGTTCATGTGTATGCTTTTGCGTTTATATACACTCTTACACACATCTACCTATACAGTGAGGAGTGTCCATCCACCCTGCCCTACAGGCTGACTTAAGGGCTCTCTGCATGATATTCGGCTGCACCTGCAGATCCCATCAACTTGATAACAAGTTTAGTCTTAGTTCTATGGCTTATCGCAAACACAGGAGTCGCCGTTTCCCAACTAAAGTTACACACACACAGACACACACACAAACATATGCATGCACACACATATGTATTTATGGAAATTTTATGTCTAGTTTCATGAATTCTCAACTCTGTTTTTATCTTATTAATATCTGCTATTTAATTTCCATTTTGAAGGTAATAATAATAATAATAATAATAATTAATCTTTTATTGGCCACAAGGGCTGACAAACATGATTGGAAAACATAAAGGGACAAAACAGGACGAAAGGTTACAAAAGGTTTTGTCCGTTTGTGAAAACATTGAGTAAAAAAGGCAGTTTAACAACGAAAAACTCCCAATAGAGGAGACGCTTTGAAAAAAAAGTAAAGGTCTCACATGGAAAAACCCACAAAAGCCACGGGAGCCTGGCCAAAAGGGGGGTAATAATAATAATTTTGAATTCTGATAAAGGGTCAGAAGTCTCCGAGGGGGAGGAGGAAGTCAATTGCATCAACCCCAGTACTTGAGCGACGCTTATTTTATCAACCCCTTTCAGGGTTAATAGTGTGGTTTCTCTTGAGATGGTCATGGTTAGATCACCTGTAGTCAATAGTTCTGCTCCTTCAAAGCTGACCTGGGAGCGACCAACATATGACAGTTATTTTATTCTTTTACATGTTTCAGTTATTTGACTGCAGCCATGCTGGAGCACTGCCTTTAGTTGAGCAAATCTTTGTAAGCCTAGTACTTATTCTGTCAGTCTCTTTTGCCAAACTGCTAAGTTATGGGGACGCAAACACACCAGCATCGGTTGTCAAGCGATGGTGGTGGGACAAACACAGACACACATACATACATAATCATAATAATCCACTCACAAGGCTTTGGTCAACCCGAGGTTATAGTAGAAGACACTTGTCCAAGTGCCACGCAGTGAGACTGAACCCGGAACCTTGTGGTTGGGAAGCAGGCTTCTTACCACACATCCACTACTGCACCAATGCCTTATTTTACTAAATCCTTGCAAATTCTTCATTACTTTCAAAATTAATTGAATCACAGAATTATTATTATAATAATAATAATTATTATTATTATTATTGATAGAATCAGAGTATGGAACAAAAAGGTCCTGCTATATTTTTTCCAGTTCTTTAAGTTCTGAGTTCAAATTGTGCCAAGATCAACTTTGCCTTTCATCCTTCTGGGGGTCGATGAAATAAGAATCAGTCAAGTGCTGGGATCAGTTATATCAACTAAACCCCTGCTCTGAATTTCAAACCTTCTGTCTAGTCTTGAAGCAATTTTTGTCTTGGTATGGTAGCAAGAATGGCAAAGCACTGGACATAGAATGTCTGGCAGTATTCAGTTTCAAGTTATTCAGATTGTGAATTCAAATCCTGGTAAAAAAAAGAAATTAAACAAAATTAAGCATTAGCCAAATATAAATCTACTTTTAAATCCTTATCTAAGGTTTGTGGTGGTGGTCTTCTTTTCTTTTTTTTTGTTTTTTTTTTTTTGTTCCAATATTAGAAACCGTCATCGTTATTTTTATTTTGGTTTGTGCTACATAATTACACCACACTGAGTGAGAAATGGAGATATTGCGAGGAGGGTGGGGCTGGCAGATGCTGAAGGTCACATGACTCGAATGCACCAATCAGGATGTTGTTGAAATAATCCTTGGAACAATCCTTCCATTATCATGATTTTCAGCAGTATACATACATACATACACACATACACACATATATACATACATACATACATACATACATACATACATACATTTACACACACACAGAGTTAGAACAAGAATCCATTGTTTCTTTAAGGTTGACACTGGAAACAAATAAGACTCCCTTTTGTTGAATTATGTGCAGGGAGAGAGAGTGAGAGAGAAAGAAAGAATAGGAAGAGCAAAGAACTATCTCCTTCTTGCCCTCTTCTTGGTATCTTTGTCTGTGTACAGAGAAAATATTTCAATAGTTATTGTTTGCAATACAATCTTAAACATCTTGAAATAGGTTTTGGTGTATGTACTAACTAGTTATTTGATAACATCTCTGAAATGGTTACAGCATTCACTTCTACTACTACTACTACCAGCTACCCTTTTCCCACCCCCATCACTTTCTGACATAGTTCTGGATTTAATTCCTTGGTGACAAGTAATCTTTTTAGTTTTATTTCAATTCTTTTTCTTTTGTTTTGTTTTTGATATTGCTTTATATATTCCCCATCATTTTCTGGTATCATCATCATCATCATCTCTATCATCATATACATCATCCCCACCTTTTCAAAGATAGTTGAGAGTGATTTAAGAGAGATTTAGCTGCTATATCTAGCATATTCTTGGGGATATTCTTGGTTGCATTGTTTTTAACAGGTCTTTGACTATTTCCTGAAGATTGCCATCTTTTCGAAATAAAACCTGAAGAAACTAGATTAGTACAGTTTAAAAGCCACCATCATCATTATCATCATAATCATCATTAACCCATTAGTATTTAAACCGGCCATATCCGGCCAAAAAATTTAATCTGTTTTGTATTCAAACTGACCAGATCCAGGCCCTCACACCTACCCTACAATGTTATTCTACATTAAGCAATTACACCATCAAGATCTTGAAGATATGCGGTAATGCATGATTAATTCAAATCAATGGGAATCAATAAGCATTATGTTTGATAGAATAATCTGAACACTAAAGGGTTTAAGGTTTCTGGACCTGCTAAAAATAGAAGTCAAACCTCCATCTAAATTCTATAACCTACTTAGATAGAGGAAGTACACATTAGATACTTTAATCTCAGCCCTACAATGACGGGATGGTCACAGCTGGAATACTTTTGATCATAGACCTGCTCTGTCAGGGTTTCCCTAGGGTTAAACACCTCTATATGCTGACTAGTGGTTGTTGTTGTTGTAGTGTTCCTGGTCAATCCTTTTGGACTACATCATCTAATGTGTCCTTCTAGGACACATTGTGGTTCGGGGATTTGACTTCTATTTCTAGCTGGTCACTTTTGACCCTTTGTTTCCCTCTGCCCTGTTTCTCTCATTCTCCATACTTCTCCCTCCTCCCTCTCTCTCATGCACACAGAAGCAGTTGCAACTTTCTTTCTTTCTTTCTTTCACTCCTCCCACTCCCCTCTTTCATATTCCTTTGTCTTTTGCTTCTTCCCTTGTTCTTATTCTCTCTTTACATTCTGCTTGCTGCCCCCCTGACCTTTTCATCCTGCATATATACTGTCTCTCCTCCTCCTCCTCCTCTCCATCTCCTCCTTCCTTGCCTTCCTGCAATTACTTCCTTCTAAGTTCATTATAGTCACATTTTGACATACATAAAAATTACACAAACAGAAAAAAAAAAAAATTAATATACAAAAAAAATAAAATAAAACAAGGGAACAAAATAAACAGGTATCTTCTTCCTTCATCATTGCAACTGCTAAAACTAGGGGTGGGTGGTAGCTGCGGGGACAAGGAGGGGGTAAGCAAGTTATAGTAGAGTGGCGGGAGGAGGAGGAGAAGATTGTGGCAGCTGAACACTATTGGCCCCTGTTTTAGACTCTTTACCCTTCCCCTTCGTTGCGGACAATGAACCCCTTTTAGCTCCCTGATTTCTACAGCTGCTGCTGTTGTCTGACTCTTGGAAACAAAAGTAGAGATTACATTTCAGAATGATCATAATGCCATTGATGATGATGATGATTAATAAATGCCCCCCCCCCTCTGTTCCATGTAAAGGTAAAAGTTAAAAAAAAAAAATTATGATTCTGTCTTTTGTTAATGTAAGTGAAGGCACATGGCCTCTCTGGTTACGGTATTTGGCTTCCAATCATAAGGTCTTGAGTTCGGTTCCTGGCAGCACACTGTATCCTTCAGGAAGACTCTTTATGTATTTCTTGTTGCTGTTGCTCAAAGCGGTCTTCGTCCCATTCTGTAGTGGGAGAAGTCCGAAACGTGGCCCTTTGCTATTCTTAAGACCCGCAGAAGAGAAAGCAGGTCAACCGCCGACACCAGAGCATCGACAGATGGATGAATGTGCATCCAGGCTCAGCGGTTGCGTAGGAAGTCGGGGATAAGAAACAGAAAGAAAGAGTGAGAGGAAGTTGGAGCAAAAGAGTACAACAGGGGTCGCCACCACCCTCTGCCGGAGCCTCGTGGAGCTTTAGGTGTTTTCGCTCAATAAACACACAACGCTATAGTAGAAGACACCTGCCCAAGGTGCCATGCAGTGGGACTGAACCCGGAACCATGTGGTTGGTAAACAAGCTACTTACCACACAGCCACTCCTGCGCCTGTGTTGATGTATTGAAATGAAGTGGTTGAGGGTTAGGAAGTTGTGGCTTTCATGCCTATCCTAAAAGCATTATTAGCTTCATAGAAGTGAAACATGGTAAGATTTAATGCAAATTTTGATGATGATGATGATGGTGGTGGTTAATTAGGATTATAAACTAAAGTAAATAAATGTCAAAAAGTCTGCTGAATAAATCTTATTGATAGGGGTAGCATTAAGGGTGGATGTGTGTGTAAGGAAGATACTTGAGAATCAAAGACCCTTATCTTTGTCTTGATATCCTCTATGGGGCTTTGTTGTCTGCTGCTGGGAGCTCACCCCATTCATGTATATAAGTATATAGAGATATATATGTGTTTATGCATAAATAAATGTGTGTGTATGTTTATTTGTTTGTGTGTATGTATATTTATGTATACATATGTTTGTGTGTATTTATGTCTATATTTGTGTATATATATTTATGTATATATGTGTATGTATATTTATGTACATATGTATATATATATGTGTGTGTGTGTATGTATATAATTGTATGTATGTGTGTTTGTGTATATGTATGTATGTATATGTGTGTATATTTATGTATATATGTGTGTGTATGTATGTATATTTATGTATATTTATGTATATAAATATGTGTATGTATGTATATTTATGTATATAAATATGTGTATGTATGTATATTTATGTATATATATATGTGTATGTATGTATATTTATGTATATATATATGTGTATGTATGTATATTTATGTATATATGTATGTATCTATGTATATTTATGTATATAGTGTGTGTATGTATATTATGTATATATGTGTGTGTATGTATATTTATGTATATAAATGTGTATCTATGTATATTTATGTATATATGTGTGTGTATGTATATTTATGTATATATGTGTGTGTATGTATATTTATGTATATATGTATATGTACATATACATGTGTGTGTGTATACACACACACACACACACACACACACACACACACACACACACAAGCAGCAGTTGATACAGGAGGCAATGTCTAAATTTTCTGTTTACAAAAGCAATTCTGACAAAAAAAAAAACAGAAGAGAAATGTCATAAGCCTTCCTTGATGCAGCCATGTTTATTTTTTGTAGCTAATTCATTTCATGCTTGTCAATTCATTCAATTGTTATTTCAACCACACCTCTTTTATGATAGTTCAAGGAACTGTTTTATGAGGAACATCTTGAACACCACCACATCATCCATGGTGGACCTGCTAGAAATGGCAGCCAAATCCTACCTGTAAATGATTCCCCACCCTTATGCAAAGATGGGAGTGATATATAAACAATTATGAAGCCTTTGTAACTACTCTGAAAATTCTGGGTCGCCATGGTTGGAATCACTTTGTTATTCAACCTGATAGAAATAGTAGCCAACTCTGCCTTGAAAATACACCTCGTTGTCATAAAAACAA
>NC_043014.1:45761038-45768538 GCF_006345805.1 Octopus sinensis | reverse complement strand
TGACTCCAATCTTACTCTCAAGTGGATTCCCATTGAAGGGATTAATATATCAAGCAAGGTAGCCTATGCTGGTATTGAACAGTGTACTTTATGGATAGGTTGTCATGGAAGGAATGGTGATGGTGGTGCTGGGCTAGATAAGAGGAAGGATGGAAGTATAAACATGACACCAGTGAGTAGCTGTTGTAGATAATTTCTTTATCTGAACTTGAATGTAATCTCAACCTTTCCTGTCATGGGGCTGTGGCCATGCTGGAGTACCAACTTGGAGAATTTTAGTCATAGGCACAGGAGTGGCTGTGTGGTAAGTAGCTTGCTAACCAACCACATGGTTCCAGGTTCAGTCCCACTGCTTGGCATCTTAGGCAAGTGTCTTCTGCTATAGCCCCAGGCCGACCAATGCCTTGTGAGTGGATTTAGTAGACGGAAACTGAAAGAAGCCTGTCGTATATATGTGTGTGTATATATATATATGTGTGTGTGTGTGTGTCTGTGTTTGTGTGTCTGGTTTGTCTCCAGACACAGTGCTTGACAACCGATGCTGGTGTGTTTACGTCCCCGTCACTTAGCGGTTGGCAAAAGAGACCGATTAGAATAGTACTGGGCTACAAAGAATAAGTCCTGGGGTCGATTTGCTCGACTAAAGGCGGTGCTCCAGCATGGCCGCAGTCAAATGACTGAAACAAGTAAAAGAGTAATCAGAATCTACCCTAACACTTTTATTTATTGGCCACCTTTGATGAGTCACAGGGACATGAACGCACCAATACCAGTTGTCAAGTGTTGGTGGGGGATAAATACACACACACACACACACACACACATACTATGGGCTTCATTCAGTTTCCATCCACCAAATTCACTCACAAGGTGCCACACAATGGGACTGAAACCAGAACCATGTGGTTGGGAAGCAAGCTTCTTGCCACAGGACTATGCCTGCACCTGTGGCCTGATCTGGTCAACTCCAAAACAAAACAAGTAGAATATTTGGGCCTGACAGGGCCAGTTTGAATGCTATAGGATTTTGATTTGAAGGAGATTTCACTGCTGTTTCTAGCAGGTTGAGAAGACAGATTTTTTTTTAAGTATATCTAGGAACATGTTACATAAGTTTCCTTCACTTCCTTAAGATAATAGGGTGTCACTTGAAGATTTGGCTGCTATTTCTAACAGACTGAGCAACCACTGTATAGAGCCTCCCTGACTGTTTGGTTTGTGGTTGAACTGAAGTGATAGTAATAAAGATATGTATTATCACTGTAGATCCTTTTTGAGTATTGGCAAAGACAGAAAAAAAACTAGTCATGGTGGTGGTGGGAGGTGATGCTGAAGGTCAGTGTGGTGGTGATGGTGGTGGGTTTGTGGTTAAGAAAGATAAAATTAGGACAACTGCTCAAATATGAATGCTTATGTATGTGTGTGTGTGTGTGTGTGTGTATGTATGTATGTATGTATGTATGTGTGGTGTGTGTGTGTGTGTGTATGTATATATGTGTATTTATGTATGTATGTATATAAGGTTAATCCAAACAAGAAAGCACAAAAAAACACAATGCGAGGATGTGGAACGAATATAGTGTTATTGGACGCTCAGGAAAGAAGGAGGGTTTAACGTTTCGAGCGGATCTCTTTGTCGGAAACATAGGAGAAGGAAAGATCCAGAGAAGGGAAGTCAGAGGGAAACAAAAATCGAGGTCACGTATGTATGTATATGTATGTTATATATATATGTATGTATATATATATGTATGTTATATATATGTATGTATATATATATGTATGTATATATATATGTATGTATATATATATAGTATGTATAATATATGTATGTATATGTATATTATATATATATATATGTATGTATATATATATATATATTGATGTAATATATATATATGTATAAATCCTTAAATCCTTAAAAATGTTTTAGCCCGAAGGCCGCGGCCATGCTGGGGCACCACGCTGAATGAATGAGCCACATAGTTTGTGAATCCACCTCTGATACGTGGCACTTGATCAACAAGGGAGTTCGATGCTGCTGCCCGCATCCGCGTCTCCTGTCGTGAGGTAGGTTCATCTGGGACTTCCAACAAGAAGAGATCCAGTTAGTTTTAAAGAAACCCACATCCACACCATGTAAGTCTCTCAGGCATTTAGGGAGGATGTTGAAAAGCTGTGGTCCTCTGAAACCCAAGCTGTTGCAGTATCTGGACCTGTATTTTGATGGTGATGTTGGAATCCTTGGCACCACGCAGCGGCGCCCCGTTCTGCGGTTGGAGTAACTTTGAATGCCAAAGTTTGGGATAAGACCCTCCAGGATTTTCCAGATGTATATTACTGCATATCTCTCCCGCCTCCGCTCCAGGGAGAAGAGGTTTAATACCTTCAGTCTTTCCCAGTAGCTGACATTTTGCATTGAGACGATTTTCTTGTGTAGCTTCTCTGAGTTGCTTCGAGTTCTGCTGTTTGTTTTATATTGTGTGGTGACCAAAGTTGGGAGCAGTAGTCCAAGCGGCTGAGGACAAATGTTTTCCATAGGACCATCAGTGTCTCCTTCTCTCTTGTTCTGAAAGTTCGGAGAATCCATCCAGCTAGCCGTCTGCATTTTATCACCAGATTAGCAATATGCATTTGGAAAGATGCATCATTGCTCATGTCAATGCCCAGGTCACGCACTGATTTTGACTCAGGGATTGCAATTCTTCCTGGGCCAGTGTATCCAGTCTTCACGTCATTTACCTTTGTGTGCCAGTAGCGCAGGGCCTGGAACTTACCTGCATTAAACTGCATGTTGTTGTCCTCAGCCCACCTGTATATTGTGTCCAGCTCATGTTGCAGATGCGCAATATTTTCAGGGTTCTGTATTGCGTGGGAGACCTTGTGTCATCTGCATAGCTAGCAAGGGTGGTCATCGTAGCAACTGAAGGCATGTGAAAGGGCCACTATGAACATCAGTGGCCCCAAGACAGTGCCCTGTGGGACACCGCTTGTTATTTGCGTTTCCCTGGAGGTGGCTCCATTGCTCACAACTGCCTGTTTTCTGTCTTTTAGGAAGTTGTGCAGCCACTCTCCAAGTTTCCCGCCTATGCCGAGACCACGCAGTTTGTGACAGATCATACCATGGTCGACTTTATCAAAGGCTTTTGCAAAGTCAAGATATATTACATCCACATTTGAGCCATTTAGTAGCTGTTTCAACACCCAGTCATAGTGCGCAGGAGCTGTGTTAGGCAGCCTCTACCTGGTCGAAATCCATGCTGGGTGTCAGACAGTAAGTCATTTTCTTCAAGGAACATGATTAGTTTCTTACGGACTATTCGTTCCATGACTTTGCTGATGTGTGAGGTCAGAGAGATAGGCCTATAATTTTTAGCATCTGCTCTGCTACCTCCCTTATGGATAGGGCATATTACCCCCTCTTTCAGTTTGACTGGGAGCTTACCACTTGCAAGAAAGCTCTGAAAAGAAGCTGTAGCGGTTTTGCAAGGGCTCGTTTGCACGATTTGAGAAGGATCGCTGGGAATCCATCAGGTCCAGCAGCTGAGTTTGTGTCAATCTCATCAATGGCTAGTGTGATATCATCTTCTTCGATGTTGATGTACTCAATTTTTGTCTCTTTGGCCGCTGGTAAAGTGGCAAAGAATTCTTCTGGGTTGTTTACTTGCCTGTGTCCTAGAGGTGTAGTGAACACACACTTGGAACTGTTCGTTCAGTATTTCACTTATCCTCGTGGGATTCCTGTGAGAGAGCCATCTTTTGGAAGAGAGGTCCTATTCTCTGGTGCACTGTGGCTGTCTCTTTGGCAAACTTAAAGAAAGCTTTAGGGTTTGATTTTATATTTTCTATTACCCAAGCTTCTTTATCTGCTCTCTCCTTTTCATGGGATGTGATGTAGACTTTTCTCAGTTTCCATTAGCATTCTTTCGAGCCGAGACTTCTCACCACTTTTGGTGTGCTTGCTCAGGCGGTTTGCAATCCTTGTCCGTCGTCTCATAAGAATCCTCCTTTCTCTAGGGATCCTGTTTTTATTCTTGTGTGTGCTGGCCCTGCACATTGGACATATTTGTCACATATGGCTTGTATTATGGACATGAAGTGTTTGTGTTTCATGTTTATGTCCGGTGTGGAGAGACATTCAGGCCAATCCTGTTTGAGGATCTCTTTCTCAATCGACTTCCAGTTGGCTTTATGAAAGTTTAAGTTGGAGAGATGGTGGGTGCTTCGTATAGGCTGTGTGTCTGCGGGGGCTTTTGTTCCATACATAGACAGCTCTATTATGGTGTGATCCGAGATCATTGTCGGCATCACATTAACATTATGGATAATATCCATATTGTTTGTAAAGCAGAGATCCAGTATATTATCTGCCCTTGTTGGTTGCAGAACTATTTGCTCCATGAAAGAGGTATTTGTGAGATGGAGCAGGGACTCCACCTGTGCCTGCTGATGGTGTGTCATCCCTGGGAGCATCTGCCCCCCAGGCCATTCCACATTGGGGAGGTTAAAGTCACCCATGAAGAATACACTGTTGTGCTGTTCAAGGTTGGTGAGGACTTCTCCTATTTTGTTAGGCAGTCTTCAAACATGCCTGAGTGTTTTGGGGCGTCTGGTGGGCGATATGTAGTGCATATGACGATATTCAGTTGTCTTATGTGTACAATTTGAGTTTCACATACTGAGTTGTTTGAATATGACAGCAGGACCTGGGGCGTGAGGTCATCTCGGATGTACATTGCAACTCCACCATGGCTCCTCCCTTTTCTATCTGTGCGTATGACTGCATATTGCGGCATGTGTATTTCTGCATCACCTATATCGGGTTCAAGATGCGTTTCTGTGAGTGCCATGCATATAGCTTGATTGCATGTCACAAGGTCTCTCAGGAATGAAATTTTCTTTTTACAGTTTCCGCGCAGCAGCCCTCCTACATTCAGTAGAAATATTTTTGTGGTGTATGTGTTATATATATATATGGTGGCATATATATATGTATGTATATAATATTTATATATATGTATGTATATATATATCTATATATGTATGTATTTTTGTATGTAAATAATATTATGTAGGTATATAATATATATATGTATGTATGGATATATATATTAGTATGTATGTATAATATATATATATGTATGATATATATATGTATGTATGTATATATATATATATATATGTATGTATATATAAATGTATGTATATATATATGTATGTATATATATGTATGTATATATGTATGTATATATATATGTATGTATATATATATGTATGTATATATATATATATGTATGTATATATATATGTATGTATATATATATGTATGTATATATGTATATATATATGTATGTATATGTATGTATATGTAGGTATTATATATATATATGTATGTATATATATATGTATATATATGTATGTATATATATGTATGTATATGTATGTATATATATGTAGTATATGTATGTATATATGTATGTATATATATGTATGTAATATATATGTATAATGTATGTATATATGTATATGTATGTGTATATATATGTATGTATATGTATGTATATATATGTATGTATATATATCTGATATATATGTATGTATATGTTATGTATATATGTATGTATATGTATGTATGTATGTATAGTATGTATGTATGTATATGTATGTATATATATGTATGTATGTATATGTATGTATATATATGTATGTATGTATATGTATGTATGTATATGTATGTATATATATGTATGTATATATATGTATGTATATATATGTATGTATATGTATGTATGTATATGTATGTGTATATATGTATGTATATATATGTATGTATGTGTATATATGTATGTATGTGTATATATATATATATATGTAAATTGAGCAGTAATCCTAATTTTAGTCCTTGTCTGTAACTCTCTCCTTATACACACACACACAGACTTAGAGCCAGGGTTACCTGTGTGTAGAGAGAGCTAAGAAGGCAACAAGACAGCCGTTTGACAGCTTGGAGGTCACAACCACTGTTTCATGCTTGACATAATTTACAATGCTAATACTTACTTGGTAATCCTCCTTAATCTCCTTCAGAGAGATAAGCTTATTTATTCAGCTATTGTTTGATATAAACTCATTGTTGCCCCCTTGAACTACAACAAAACAACAGCAACAACTACTACCACTACTATTACTGCTACCACCACCACTACTACTTCCTCATGGAGTCAGTGTTCTGCAAGTGAGAGGGAAGGGCTCTTCAGGGTGTAGGGGTGGTGGTGGTGGTCAAAACAACCCTTGCTAGAAACAGTAGCAAATCTCCCTCCAATCACATTCTTTCCTCACCACTTGAGTCTGACTCAATGTCTTTCAGACCTAATGATACCTATTTCTTTACTACCCACAAGGGGCTACACACAGAGGGGACAAACAAGGACAGACAAACGGATTAAGTCGATTATATCGACCCCAGTGTGAAACTGGTATTTAATTTATCGACCCCAAAAGGATGAAAGGCAAAGTCGACCTCGGCAGAACTTGAACTCAGAACGTAGCGGCAAACGAAATACATTTTGCCCGGCGTGCTAACGTTTCTGCCAGCTTTCCGCCTTCTTTCTTTAGACGAAATACCTATTTCTTTACTACTCACATGGGACAAACAAGGACAGACACACGGATTAAGTCGATTACATCGACTCCAGTGCGTAACTGGTACTTATTTAATCGACCCCAAAAGGATGAAAGGCAAAGTTGACCTCAGCGGAATTTGAACTCAGAACGGTAGACGAAATAGCACTAAACATTTCGCCCAGCGTGCTAACGTTTCTCCCAGCTCGCCGGGAATCTTTATATATAAAAGTGAGGTTGTGTGCTGTCTGTCTCCTACGATTTAGATTCCTAACTACTCCCACATTTTGCAGTGCAGTTTAACCAAAACCGGGTATCTTATAGTCGTGATTCATATCGAGCCTAAAAAAAAAATTTACCATCAATTTTTCCCATTTTTTATGCACTTTTGGCATATATAAGGGAAGTAACTCTCTAAAAATTTATTATTAAATCTCAGAACGTAAAAAGCTACAGTAACCCCCCCCCCTAGTGGTTAGCCATATTGAGATGGCTATTATACTTTACATCTCTAAAAATGCTTATATAGTTATTTCCCTTACAAACCCGAGCAACGCCGGGCGGGCGATACTGCTAGTTAAAGGATAAAAGGCATCTTATTCCCTCTTTTAGGAGAAGTAAATGATAAACATTTTAAAGAATGGCTTTAATCTAGATGCATGTCAGGTTAAAAGGTTTTGTTGAAAGCTCCGCCAGGCCCAGTTCCCTGTACAGTCAAAGACACAGGAACACACCCTAATCTACCCCTAACACCTTCACCAAACCAAAATATCAGTAGGAAAATATATGCTCCTGTTTATAGATAAATAGGGAAGCAGAAGATGATGTTTGATGTGACAGGAAAATCTTTGGTCATTAGAAGAGGATGTAAATAGGAGG
>NC_043014.1:45755495-45757995 GCF_006345805.1 Octopus sinensis | reverse complement strand
GGCATCTTGGACAAGTGTCTTCTGCTATAGCCCCGGGCCGACCAATGCCTTGTGAGTGGATTTGGTAGACGGAAACTGAAAGAAGCCTGTCGTATATATGTATATATATATATGTGTGTGTGTATGTGTTTGTGTGTCTGTGTTTGTCCCCCTAGCATTGCTTGACAACCGATGCTGGTGTGTTTACGCCCCCATCACTTAGCTGTTCAGCAAAAGAGACCGATAGAATAAATACTGGGCTTACAAAGAATAAGTCCTGGGGTCGATTTGATCGACTAAAGGTGGTGCTCCAGCATGGCCGCAGTCAAATGACTGAAACAAGTAAAAGAGTAAAAGAGTGAATATGTTGCTAGACATCCCTAAACAGACAGGATGGTCATGACTGGAATATCTTTGATAATAAGGTTTTCTCGGTCATGGTTTGGCCTGGGGCTAAACAACAATGGCAACAAGTACAACCACTTATTTGAAAATCCTAAATCTGTTCAAGACATCCTCGGCCCTTACCATCCACTTACCCAAGCGACCCTTCCTCCTCCTCCTCCTTGTCCCCTGTCCACTGGCTGATGGATAAAACAAGGGGTTCCCCTCATTAGAAACCCCTGTGCAAATATGAGTAGCAAGGGATCAGGGGAGAGAGCCAGAAGGCACCCAACTTTATATACTAATGTATAACATGTGTGGATGTTTTTTACCCATAATTGGAAGCAAATAGGAAGGAGTTGTGGTGGTGGTGGTCAGAGTAGTTATTACAGTATCAGAAGAGGCGAAAGAGGGGGAGGAGAAAATTTTTCCCCCTCTCTCTCTCTGGACAGGTTTTTATGTTAGATTTAAGATGCTGTAGTGTTTTTATTTTATTTTTTTTTCTATTATTCTTTTTTTAAGAAAATTTTTTTTTGCGTTCATAGTATGCTATTTTGTGTGTTTTCTTTGTTTTTTGCATGTATTTTTTAATGCCATTTTTGTTATTTTTCTTGATGTACTGCACTCATTGCTGCTGGAATTAGAGTAGGTGGTAGGGGACGGTTATTTTAACGGGGAGTCCATGCCTGGTTCCGGAGATTACCAGAGTTAATAAATAATCAGGGATAAAGATGGAGTCAGTTATTAACATGGAGACTAACACCCTCCTTTTCCCCTCAATATCGTAGACTCCCACTTCTTTCCTCTAATACTTTGCCATCACCGTTTTCAGGAAAAGGGGATACTTAAGGGATCACCAGATTAGCGGTTGCTATTGTTGTTGTTGTTTTACTTCAGGTCCATACATTTTTTTTTTTTTTTTTTTTGCCACACTTATATCTGTTCAGTTTTGTAATCAAGTAAACCAAACAAAAGAAAAGCTAAAACAAACACAGACTTCATCATCATCATCATCATCGTTGTTCAGCATCCTCTTTCCATGCTGGCATGGGTTGGATTGCATGGCATGGAGCTGTCCAGACCCCCAACTGTTTGTTGTGGCATGGTTTCTACAGCTGGATGCTCTTCCTGATCCCAACTACTTAGAGTGTGCCGGGTGCTTTTTGCATGCCACCCGTCATGGGTCCATATATGCAGCACTGACACGGGTGTTTCTTAAGTGGCATTGCCACCTTTTTCTTTCATTTGTTCCAGTCATTTGACTGTGGCCATGCTGGAGCACCGCCTTTAGTCGAGCAAATCAACCCCAGGACTTATTCTTTGTAAGCCTAGTACTTATTCTATCGGTCTCTCTTGCCAAACCACTAAGTGACAGGGACGTAAACACACCAGCATCGGTTGTCAAGCAATGTTGGGGGAACACAGACACACACACACACACACACTTATATATATGATGGGCTTCTTTCAGTTTCCATCTACCAAATCCATTCACAAGGCTTTGGTCGGCCCGAGGCTATAGTAGAAGACACTTGCCCAAGGTGCCACACAGTGGTACTGAACATGGACCTGGCAAAAGAAACCAATAGAATAAGTACTAGGCTTACAGAGAATAAGTCCTGGGGTTGATTTGGTTGACTAAAGGCGGTACTCCAGCATGGCCGCAGTCAAATGACTGAAACAAGTAAAAGAGTAAAAGAGAATGTAGGCTACAATAGGGCTTACAATAACTTCCCCTTACATTTACTTCACTCCTTTTTTTACACATCCAACTCCAGTCCTGATTTAAAACTCCTAACCTCAAATAATATATAACTCTCTCTCTCTCATATATTTTTCCCCTGAGTGATATCTTTTTAATATTGAAGACAATATTCGATGCCGTGTTTACCGCTGCTCCAGCTCAACCTTGCATTGTGCCATAAAAAGCCCAGTGACTTTCTTAGGTACCCTGTCCATTCTGCCACTCATGCTCATCATTTCTGAGGCAACATTGACCTTACTTTCTCTTTTCAAACCTTTCTTTAACTGTAGAGGGACAGAGCAAAGGGATATTTCTTTGTGGGCACTCAAAATGCCAAAAAAGAGCAGTCAAATCATCCTCAATCATATCCTACTGTCCTAAAAAAAAAAAACT
>NC_043014.1:45732995-45737995 GCF_006345805.1 Octopus sinensis | reverse complement strand
ATTTCCCTTACTGCTTCCTCTCCACACCATCTTTCCCTCCTCTTTCCACATTCTCTCCCTCTTCATCTCTCTCTCCACACTCTCCTTCCCCCTCTCTCTCTCTTCAGATTCACTACACTCCCTCTCTCTCTCTCTACACACACACACTCTCTCCCTCTCTCTCTCCACATTCACTACTCTCTCCCTCACTCTCCACAATCTCTCACTCTCCACGCTCCCTTTCTTCCCGCACTCTCTTCACATTCTCCTCTCTCTATCTCCCTCCTCTCTCTATCTCCTTCCTCTCTCTCCACATTCACTACTCTCTCCCTCATTCTCCACACTCTCCCTCTCTCCATGCTCCCTTTCCTCCCCACACTCTCCACATTCTCCTCTCTCTCCACCTCTCTTTGCAGGGCTGGGGGTGTCCACCATACAAGGAGCATTGTGTAGTTTGTTTAGATGAAATACAAAATAAATAAATAAATGAATAAAAAAAGTAAATAAACACTCCCTTCCCCTCAAAAAAAAAACCTTGACAAACAAATTAATGAAAAAAAAATGAAACAAACCCAAAAATATTTTGTGTGTTTTAAAAGTTATTTGAAACCATCCGAGAAATTTATTGCAAATAATTGTTTTAACAAAAAAATAAAATTAAAATAACATTCCTGTTGACTTTGAATTATTTTGCATTTTTTCCCCCATTTTATTTTATTTTTTTTCTGTTATTACTATTATTCTTATTTCCGGCTCTTAAATGTTCTGAGTTCAAATCCCGCCTAAATTAATTTTTGCTTTCTATTCTCCCATCATCATCATCATCCTTAAACATCCATTTTTCCATGCTGGCATGAGTTGGATGGTTTGACCAGAGATGGCTAATTAGAGATCTGCTCCAGTCTGATTGGGCTTGGTTTGGTCTCTACAGCTGGATGCCCTCCCTAATGCCAACCACTTTACAGTGTGTGCTGGGTGCTTTAAATGTACCATTAGCAGAGTTGGTAAAATAAGGTGCCCACCCTCATCAGTATTCAACCGTTCCCTCCCCTCAGAATTGCCATCTCCTGATGAAATACTTATTTCTTTACTACCCATAAGGGGCTAAACACAGAGAGGACAAACAAGGACAAACAAACGGGTCAAGTCGATTATATCGACCCCAGTGCATAACTGGTACTTAGTTAATCGACCCCAGTGCGTAACTGGTACTTAGTTAATCGACCCCAGTGCGTAACTGGTACTTAGTTAATCGACCCCAGTGCGTAACTGGTACTTAGTTAATCGACCCCAGTGCGTAACTGGTACTTAGTTAATCGACCCCAGTGCGTAACTGGTACTTAGTTAAGACCCCAGTGCGTAACTGGTACTAGTTAATCGACCCCAGTGCGGTAAGGTATTAGTTAATCGACCCCAGTGCGTAACTGGTACTTAGTTAATCGACCCCAGTGCGTAACTGGTACTTAGTTAATCGACCCCAGTGCGTAACTGGTACTTAGTTAATCGACCCCGAAAGGATGAAAAGCAAAGTCGACCTTGGTGGAATTTGAACTCAGAACGTAGCGGCAGACGTAATACCGCTAAGCATTTCACCCGGCGTGCTAACGTTTCTGCCAGCTCGCCACCTTAATACCAGTTAAATTATTGGGCTCAGTTTTAATCAACTATTTCTTCTCTTCCCTCAACAATTTACTGATTTGATGCCTCAATTTAGAAGCAATTATTCTATTACAATTTATACCCCAGCCCACCACCACCACCACTTATTTTTCATTTTGGTAGGATTTGTTATTTTCTGCAGATTTCATTTCTAAGATTTCATTTGGCGTGTGGGTGGTGGCTGGAGTGACTCCTTTGTTGCTGTCTGTTTTGTTTGTTTGTTTGTCTTTGTTCTTGTTCTTAGTAAACAAATGCTAAAATAAATCCTAACATCAAACAAAGACAATTTTTTTTTATAAATCAACTAAGAGTTAAATTCTAATTTGTTTATGATTGCTGACAAAAGTATAATTCCTTTTATATTTTCTCTATTTTTTCCAAACTTTTTCTGTGGAGTTAAAAGTTTCATGACTGGTTGAGCACATTGTTGGGCAAGACATGCATGAGGGCACAGGATTCCAGTTTATTATTTAGGGCTTCTTTGTTTTGTTTCGTTTCGTTTTTTCAGTCTTTGTTTTTTAAGTTTATTTCTGCATGCAAAAAAAAAACAAAAAAAGAATTAATACCTGATAAAAAGAAGAAAAACAAAGAACCAAATGAAGGATCTACCACAAAGCCAACCCCTTAGAAGAATAAAGGAAATAAGAGCTTAGGGATTCTCTCTCTTCTTCTTCTTCTTTTCCTCTTCTTCCTCTTCTTCTTCCTCTTCTTCTTCCTATTCATCTTCTTCTTCCTCTTCTTCTTCCTCTTCTTCTTCCTATTCATCTTCTTCTTCCTATTCATCTTCTTCTTCCTCTTCTCTTCCTCTTCTTCTCTTCCCTTCTTCTTCTTCCTCTTCTTTTCCTATTCATCTTCTTCTTCCTATTCATCTTCTTCTTCCTCTTCTCTTCCTCTTCTTCTCTTCCCTTCTTCTTCTTCCTCTTCTTCTTCTTCCTATTCATCTTCTTCTTCCTCTTCTTCTTCCTCTTCTTCTTCTCCTCTTCTTCCTATTCATCTTCTTCCTTTTCTTCTTCTTCTCCTCCTCCTCCTCCTCTTCTTCCTCCTCTTCTCCCTCTTCTTCCTCTTCTTCTTCCTCCTCTTCTTCTTCCTCTTCTTCTTCTTCTTCTTCTTCTTCCTCTTCTTCTTCTTCCTCTTCTTCTTCTTCCTCCTCTTCTTCTTCTCATTATTATCATCATTATTATTATTATTATCATTATCATTATTATTATTATTATTATTATTATTATTACTATTATTATTATGACCTTTCTTTCACCCTTCACCTCTGTTCAATTTTAATCTTCTGGCAAATTTGATTCAAAGGTATTCAAAGGTATTTAAGTGGTAATAAGATGGTAGTGGTTGTGATGATGATGATGATACTATTGTTTGTTTCGTTTGTCTCTGTGTTTTTGTTGTGTGTTGTTCTATCGCTGCATTTTGTTTAATCTTCACATCTCGACAAATGCTCCCCCCAACCTCCACCCCACCGATCTCTCCCTCCCCCCATCTCTCCTATTATGGCACGGTGGTTGGGTTGGGTGGTGTCGGCGTCGGCGGAGATTATATCATCTCTATTGACATTATGACTGTTTCAAAGTTTAATCACTGTTGACAGATGTTTCCCCAGTACACACACACACACACACACACACACTGTGAAATAAAGCAGCAGAATAGTCAAAGTAGATTTACTTTAAAGACATTTTAACCCCCTCCTCCACCACCACCTTATCATCTTTTGCATTTATGTCTCTGCGGTTTCCATCAATCTATAAAGCCTGGTTCTCTTCAGGTGTCAATTAAGTTAGTTAATTTTTTGGCTCAAAAAGCAAAAAGCAAGGCCATGTAGGGGGACATGGAGTTATGAACAGGGTGGTGTTCATGTAAAGAGTTCAGGCCACTTGTGGTCAAGGGAGACTTTGAACCGAGCGGTCGTCGACATCTTCACTATCTCGTCCGGCAGCTTATTCCACGGATCCGCAACCCGGACGGAGAAAGCCCCACTCCTTCGATTGAGATGAAATCGTCGCAGATAGAGCTTTTCGGAGTGACCCCACAGCCAACGCTCTGGAGCAGGAGTGAAGAACAGCTCTTTCGAGAGGTTTTTCTAATGAATATTTATCATCTTTGTCATCATCATTTTACATTCATTTTTTTTATCCATGCTCGCATCAGTTGGGCAGGTCCCTTTCCAATGCTACCACTTTGTCGGTTTCAAACAGCATACCTGTAAATCTCACCTGTTCGTATCTCCGATAGGAATCCCTTCATAAGCTGAACGCTGTGATACTGTCTCGCAGGCAATGTAAAAAGTCTTTTCAGATTCTTCTAGATAAAATTTTTTCGTTGGTATGTAATATGCCAGGCAAATGTTATGTTTATAACATAGAAACATAGAGCAAGGGGCTGTCGAAGGGGTTAACATGTTTTGTTATTAATAATTTTACAGAGGCACAGGAGTGGTTGTGTGGTAAGTAGCTTGCTTACCAACCACATGGTTCTGGGTTCAGTCCCACTGCATGGCACCTTGGGCAAGTGTCTTCTACTATATCCTTGTTCTTCATCAAAAGGTTTCATCATCACCATTATCATCACTTTATGTCCGTTGGTTGGACTTTTTGACCAGAATACGAATTCATATTCAAAACATCAATTGTTGGGATGGACACACACACACACACACGCACACACACACACGCACACACACACACGCACACACACACACGCGCACACACACACACACACACACGACAAGCTTCTTTCAGTTTCTGTCTACCAAATCAACTCACAAGGCTTTGGTCTGCCCGAGGCTACAGTAGGTCGACTTTGCCTTTCATCCTTCTGGGGTCGATGTAATCGACTTAATCCGTTTGTCGGTCCTTGTTTGTCCCCTCTGTGTGGTAGTAAAGAAATAGGTATTTTGTCTGCTGTCACGTTCTGGGTTCAAATTCCGCCGAGGTCGACTTTGCCTTTCATCCTTTGGGGGGTTCGATAAATTAAGTACCAGTTAGGCACTGGGGTCAATGTAATCGACTTAATCCCTTTGTCTGTCTTTGTTTGTCCCCTCTATGTTTAGCCCCTTGTGGGTAATAAAGAAATATATAGTAGAAGACACTTGCCCAAGAACCCGGAACCCTGTGGTTGGTAAGCAAGCTACTTACCACACAGCCACTCCTGCTCACCATTCCTAAGTAGTTTATACCTTCTGCTGTAATTATCTGATAGCAATCTGTCTGAAGTATCTTGGATAAGAATTATGGAATGAAGAGTGAGTCGTTATCAATGTCTGTTGCTTGGAGGATGAGAGAGAGAGAGAAAGAGAGAGACACACATACAGCATATTCCTCTGTTGTGTGTTTGACTTTCTATCTGAAGGTTCA
>NC_043014.1:45695495-45727995 GCF_006345805.1 Octopus sinensis | reverse complement strand
AGAGTGATTTTTTTGATTCAATTCAATTTTTATTGGCTCAAAAAGCAAAAGCAAGGCCATGTAGGGAGAGAGGGAGTTATGTACAGGGAGGGTGGTCATACAAAGAGTTCAGGCCATTTCTGGTCAAGAGAGACTTTGAACCGAGCGGTCATCGGCATCTTCACTATCTCTTCATCTCTATATGTAATGTTATCAAATACGGAGGCGTACTTGCCAGGCAAAGTGATTTGATCAGAGACAGTGTGTTGGAAGCAAAAAATGATTACGATGTGATAGACACATTGCTATTCATTCAGGAAGACACCGATAAATACGATAAACAAGTACTGGGGTTGATTTGTTCAACTAAAACCCTTCAAAGCGGTGCTCAAGCATGGACGCAGTCAAATGGCTGAAACAAGTATGAGATAAAAAGATTAACGTAATATACCCGTCATCTCAAGCGAAACTCTGGAAAATTTTCATCGAAGTTCAGGCCATTTCTGGTCAAGAGAGACTTTGAACCGAGCGGTCATCAACATCTTCACTATCTCGTCCGGCAGCTTATTCCACGGATCTGCAACCCGGACGGAGAAAGCCCCTCTCCTTTGAAGGTGATTTCGTTTTATAAGGCTTGTTTTGTTGGTCCAAGACCTATATTGTTGGGTGTGGAGGCGCAATGGCCCAGTGGTTAGGGCAGCGGACTCGCGGTCGTAGGATCGCAGTTTCGATTCCCAGACCGGGCGTTGTGAGTGTTTATTGAGCGAAAACACCTAAAAGCTCCACGAGGCTCCGGCAGGGATGGTGGTGATCCCTGCTGTACTCTTTCACCACAACTTTCTCTCACTTTTACTTCCTGTTTCTGTTGTACTTGTATTTCAAAGGGCCGGCCATGTCACTCTCTGTGTCACGCTGAATATCCCCGAGAACTACGTTAAGGGTACACGTGTCTGTGGAGTGCTCAGCCACTTACACGTTAATTTCACGAGCAGGCTGTTCCGTTGATTCGGATCAACCGGAACCCTGGTCGTCGTAACCGACGGAGTGCTTCCATATTGTTGGGTGCATAAATTCATTAGTAGATGGAAGTTAAGTGTTACCTGTCTGAGAACATCATGTGACAATGTTTGTCAGGAGATTGCACAACAAATAAAATTTTTGTAACGCTGCATTCAAATTCACAAGCGTAACCATTTCCTCTGTCATTTCCTGTCAACCTGGGATTAGTTTAAGGAATTTGCATAATGAATTTCTTTCTTTGTTTTGTTTTTAGGAAAAAGAAAAAAAAAATTTTTTTTTCTTAATTAAATTATAAACAGCTGCTTTTAAATAAACTCAGTTAATTGTTGACGGAGGTGGGCGTAGAATTTTGGTTAAAAATTCTGCTAACTAAAACAAGGCAAGTGAAATTCTGAAATATAATGAATCAATCCTGACCCAGACGTATTAAAATGCAGACATTCACATAATCACACCCCAAAGCACAAATTGTTTCTTCTCAGATTGGAAACTGCAAGGTTGTGTGGTTTCAAATCCCAAAGGTTTTCAGCTTCATTGCACTAACTTGGCCTTATTCAGTTTTAGAAGATGATGCTCACACGTTTAATATAGAGGACTCTCAACAGGGTCTGCTTCTTTTTTTTTTGTTCTTTTTTTTTTTCTTAATTAAAATTACATGGACACAGGCTCATCTGTGTGGTTAAGGGGTTTACTTAACGACCAGATGGTTTTTAGGTTCAATCTGCATAGACCCTTGGCTTTGCGCTTTGGATCTTCTACCATTGACTACCAGATATATAATATGTAGTAGTAGTAGTAGTAGTGCTGGTAGTAGTAGTGGTGGTGGTAGTAGTAGTGGTGGTAGTAGTAGTAGTGGTGGTAGTAGTAGTAGTGCTGGTAGTAGTAGTGGTGGTGGTAGTAGTAGTGGTGGTAGTAGTAGTAGTGGTGGTAGTAGTAGTGGTGCTGGTAGTAGTGGTGCTGGTAGTAGTAGTGGTGGTAGTAGTAGTAGTGGTGGTGGTAGTAGTAGTGGTGATAGTAGTAGTGGTGGTGGTAGTAGTAGTGCTGGTAGTAGTAGTAGTGGTGGTGGTAGTAGTAGTGGTGGTGGTAGTAGTAGTGGTGGTGGTAGTAGTAGTAGTGCTGGTAGTAGTGGTGCTGGTAGTAGTAGTGGTGGTGGTGGTAGTAGTAGTGGTGCTGGTAGTAGTGGTGGTGCTGGTGGTAGTAGTGGTAGTAGTAGTAGTGGTGGTAGTAGTAGTAGTGGTGGTAGTAGTAGTAGTAATCCTTTCTACTAAAAACACAAGGCCTGAAATTTGGGAGGAGGGCACCAGTTGATTATATCGACCCCAGTGTCTCGCTGGTACTTAATTTATCAAACTCAGAAGGTAGCAGCAGATGAAATAGATATTTCTTTACTACCCACAAGGGGCTACACACAGAGGGGATAAACAAGGACAGACAAACGGATTAAGCCGATTATATCGACCCCATTGCGTAAATGGTACTTATTTAATCGAACCCGAAAGGATGAAAGGCAAAGTAGACCTCGGCGGAATTTGAACTCAGAACGTAACGGCAGATGAAATACCTATTTCTTTTACTACCCACAAGGGGCTAAACACAGAGGGGACAAACAAGGACAGACAAACAGATTAAGCCGATTATATCGACCCCAGTGCGTAAATGGTACTTATTTAATCGACCCCGAAATCGATGAAAGGCAAAGTCGACCTCGGCGGAATTTGAACTCAGGACGTAACGGCAGACGAAATACGGCTACGCATTTCGCCCGGCGTGCTAACGTTTCTGCCAACTCGCCGCCTTATCACACTGAATAATGTTGGTGTTTAATATGCTCCTCTGCTCGACTTCCACCGTTACACGAAACTGTATAGAAAGTTGGAGTTCAGCTGCATAACTGAAGCCCTACATGCATGCGTATAGAGCAGTGGTTTTCAACCAGGGTTCCGTCAGTACAGTCCAGGGGTTCCACCAAGAAGTTACAAAACTGCTAAAATCGACAGTAATTTTTAAGTCCTCTGTGCAGATATGTGTGCATAAGACTATTAAATTATTGCACAGGGGTTCGTTGAGCCAGTGGATTGTTTACTTGGGGTTCCGCTCCAGCAAAAAGTTTGAAAAGCACTGGTATAGAGGCTCAGTCGTAAAAATGATCTTTTCTGAACATACATAGGTGCAGGAGTGGCTGTGTGGTAAGTAGCTTGCTAACCAACCACATGGTTCCGGGTTCAGTCCCACTGCGTGGCATCTTGGGCAAGTGTCTTCTGCTATAGCCCCGGGCCGACCAAAGCCTTGTGAGTGGATTTGGTAGACGGAAACTGAAAGAAGCCCGTCGTATATATGTATATATATATATATATATATATATATATATATGTGAGTTTGTGTGTCTGTGTTTGTCCTCTTAGCATTGCTTGACAACCAATGCTGGTGTGTTTACATCCCCGTCACTTAGCGGTTTGGCAAAAGAGACCGATAGAATAAGTACTGGGCTTATAAAGAATAAGTCCCGGGGTCGATTTGCTCGACTAAAGGCGGTGCTCCAGCATGGCCGCAGTCAAATGACTGAAACAAGTAAAAGAGTAAAAGAGTATACAGACACTGAGAGTTTTTGCCACAGGCTTTTATGTAATAACCATAGAGACTTGCTTTGTTCCCTTCGAAATCATAAATCCCATACAAAGAGTTCTCTCCCTTAGAAAGGAGACTAAGAAATAACTTCTTAGTTGTGTTCACGGCAATTATGTCTAGTTGTGGTCACAGCAGTTAGAATGTCTGGATCTTTTCTGTTTGAACGGCAGCTTTTTCTAGCGGTGTCATATGAAATTGTCACCCATAATTATGACCCTAGTATCGATCTATTGCATTTCAATCTGTTTTAGGGTTAGGGGTGGGGGAAGGGTATCTTTTTTTCTTCACAAATGTAAATAAACCCAATCTGTTTCTTAAACGAGGGGCATATTCACACGGCACAGAATGTTTTCACCTCAATAGACGTCATTGATTGGTTGAAATTGAAGAAAAAACAACAACAAATATTTACAAACTATAGAATTTTCTCAATAAAGCCAAGAGAAAAAGATGTTTTATAAACACATTCTACCAGTATACGAAGTTTAAAAGTGTTTAGTTACGTGGAAATTATTAAAAAAAAACTGCCGTTCAAACCGAAAAGATCCGAATGTCTAGTTGTGTTCAATGCAAGAATGTTAATTTGTGTTTTAGTGTAATTAAAATTTTACTTTTTCTTTTGTTTTTTGCAGTTTATATTATCTATGGCCAAACCTGGCTATGCCCACCAGCTGACCAATCCGTCCCTGTGGGATCTAATGTAACATTATGCTGTATCACGAATAACGAATGTGAAGTGTTTTGGATAAGGGATAACAATATGATCATCCGCAACATGACAATAGTTACTTCATTAAACAGGAATCGTTACAAGGCTCTTAGAAACGGCGAGTTTATGATAATAAATGTAACAGAAGCAGACGATAATGTCTATGCCTGCAACTGTATGACATCTTCAGATGTAATCAATGGAAAATTAAAACTGAATGTTTTGCGTAAGTAAATTTTACTTTCTAGTTCATCATCATTACTTACATATTCGCTAACATTATCCTCATGTTCCTTCATGTTTTCTATCACTCATGAACGTCATCTCCATTTTTATGTTAACTTGCAGTATCACCCGGCGTTGCTCGGGTTTGTTTCGACCTTTTAGAATTGGAATTTTTGAAAAGTAAACATTTTGCATTATGTAGCTTGTTATTCTCTTTAAGTGAACATTTTCCTGGTTGAACTACACCGAAAAATGGCGACACAGCAGTCAAAAAATCGTATGAAATAGGGATTTTCATAGAAGAAAAAAAAAGCACCTTTTTGATGTAAATAATTTTTGGTGTTAGCATGGTCCGATTTGAATTTTTTTTCTTCTACGGAAGGAAGAGCAAGCCTTCTTCTGTCATGCTCTCAATTTTGATCAACTTGCGCTGCAGGGTCTCGGAGGAGATAGTGTTAGTTGAAGGCTACCAAACCTGCCATACACAGACAACTTCAGCTTTATATATATATAGATATTACCATCAACAGAAAAGCTCCTTTGCAGTCAAGTCTCACGAATCTGCTACAAATAGCTGAATCTCCTTCAACCCACATCCTATAATGGAGGTGGGGGTCGAAGAACTTTTTTACCCAAGTAACCCAAAATATATCTATTTATGCTGGTTGCCAAGTGGCGATGGAGGGTCAAACATAGACACAAAACACACGCACATATATACATCTGATGAGATTCTTTCAGTTTCCATCTACCAAATCCACTCACAAGGCTCTGGTTGGCCCAACACTTGCCCAAGTGTTATTTATACCCACTTCATTTGAAAGGAAGAAAATCATAGATTCTTTGAATTCAAAAGATTTATTGAATCTATTTATATGGAGAATACAATTATGAATATAAAACAAATACAATGAAATACACTAATATCCTCATTATGAAACGGAAGAATTTTTCTAGAAACTTTTTCACTTCAGGTTTTGGAGAAATGGTGCTGTTTCATTTTTGTTACAATTACATCAAAATTGGAAGGCGGCGAGCTGGCAGAAACGTTAGCACGCCGGGCGAAATGCGTAGCCGTATTTCGTCTGCTGTTACGTTCTGAGTTCAAATTCCGCCAAGGTCGACTTTGCCTTTCATCCTTTCGGGATCGATAAATTAAGTACCAGTTACGCACTGGGGTCAATATAATCGGCTTAATCCGTTTGTCTGTCCCCTCTGTGTTTAGCCCCTTGTGGGTAGTAAAGAAATAGGTATTTTGTCTACCGTTACGTTCTGAGTTCAAATTCCGCCGAGGTCAACATTGCCTTTCATCCTTTCGGGGTTGATAAATTAAGTACCTGTTACGCACTGGGGTCGATATAATTGACTTAATCCGTTTGTCTGTCCTTGTTTGTCCCCTCTGTGTTTAGCCCCTTGTGGGTAGTAAAGAAATAGGTATTTCGTCTGTCTTTATGTTCTGGGTTCAACTTTCGTCGAGGTCGACTTCGCCTTACATTTCATCCTTTCGGGGTTGATAAATTAAGTACCAGTTGCGTACTGGGGTCGATCTAATCGACTAACCCCTCCCTAAATATTTCGGGCCTTGTTGCTAGAGTAGATAAGAACGACAGAGAAATTTGGATACAGTCTTCAGGGTCCAATCAATTACTCTGCTTTGTTCATTAGCGTGGAAAATCCTTGATTGCAAAGGTACGTTGTTGTCAAAGGCAGTCGCTTTTTGACTGCCTCCTTATGCCAAAAGAGAAAATTTCTGTCATAACAAAGGCTCACGGTTTTTTTTTTATATATAACTAGCAGTATCGCCCGGCGTTGCTCGGGTTTGTAAGGGAAATAACTATATAAGCATTTTTAGAGAGTTACTTCCTTTATAGATGCCAATTCGGGCTTTCTTAGCCATTTCTGTTTTGGTGTCTTCAAGCCATGAAGTCGTTGTTCTAAAAGAACGCTGGTCTCCTTGACAACGCTTTACGACGTTGATTTCCTTACACTCCCTTCCCCACAGCTTCACGAGGGAGAGAAGAAGGGGGAGAAGCAAACAGGTGCAGGTGTGACCATGGACGCCAACTCCGCCGCCATCGACACACGAAAAATTATGCATTAAAATGGAATAAAAAATGATGTTAAATTATTTTTTAAATCGTAGACTCATCGTAGACGCGCGCTAATACTCAGACGGGCTCGATATGAATTACGACTATAAGATACCCGAATTTGGTTAAACTGCACCGCAAAATGTGGGAGTAGTTAGGAATCTAAATCGAAGGGGACAGACACTCACACAACTACAGTTTTATATATATAGATTTTAATTACGTCTGACGAGTTCGCATTAGCCCCCAAAATTTTCATTTTTACCCCATTTGGGGTAATGTCTTATGTATTTAAATGATGACGATTGTCACTATTGGATGCCTTTCGTCACAATGAGGCAAAACAACAACATACACCATTTTTATCATTACCTAATTTACCAAATCTATTATCTATTTCTTTACTACAAACAAGTTGGCTAAACACAGAGAGGACAAACAAGGACAGACAAACGGATTAAGCCGATTATATCGACCCCAGTGCGTAACTGGTACTTAATTTATCGACTCCGAAAGGATGAAAGGCAAAGTCGACCTCGGCGGAATTTGAACTCAGAACGTAACGGCAAGACGAAATACGGCTACGCATTTCGCCTGGCGTGCTAACGTTTGTGCCAGCTCACCGCCAAATTTATTATTATCATCGTCGACATCACCATCACTATACTATGATTCAGAGTCGAAACTCATTTGTACCTATTTCTTTATTACCCACAAGGGGCTAAACACAGAGGGGACAAACAAGGACAGACATAGGTATTAAGCCGATTACATCGACCCCAGTGCGTAACTGGTACTTATTTAATCGACCCCGAAAGGATGAACGGCAAAGTCGACCTCGGCGGAATTTGAACTCAGAACGTTATGGCAGACGAAATACGGCTACGCATTTCACCCGGCGTGCTAACGTTTCTGCTAGCTCGCCGCCAAATCTATTATTATCATCGTCGACATCACCATCACTATACTATGATTCAGAGTCGAAACTCATTTGTATCCGAAGGCTGTAACCCAATAACGAGTTAAATGTTATAGTTTTCTCCCTTTATCAGGAGTTGTGTCCCCTGGTTCATACACTCCTGATAGGTTTCAAGCGTGTAAATCACTCGAGACTAATTTTAGGTGAAAGGTTGTATCGAAATGGTTAAAAACCAAAGCGGTGAGCTGGTAGAAACGTTAGTATGCCGGACAAAATGATTAGCGACATTTCTTCCGGCTTTACTTTCCAAGTCAAAATTCCGCTCTGGTTGACTTTGCTTTTCTTCCTTTCGGGTTTGATAAAATAAGTTTTCAATTTGAGCACCGGGGTCGATGCAATCGGCTCGCCTACTCTCCCAGAATTTTTGGCCTATAGTAGAAAAAAAAATATTCTCAAGCACATAGTTGCGGGTCCAGTCTTAGATTAGGCACCTTAGATTAGGGTCTTCTACTATAACCCTGGACTGACTAAAACTTGAGTGAATTTGGAAAACGGAAACAGAAAAGAAACGTTGTGTGTGTGTGTGTGTTATAGGCTCAGGAGTAGCTGTGTGGTAAGAAGCTTGCTTCCCAACCATATTGTTCAGGGTTCAGTCCCACTGCGTGGCACCTTGGGCCAGAGTCTATATATATATATATCTTTATATATAAAAGTGAGGTTGTATGCTGTCTGTCTACTCCGATTTAGATTCCTAACTACTCCCACATTTTGCGGTGCAGTTTAACCAAAAGCGGGTATCTTATAGTCGTGATTCATATCGAGCCCTTCTGGGTATTAGCGCGCGTCTATGATGAGTCTACGATTTTTAAAAAAAATTACCATCAATTTTTCCCATTTTTAATGCATTTTTGACATATATAAGGGAAGTAACTCTCTAAAAATTTATTATTAAATCTCAGAACGTAAAAAGCTACTGTAACACCCCCCCCCTTTGTGGTTAGCCATATTGAGATGGCTATTATACTTTACATCTCTAAAAATGCTTATATAGTTATTTCCCTTACAAGCCTGAGCAACGCCGGGCGATACTGCTAGTATATATATATATATATATATATAATGATGGGCTTCTTCCATCAACCAAACCCACTCACAAGGCTTTGGTCAGCCCGAGGCTATAGTAGAAGACACTTGCCCTATGTACTGCACTGTGGGACTGAACCCAGAATCATGTTGTTAGGAAGCAAGTTTCTTACCACACAACCATGCCTGTGCAAACTCAAGTAACACTGGTACACGCACACATATGCTCTCTCTCTCTCACTCTCACTCTCTCTCTCACTCTCTCTCTCACTCTCACTCACTCACTCACACCCCACTCCTCACTCACTCCCTCACTCACTCATCACTCCTCACTCACTCACTCCTCACTCACTCACTCACTCCTCACTCACTCACTCACTCACTCACTCACTCACTCCTCACTCACTCACTCACTCACTCACTCACTCACTCACTCACTCACTCACTCACTCACTCACTCACTCACTCACTCACTCACTCACTCACTCACTCACTCACTCACTCACTCACTCCCTCACTCCTCACTCCCTCACTCACTCCTCACTCACTCAATCACTCACTCACTCAATCACTCACTCACTTACTCACATTTCAAAATAGGAGACAGGCACAAGATATAGCAGTGGGGAGGTCTAGATTCTAACAATGCTTTATACTTTCCAGCTTCATGCTAGACACAAGTGTGACTGTGCAGTTGGGAAGCCTGTAGTCCTGTGTTCAATCCCATTATGTGGCACGCCAAGCAGGTGTCTCCTACTGCAGCCCTGGATGGGCCAGTGCCTTGTGAGTGGATTTTGTGACTCTGACTGAAGGAGGCCCCTCGTGACTCTGACTGAAAGAGGAACCACATGGTTCCAGGTTCAGTCTCACTGCATGACACCTTGTGTGAGTGTCATCTACTGGGCCAAGCAAATCCTGATGAGTGGATCTTGTCCGCAGAAAGCCTATCGTGTATATAGGTTACATGTGTGTGTGTTTGTATGTATGTAAAAGATATCTGTTTGTGTTTGTCCCCCCCCCCCCGTCACTTCTTGACAACCAATGACAGATAGATAGATAGATATTATGTGTGTATGTGTCCATGGTTTTATGATTTTATAATTGGCGTTTGTTCTATTTTTGCTTCAGTACCACCCGGGGTGCCAGTCATCGACGGCAGCCGAATATACAAAGAAGGGGAACGTACAGATCTGACCTGTACTTCAACTGGCGGCAAGCCTCCACCTCAGCTTTACTGGACCTCAAACAACAAAAACTACTCTGATAAAGTAACCCAGAATGGTGATAAGTCTTCAATTGTGCTGAACATCGAAGTGAATCGGACGTTAAATGGGCAACAGATTTCTTGCTTTGCAGAGAATTCCGTAAACAAGAACAATCCATCAGAGACGAAGGCGACCCTCAATGTACAATGTAAGTGTTTCATTGGTTTTCCTCTTTTCTTTTATGTGCTACCATTTGGTGGTGGTGGTGATGGGGGCGAGAATTTAGTAAAATATCTAGGATCTTTTCCGTTTGAACGGCAGTTTTTAACAATTTCTAGGTAACTAAAAAATTTTAAACTTCGTATACTGGTATACAGTTTTTTTCTAGCAGTGTCATATGAAATTGTCACTCATAATTATGACCCTAGTATCGATCTATTGCATTTCAATCTATTTTAGATACACGGTTAGTTAGGGTTAGGGGTGGGGGAAGGGTATCTTTTCTTCTTCACAAATGTAAATAAACCCAATCTGTTTCTTAAACGAGGGACATATTCATATGGCACAGAATGTTTTTCGCCTCAATAAACGGTCATTGATTGGTTGAAATTGCCGAAATGCAAGAAATTAAAGACGAAATATCTTACAAACCATAGAATTTTCTCAATAAAGCCAAGAGAAAAAGATGTTTTATAAACACATTCTACCAGTATACGAAGTTTAAAATTTTTTAGTTACCTAGAAATTATGTTAAAAACTGCTGTTCAAACCGAAAAGATCCAATATCTGTGTATTTTATCATGGCTTGCTTAGTCAAGCATGACATGGGGATTTCACAACTAGGTCAGTTTTTCTCAACCATTTTGTTACCTCTGGATCTCCTTGTTTCCTATTTTACTCTTGTAGAGCCCCGCCACCACCACCATTGCCATTTCATATCTTTAAAAAATCCTGTTGTATTTTTGTAATCAAATATTATGAGGGATTGTACAAAATGCTGTTAAAATATTTTGCACATTGTTGTAGAAATATCACCAATTTATGCCAAATTTTAACAAAATCTTATATGGACCTGCAAGGGTCATTTGGACCCCAGATGAGAACTACTGAGCTAGTTGAACCAGTGTAAAGCTTCTGTTCAGTTACGAAACCTACTAGATGTAGCAGCCAGATTATCCCTCAAATAAGATCTTATGGCTTAAAAACAGAAAGGATGCATTAGATAATGCAATCCTAGACACTCCCTATGAAAAGAAAAAATATGACAAGACAGGGTAGGTAAAGGTAAGGCTTGGTTCTTGAGTATTGCCGACTCTAAAAGGACAGGTTTCCTGGGTTTCCATGGCATATGTATTCCCCACCTGGATATGACACTGGTCCAGCACAGGATTACTCACTTTTGCCAGCTGAGTGGACTGGAGCAACGTGAAATGAAGTGTTTAGCTCAAGAACACAACACGTCAACCAGTCCAGGAACCGAAACCACAATCTTACAATCATGAGTCTATCACCCTAACCACTAAGCCATGCACCTCCACACCTTTTGTAACTTTAGTCTTTTATAACTTTAGTCTTTTATGACATTAGTCTTTTATGATGTTAGTCTTTTATGACTTCAGTCTTTTATGACTTCAGTCTTTTATGACTTCAGTCTTTTGTGACTTCAGTCTTTTGTGACTTCAGTCTTTTGTGACTTCAGTCTTTTGTAACTTCAGTCTTTTGTAACTTCAGTCTTTTGTAACTTCAGTCTTTTAGAACTTTAGTCTTTTAGAACTTCAGTCTTTTAGAACTTCAGTCTTTTAGGACTTCAGTCTTTTAGGACTTTAGTCTTTTAGAACTTCAGTCTTTTAGGACTTCAGTCTTTTAGGACTTCAGTCTTTTAGGACTTTAGTCTTTTAGGACTTCAGTCTTTTAGGACTTTAGTCTTTTAGAACTTTAGTCTTTTATTTTTTTATAAAATCTTTTGATTGTTACATGTATATAAATTTGTCTTTCATTTATGATTTTTTTTTCCTGACAGATGCACCATCAGTTAAAGTAACCCCTGATTACAATCCATATAAAGTTATTGAGGGTACTTCTGTCACATTGACGTGCCATATAGATGCTAATCCAAAAGCAACGGAGGCACATTTGTGGAAAGGATCAACTCAACTTCGAAGTAAGTTGCATTATTTTACATTGTTCTTATGATGTATAAGGAAACATTGATGCTCTTTTTCAGTCAAGACCTTACCAGTTTCTTCAAGGACCACCTTAATAATAATGATAATGATAATAATAATAATAATAATAATATAAAGTATAAAAGCCATCTCAATATGGCTAACCACAAAGGGGGGGGGGTGTTACTGTAGCTTTTTAGCTCCAGGAGGTCATCGTCTCCAGCTGGCTTTAGACACACTTTCTGTGCCCACAGAAAGTGTGTCTAAAGCCAGCTGGAGACGATGATCTCCTGGGGCTAAAAAGCTACAGTAACACCCCCCCCCCCTTTGTGGTTAGCCATATTGAGATGGCTTTTATACTTTACATTGTCGAGCGATTACTGTTTACATCTCGTTCTGAGATTTAATAATAATAATAATGATGATAATGATAATAACGATAATAATGAAATTATTGTATACAGTGCTTAGGTGCACCACAGCTTGTTAAGAGTGCATATAAAGCAATGAACCTCCTGGAGAACTATCAAAATCATTGGATTCAGTTTGTTTGACTATACACTTCAAGGCGATTTTCCAGTATGGCTGCAGTCCAGTGAGTGAAACAAGTAAAAGATGATCGTTATTGCCCTTGTGGCAGACAAAGAAATGATTATCACAACTAATATACCCCACCCCCATCTCCTGATATCCCTTACTCTTTACTCTTTTACTTGTTTCAGTCATTTGACTGCGGCCATGCTGGAGCACCACCTTTAGTCGAGCAAATCGACCCCAAGAAGCCCAGTACTTATTCTATCAGTCTCTTTTGCCAAACCGCTAAGTTATGGGGACATAAACACACCAGCATCGGTTGTCAAGCGATGTTGGAGGGACAAACACAGACACACAAACTCACATACACATATATATATATACATATATACGACGGGCTTCTTTCAGTTTCCATCTACCAAATCCACTCACAAGGCTTTGGTCGGCCCGATGCTATAGTAGAAGACATTTGCCCAAGGTGCCACGCAGTAGGACTGAACCCAGAACCATGTGGTTGGTTAGCAAGCTACTTACCACATAAAAAAAAATTTTTAAACCATCATCATATAGATGCAGACATGGCTGTGTGGTAAGAAGTTTGTTTCCAAACCACGTGGTTCCAGGTTCAGTCTCACCGCATGGCACTTTGGTGTGTTCAAGTATCTTCTGTTATGGCCTCCGGCTGACCAAAGTCTTCTGAGTGAATATGGTAGATGGAAACTGAAAGAAGCCTGTTGTTTGAGTGTGTGTGTGTGTGTGTGCATGTATATATGTCTGCCCCTCCTCATCCCCCATCACTGCTTGACAATGGGTGTTGGTTTGTTTACATCCCTGTAACTTAGCAGTTCAGCAAAAGTGTCTGATAGAATAAGTACTAGGCTTTAAAAAAAATCAGTCCTGGTGTCAATTCGTATGGCTAAAACCCCTGAAGGCAGTGCTCCTGCATGGCCACAGTCTGTAGAAACCATGCCAAATCAGAGTCTGGTGCAGCTCTCTGGCTCTGGTCATACTGTCCAGCTTGGACAACAGATGTTAAATGATGATGAAAAGCCCCTTTCGAGTGCTGGCTCTTGCAGAGGCAATGACAGAGACCTTTGTCATTATGTCATGCTTGAGAAGATCCATCAAGCCAAGTAAAATCGCAGTCGTGACAGATACTGTTGTCACGCAAATGGCACCTGTGCTGGTGGCATGTAAAAGCACCCATTACACTCTAGGAGTGGTTGGCATTAGGAAGGGCATCTAGCTGTAGAAACCATACCAGATTTACTCTTTATTCTTTTACTCTTTTACTTGTTTCAGTCATTTGACTGCGGCCATGCTGGAGCACCGCCTTTAATCGAGCAACTTGACCCCGGGACTTATTCTTTTGTAAGCCCAGTACTTATTCTATCGGTCTCTTTTGCCGAACCGCTAAGTAACGGGGACATAAACACACCAGCATCGGTTGTCAAGCAATACTAGGGGGACAACACAGACACACACACATACACACACACACATATATATATATATATATATATATATATATATATATATATATATATATATATACATACATATATACATACGATGGGCTTCTTTCAGTTTCTGTCTACCATATCCACTCACAAGGCTTTGGTCTGCCCGAGGCTATAGCAGAAGACACTTGCCCAAGGTGCCACGCAGTGGGACTGAACCCGGAACCATGTGGTTGGTAAACCTTCTTTTTCCTAAGGGTAAATTATCTTGATATTTTAATTACTACAGGTTCTTTTCTCTCTTCTCTTCATTATTTGCTTTAGGTGCAGCCAACAGTGAATTAAAAGCTGGAAAGTTCTCCTTTAGGATTACTGCTGTAGATAAGGGTATGCATGGCTCCTACAGATGTGAAGCAGTCAATGCTGTAGCAACCGGCAAAGCATTTTTGTCTCTTGATGTTTTATGTAAGTTAACCATTTAACCCTTTCATTACTGTATTTATTTTGAGATGCTCTGTGTTTCTTTCAATTACTTTAAATATAACAAAGAATTTAGTAAAATAACTTAGTTATCATTCAGCTAGTATTAGGAACGTAAATTGTGACTTAGATTTGGTGGAAGATTTTAATTCAAAACTTATGAAAACAAGACATTTGTACTACAGAGCCAGAAGTGGTTTCAGCTGGGTTGGTATTAAAAGGGTTAAGAATTGTTTCTCTATTATATTTTTTAACCCTTTCATTACTGTATTTATTTTGAGATGCTCTGTGTTTTCAATTACTTAAATATAACAAAGAATTTAGTAAAATAACTTAGTTATCATTCAGCTAGTGTTAGGAACATAAATTGTGACTTAGATTTGGTGGAAGATTTTAATTCAAAACTTATGAAACAAACATTTGTACTACAGAGCCAGAAGTGGTTTCAGCTGGGTTGGTATTAAAAGGGTTAAGAATTGTTTCTCTATTATATATTTTAACCCTTTCATTACTGTATTTATTTTGAGATGCTCTGTGTTTCTTTCAATTACTTTAAATATAACAAAGAATTTAGTAAAATAACTTAGTTATCATTCAGCTAGTGTTAGGAACATAAATTGTGACTTAGATTTGGTGGAAGATTTTAATTCAAAACTTATGAAAACAAGACATTTGTACTACAGAGCCAGAAGTGGTTTCAGCTGGGTTGGTATTAAAAGGGTTAAGAATTGTTTCTCTATTATATATTTTAACCCTTTCATTACTGTATTTATTTTGAGATGCTCTGTGTTTCTTTCAATTACTTTAAATATAACAAAGAATTTAGTAAAATAACTTAGTTATCATTAAGTTAGTGTTAGGGAACATAAATTGTGACTAAGGTTTGGTGGAAGATTTGAATTCAAAACTTATGAAAACAAGACATTTGTACTACAGAACCAGAGGTGGTTTCAGCTGGGTTGGTATCAAAAGGGTTAGGAATTGTGTCTCTGTTATATATTTTAACCCTTTCATTACTGTATTTATTTTGAGATGCTCTGTGTTTCTTTCAATTACTTTTAAATATAACAAAGAATTTAGTAAAATAACTTAGTTATCATTCAGCTAGTGTTAGGAACATAAATTGTGACTTAGATTTGGTGGAAGATTTTAATTCAAAACTTATGAAAACAAGACATTTGTACTACAGAGCCAGAAGTGGTTTCAGCTGGGTTGGTATTAAAAGGGTTAAGAATTGTTTCTCTATTATATATTTTAACCCTTTCATTACTGTATTTATTTTGAGATGCTCTGTGTTTCTTTCAATTACTTTAAATATAACAAAGAATTTAGTAAAATAACTTAGTTATCATTAAGCTAGTGTTAGGAACATAAATTGTGACTTAGATTTGGTGGAAGATTTTAATTCAAAACTTATGAACAAGACATTTGTACTACAGAGCCAGAAGTGGTTTCAGCTGGGTTGGTATTAAAAGGGTTAAGAATTGTTTTCTATTATATATTTTAACCCTTTCATTACTGTATTTATTTTGAGATGCTCTGTGTTTCTTTCAATTACTTTTAATATAACAAAGAATTTAGTAAAATAACTTAGTTATCATTAAGCTAGTGTTAGAACATAAATTGTGACTAAGGTTTGGTGGAAGATTTTAATTCAAAACTTATGAAAACAAGACATTTGTACTACAGAGCCAGAAGTGGTTTCAGCTGGGTTGGTATTAAAAGGGTTAAGAATTGTTTCTCTATTATATATTTTAACCCTTTCATTACTGTATTTATTTTGAGATGCTCTGTGTTTCTTTCAATTACTTTAAATATAACAAAGAATTTAGTAAAATAACTTAGTCACAATTTATGTTCCTAACACTAGCTTAATGATAACTAAGGTTTGGTGGAAGATTTTAATTCAAAACTTATGAAAACAAGACATTTATACTCAGAGCCAGAGCCGGTTTCAGCGGGGTTGGTCACGAAAGGGTTAACATTCAGATTACTCTGTCAAGTATAAAAGGCAATGTATTTATGTTGCTTTTAATTGTTCATGGATTATTTTCTAGCTTTGGGGGATTTCAATGATGTGATTGTTTACTTTCAGAATGACTAGAATGACATTGTAGGTTAGGTGCAAGAGGTCAGATCCGGCTGGCTTGAACGTAACACAGGTGGAATATTTGAGCCAAACATGACCAGTTTAAATGCGAAAGGATCATACCACTTGCTGATATGCCCGTGAGGATTTGCTACCTTCAAACCATGACAGGATCGACCTTGAATTTCACCTTCCTTGTGGGTGGTGGGGAGATGGGCAATAAAGAAGAGTGACCAAAGGGCGAATCTACCAGGCCGTCGTTCGTACTATCCTCCTCTATGGTTGCGAAGCATGGCCTATGAGGGTAGCCGATCAGTGAAGGCTGGAGGTGTTTGACAATGACTGTCTCCGCCGCATTCTTTGCTGCCGACGCATTGATTGGGTTCCTACAGCCAGTCTTCGTCATCGCCTGAGTCTCCGGCCCCTCCCTACGATGCTTCTACAGCGGCGCTTAATGTGGTTCGGTCATGCAGCCCAGCATCCAGAGGGTGAGCTGGTTCACAATGTCCTCCTCCCCCCACTTCCAATTCCCAACTGGTGCAAACGCACGGACAAGCAGCTGAAGTCCTGGACAACGACAATAGAGGAGGACCTCTCTGAACTCTCAGGTTTGCAGGTGGTCGGCCTGCGCAGATGGAACCGCGAATGGCTCGCTATCTCCAGTGACCTCGCACAGGACCGTCGAGCGTGGGCCGCCATGGTTCGTGATACCGTTAGGATCAAAGAAGAAGCTGGCTCAACCCACCCAGGGTGAACGCCACCACAAGTATAAGTACAAGTAAAGGCAATAAAATAAAGTACCAATCAAATCCTAGCTTCAATGAGATATCAGTGCTTGGCCTTTTGCCTCTATCTTATAAAGTATAAGGAAATTAGCATATTTATTAAATGTCTAAAGCCCCAGGTTCGGCCTCATTGCATTGCACCTCGAGAAAATGTCTTCTACTATAGCCATCAGCTGACCAAAGCCCTGTGAGTGGATTTGGTAGATGGAAACAGAAAGAAGCTTGTCATAGATGTGTGTGTGTATTTGCATTTGTCCCCCACCACTGCTTGACACCTGGTGTTAGTGTGTTTATGTCCCCATAGCTTAATGGTTTGGCAAAAGAGACCAATAGAATAAGTGCCAGGCCTAAAAATGAGAAACAAGCCTTTGACTAAAACCCCAGCATGGCCACAGTCAAATGACTGAAACAAATAAAAGATCCTTTGCATACAAAGCTCACCTCCTCCTCCTCCTCCATATACATACATGCACTACAGAGCAGGACAGCTAGTGTGCAACCACCAAATCCCTGATGCGCTTTTCCTGAACAGGAGATCTTTGCCTTGAAAGTGTAAACCATTGACTTTCCTATTTCTTATAATTTGCTTTGTTTTCACTTCTCAGAAGCAATATAAAACATGCCAGTTGCCCTGGGCTGTACAACAGAAACTGTTGTTACCGACATAAATTGTACTAAACTTCATTGTTTAAGCCCTTACCCGGCAAAGACGAGTTAACTTGTCTTTTTCACAGTGTGACCAGTAAACTCACCCAAAACATATAATTTCAAAAACAGCCACAGATAAGTTTATATGTTGATTTTCGGCTTTTAAAAAAAATATTTTTTTTACAAATTACACCCTGATGTCGAGCTCAGGAAAATAGATATAAAAAAATATTTTTGAGAAGACCTGCTAAAAAAAAAAGAGTAAAATAAATGTGTAATTCCCCTTTACTTTTGATGATAAAAGACCCCCTTCGGTCATGAATGACCATGGGATTGCACCTAGAAAGTTACCCTCCTAGACACAAGTCCGGGCAAGGTTGTTTATGGAAGACCAGCAGTCGCCCATGCATACCAGCCTCCCCTCTCCACGCCACCAGTGTTATCCAAGAGAAAGACAAAGGTCGATACAGCTTGGCACCAGTGACGTCACAACTCATTTCTACAGCTGAGTGAACTGGAGCAACGTGAAATAAAGTGCTTTGCTCAAGAACACAACACGCAGCAAGGTCCGGGATTCGAGCTCACAACCTCACGATCGTAAGCTCGATGCTCTAACCTCTGAGCGGGGGAAAAAAGGCAATAAATAAAAAATTTTTACCAGTGAGTGTGTTACATTATAAGGCACAAAAAGAAAATGACTCTCCCCAGACACAACAGAATATGCTTCAACACACGAACTCACATAAGGAATCTTGCAAACCAAATCCAAAAACGAAAAATAAAAAATATTTTATCCTTTCAGGGTCCGTGAAAGAAGTACTAGTTGAGCGCTGGGTTTGAGATAATCAATTAGCCTTCTCCTTCTCTACAAAAAACCAGGCCTTTTGCTTACAATAGAGAGAATTATTATCATTGTTAAGCTAAACCTGGTGGTACAGCAAGTAGAAATAATTTTATGGCATAATAGGTAGATTTAATCTAGGTTGATGCATAATGACTATCATTTAATTTGGGTTGAATTTAACCTAGATTGGTGGTATAGTGACTAGAATTTCAGCCTTACTGTTATTTTCCACAACATAGCTTAACATAGAGGAATCAGCATCATCATCGTTTAATGTCCATTTTCCCTGCTAGCATGGGTTGGACGGTTCGGCCGGGGATCTGGGAAGCCAGAAGGCTGCACCAGGCTCCAGTCTGATCTGGCAGTGTTTCTACAGCTGGATGCCCTTCCTAATGCCAACCACTCCGTGAGTGCAGTGGGTGCTTTTTACGCGCCACCGGCACAGGTACCAGGCGAGGCTGGCAGTGGCCACGATCGGATTGGTGCTTTTTACGTGCCACCGGCACGGGAGCTGGAATAATTAGACAATTACATGTAGATTTGTGTTTGTGTCTGTTTGTATGTGTGTATTGTAGTGCTTCAAAATTCTGTTAAAATTCATTTGCTTCTGTTTTCTCTTTTTTATTCTCCAGATAAACCGAAACTCACAGTAGTGCCGAAAGTTGTGGTCAACATCACCGACCCAGTGCAGTTCGAATGCCGTGCAGATGCAAACCCAATGCCAAACGTCTTACGCTGGACCCCGTCTGTTGGAGTAGAAACTACTAGACCTTCCAATATACTCACCAGATTGACCAGCAGCAGTGCCAGCAGACTGATTGCCAGGGAATATACATGTGAAAGTACAAACTCATTGATACCTTCTTTAGGAGATGCAGTCCTCAATGCAAATTCCAGTGCAGTTACAACTCTGTATGTGCGATGTGAGTAATATTAAATTGTTGTGGTTGTTGCTGTTGAGATCCTATGAATCCAAATAACACACTTGTACAAGAATAGTCTCTCTCTCACACACACACACATATTTTTCCATACAGGCAGTTATTTGGTTATACAATCATACAAGTGCACACTCATGCATGTACACACTTTCGTGCAGATTTTCATACAGCTATGAGCAGTCCTGCATGTAATCATCATCATTTAACGTCCGCTTTCCATGCTAGCATGGGATGGACAATTTGGCTGAGGACTGGCGAACCACATGGCTGAACCAGGTTCCAGTCTGATCTGGCAGAGTTTCTACAGCTGGATGCCCTTCCCAACGCCAACCACTCCACGAGTGTAGTGGGTGCTTTTACGAGCCACTGGCACGAGGGCCAGTCTGGCGGTACTGGCAACGGCCACGCTCGAAATGGTGTTTTTTACGTGCCACCTGCACAGGAGTCAGTCCAGCGGCACTGGCAACAACCTCGCTCAAATGTTTTGTTCACGTGCCACCGGTATAAGTGCCAGTAAGGCGACACTGGTAATGATCACGCTCAAGTGCCACTGGCACAGAAGCCAGACAGCTGCTCTGGCAGTGATCCCGCTCGGATGGAGCTGATAGCGCTCCACTGGTACAGGTGCCAGTCATCGAATTTGGTTCAATTTCGATTTCACTCGCCCCAACAGGTCTTTGCAAGCGTTCAGAAATACATTAATGAATCCCCACACACACACACACACACACACACGCATTGCAATACAACTGTTCACAGACTTATACATATAAGCATTACAAAGATATATTAGGTTGGTGCATAATTATTGCAGCTATTTTTTTTTTTTTTATTTTTTGAAATTTTATTCAACAAAAAATTTTAAGAAAATGCCAATTTAACCAAAACACCAATTTAAACAAAATGCCAAGCAGAAATAGAAGTAGATGGTGAATACGCTCTGGAATAATCATTTAAAGATGGTTTTTCATCATCATCATCATCATTGTTTAACATCTGCTTTCCATGCTAGCATGGGTTGGATGGTTCAACTGGGGTCTGGGAAGCCAGAAGGCTGCACCAGGCCCAGTCTGATCTGGCAATGTTTCTACGGCTGGATGCCCTTCCTAACGCCAACCACTCCATGAGTGTAGTGGGTGCTTTTTACGTGCCACCAGCACAGGTGCCAGACTCGTCTGGCAAACGGCCACGATCGGATGGTGCTTTTTACGTGCCACCGGCACGGGGGCCAGGCGAGGCTGGCAACGGCCATGATCGGATGGTGCTTTTTATGTGCCACCGGCACGGGGGCCAGGCGAGGCTGGCAACTGCCACGAACGGATGGTGCTTTTTACGTGCCACCAGCACGGGGGCCAGGCGAGGCTGGCAACAGCCACGAACGGATGGTGCTTTTTACGTGCCACCGGCACGGGGGCCAGGCGAGGCTGGCAACTGCCACGAACGGATGGTGCTTTTTACGTGCCACCAGCACGGGGGCCAGGCGAGGCTGGCAACTGCCACGAACGGATGGTGCTTTTTACGTGCCACCAGCACGGGGGCCAGGCGAGGCTGGCAACTGCCACGAACGGATGGTGCTTTTTACGTGCCACCAGCACGGGGGGCCAGGCGAGGCTGGCAACTGCCACGAACGGATGGTGCTTTTTACGTGCCATCAGCACGGCTGAATAAAATTTGTTGGGAAAAAAAAAAGTCGCAGTAATTATGCACCACCCTAATACATTACAAAGCATTGCAATGACAGTTTTACCATTACATGTATAAGACAGCAGACACACACACACACACCACACACACACACACAACACACACACACACACACACTCTCTCTCTCTCTCTCTCTCTCCTCTCTCTCTCTCTCTCTCTCTCTCTCTCTATCTCTCTTTCTCACAAACACACAATCTCGCTCTTTCTCTCCCCCTACATACATACACACGCACGCACGCAAACACATAATTTCCCTCCGCTCCCAGCTATAATGGACTTCTTCCAGTTTCTGTTTATCCCAATGGTCAGTGTGTTGCCCTCGCAATCTTGAGATGCTGGGTTCAATCCCTAAACTGGGCACTGCGATTTTTGTTCTTGAGCAAAACACTACATTCCACGTTGCTCTAGTGCTGTTTGGGGGACCAGCATGTTGAAGAATAGACCCAACGTTTCCTCTGTTTGGCATAAAAAGCAACTAAAAGAGGTTGAGGTAGGGTTTGCACTCTGACCTCATAAAAGTCTCTTCCACCAGCAACAATCAAATCCATGGGCTGGAAGGTTGTCGCACGGGTAGTGCAAAGGTGTCGTCCACCAGAAGTAGTAGGGAGTCATCAACTAATAGTGAATGCAATGATGTTCTGTTACGGCACATGGCCCCATACTCCTACTACTAAATATAATCACAAGGCTTTGGTCAGCCTTGGGCTATAGTAGAAGACATTGACCCAGGGTGCTGCAAAGTGGAACTGAACCCAAGACAACATCAGCACCAAGTTTCCTCATCAAAAAAGAAGTGAAGTGGAACCAGTACATATATCTAATTGGCACGATGACCGTCCCAAGGTACAACAAAATTTCTAAAAGTAATTACACAATAATAATAGTGATTTAAAAGGGCAGCTTGGGAGGCGGGGATTAAGTCATTACATCGACTCTAGTGTTTCTCTGGTACTTAATTTATCAACCCTGAAAGGATGAAAGGCAAAGTCAACCTCAGCGGAATATGAACTCAAAGCATAGCGATGGGTAAAATATCACTAAGCATTCCATTCAGCATGCTAACAATTCTGCCTACTCTCTGCCTTCACAACAATAATAATATATTTCTTTATTGCCCACAAGGGGCTAAACATAGAGGGAACAAACAAGGGCAGACAAAGAAATTAAGTCGACTACATCGACCCCAGTGCGAAACTGGTACTTTTATTTATTGACCCTGAAAGGATGAAAGGCAAAGTCTACCTCGGCGGAATTTGAACTCAGAACGTAACGACAGACGAAATACCGCTAAGCATTTCGCCCGGCGCGCTAACGTGTCTGCCAGCTCGCCGCCTTAATAATAATAATAATAATAATTATGTGTATAATATTTTCTCTTAATATTTGCTTTTCAGATTCACCAGGCAATGTAGAAGTTACTTCAAATAGCATACCCATAAAAGGAGCAGAACCAATTTCTCTGACGTGCAAAGTGGACCCTAATAATTGTGAGTCTCCTAGAATATGTTGTTTGTATTGAATTTGGGGGTCTGTTGTTTCAGTTTTGTTTCTCTTGTATTCTTTTACTGGTTAGAGTCATTGGACTGTGACCATCTTGAAGGATGACCGAGTGTTAAAGCAGTCACTCGACAACTCAAATGTGGGCGTAATATACCTGGACTTTGCAAAAGCTTTTGATTAAGTTGATAATCGTATGATATGCCACAAACTGCATGATTTTGGCATAGCTGGAAAACTTGGAAGAGTGGTTACATGACTTTCTGAAAGATAGAAGTCAGGCAGTAGTGGCCAGTGGAGCCACCTCAAAGGAAACACAAATAGCGAGCGATGTTCCACAGGGGACCTCTGCTTTTCGTAGTGACCTTCTCAGATTTTGCCCTCAGCTGCCCGGGCAGCCACCCTTGCTAGCTATGTAGACGATAGGAAAGTCTTGCAGAAAATACAAAACCCTAGCGATGTTGCATGCTTTCAGCAGGATTTGGATGCAATTTACAGATGGGCTGAGGGCAATAATGTGCAGTTTAATGCTGGAAAATACCAATCCCTGCACTACCAGAACCCATTTTGGTTCAGCCACTGTGAAGAACGTTTTTTTTATTATTGTACAGAATCCACTTTACATCGCAAGTTACAATACAGTTAAGAACTGGATCAGTCTGGTTATAGACTGGTTATGGAGAAGAAGCAAAGTGCAAGTTTCATATCTGTACATTTTCTGATTTCCATTCAAATTGTGTGGTACCCATTTGTCAAACATATATATGTATGTGTTTGTATATATGTGTGTGTGTTTAATATTTAGCTGCTAAATAGTAATTAAGATGTACATATTTTAAGTTCTACTTCTTAGGTTTGCATCAACATAGCTATATATATATATATTTATTTATTTGTGTGTCTGTATTTGTCCCCCAACATTACTTGACAACCGATGCTGGTGTGTTTATGTCTCCGTAACTTAGCGGTTCGGCAAAAGAGACTGAGAGAATAAGTACTAGGTGTACAAAGAATAATTCCTGGGGTCAATGTCTTCGACTGAAGGCGGTGTTCCAGCATGGCCACAGTCAAATGACTGAAACAAGTAGAAGAGTATATATATATATATGTTGTAATACTTACATATACTAATCTTTAACAAAAATAGTGTTAAAAGTAACTGAGATGTTTCATGTTGCTAAGCCTTCATTGGACTAACTTCAGAGCCACGTATTTATTTTATTGATGACTTTTGTTGAACTACTAAGTTGTCAAGCAGTGATGGATGGCAAACACAGACACAAAGGCGCAGATGTGTACCCCCAGACACAGGCACCGTGTGTGCGTGTGCACACTCACATATAAAGGACAGACTTCTTTCATTTTCTGTCTACCAAACCCACTCAAAAATCTCGTCCTGGTGCGATGACAGTTGCCCAAAGTGCCACTCAATGAAACTGAACTCAGAACCATGTGTTTGGCAAGCAGACTTGTTTTTTTAAGGGCTCTGCCCCAGTGTGTTGCAGTTTAATAGACTGAAGCCACCAATAAAAAGAAAGAAGGCTAAGATTTTTTTCTTTTTTTTTTTTTTCCCCCTCCCGTTTTAGCTGGTTACCCATTGCCGACGTATGCCTGGAAAAGAGAAGGTCAGTCGATTGGAAACAGCTCCTCAACGCTCACTATTGACAAACCCCGCCTTCGAGACAGTGGTCGGTATACTTGCATGGCTCAGAACCAGATGGGGAGCAGCAACCAGGGCGCTATAGTCGTAAACGTCAAAGGTACGTAACTCTTTAAACGGTTTAAAACTAACAAGGGAAATAACTCTTATGCCCGACTACGTACACACACACACATAGTACATAAGCTTCGCACTCTACATTCGCGCGCATATACACACACACACGCTAAATACATACGCAATTTTAAAAAATTTGGTTTTACACCTTGTATGCTGTTTAAAGACTTGGGATCTTTTGCTTTTGAACGGCAGACAATTTCTAGTTAACTAAACACTTTAAAACTTCGTATACTAGTAGAATGTGTCAAAATAAAACATTTTTTTTCTTTTGGCTTTCTTGAGAAAATTGTAATTTGTTTGTTTTAATGTAGTTTAATTTTTCGAATTTTAACCAATCCTATGCTCTCTTTTGAGCTAAAATCATTTGCTGCGTCTAAAACTGAGACAACATCCTGTAACTAACCCTCAACCTAACCCTAACTTTTTTTTCTTAATTGTTAAATTAATTTAATTGTTACACGTGTAAAAAAAACCGAAAGCAATGGAAAATAAAACAATTAACAAACAAAATAATTCTATAATTTTGTATGTTAATTGTTTAAATTATTTTCCATTGCTTTCGGTTTTTTTACACGTGTAACAATTAAATTAATTTAACAATTAAGAAAAAAAAATTAGGGTTAGAGTTAGGTTGAGGGTTAGTTACAGGATGTTGTCTCAGTTTTAGACGCAGCAAATGATTTTAGTTGAATGGAGGAAATCAATTGGTTAAAATTGCCAAAATGCTCGGATTTTCAGATGAAATATCTTACAAACTATAGAATTTTCTCAATAAAACCAATAGAAAATGATGTTTTATAAACACCTTCTACTTTTCGTTATTATTGATCAACTCCTTAACCAATCATTGATTAATTGTTCAATCAGTCAATCAGTTTGTCAGTCTCATTGTCTTCTTCGTGATTTCTGGACTTGAACAAAACAAAAACCAGCTGATTGACTGAGTATACTCAATAGGCCATTTAATCTAAGCAATGGTTAATTAATCATTTAAGTCTGTGGTTTTCAACCGGAGTCCATATGGCCTCTCTGTATCCATATAAGAATCTTGGGGTTCCACACAACAAAATAATAAATTGGGGATCCACAATAGCGCTTTTAGGCCCCTGAAAAAATATTATTTTAGATGTGTATCTTGGCTTCTTTGTCTAAGATTTTACTTAATTCAACCTACACGAGTTAATGTGTGTAAAATGAAATAAGAAATTTTGGAAGAAGTTTTTAAACATCAAATGGCTATGGGAGTCCACCAGAATAAAATAGTACTGTAAATCCTCGAGTATAATCCGCATTTTCCCCCCAAAAATTTAAAGGTCAAAATCCCTAGTGTGTTCTATATACGAGGTTAGAAATGAAAATTATTTTCTAAGCAATGTCCGAGTCTCTATTTGCTGTCCGGCAATGTTTATTCAGATGCATTTCGTGATGTCGGGCGCGAAAATACCTTAAGCTAAGCCTGAAAGCAATGAAGTCATAAAAGAATCATCCATAACTTGCAGTAAGCAACATTTATTAAACGTTATTACTGTTATTTCTTTATTTTCTGCAAACAAAATGCACAAAAAAGCTACACGTTTGCATTATGTGATATATACAATAATAATAAAGGATGTTACCTTATATATTTTTACAAACCAAGTATGTTATATAGACCTCCTTGACTCAAGTTAGAGAAGGGGTGCGTATTATATGCAAGGTTTAGGTTTTCAGAGGTACAGCCCCCTAAAAATCCCCTGCGTATTATCATCAAGGGCAGACTATACTCGAGGATTTACGGTAATCAAAGGGGTCCGTAGGTAAAAAAAAACAGTTGAAAACCCCTGATTTATGTTAGTCAACTAGTTAGTAAGGTGATGAAATTAAATAGTAGTAGTTTTAACTATCAGTATTTTAGTCATTTACTTAATATGCATTGATGTTTCACATGATCCATGATGGAAGGACTGGGGTGTCTGTTAATAAAAAAAAAGTACAATTCAGGGGGTGGGGTTTAGCAAAAAGGTATGCATGTCAGAACAAATGCCTTGCTGTATTTGTTCCAGCTCATTGCATTCTGAGTTCAAATCTTACTTTGGCCCATTCAGATGATAGAGCTCATCTTTCACTTGGTTTAACGCTACTACATGGTACTTTAGGTGGCGTCTTTAGCAGAGACAACTCTGTAGCAAGGGTTTGTGTTGGGTATTTGGTTTGAGGGGTCGTGGTCCATTCCTAATTTCTTCCCTCCCTACCAGTCATGGAAGCCCTGTAGTATCATGAGTGCTGCCTTCCCTCCATATAAAAGATATAGGAATATAGCTAAATGTGGTTCAAATTCCATTAGTAGATTTGTTACTGTTTCCTTCTTAAATTGGGATACTCTAATGTCTAAGACTGGTTATTTACTTATGCAATCATTTATTTTGTTACTGTATTCTCTCGGATTGGGGACTCTAATGGTTAAGATTGGTTATTGATTTATTATAATGTACTGCATTTATTTTGTCTCCATTTTCCTTGTCTCAAATTGGGAACTCTAATCTTCAATAGTAGTCATTGACTTATAATGTACTATCATTTATTTGCTTTTCAGAATATCCTGAAATCACCACTGGTCTACCCTCAAACACGATAAAAAATGAGAAGGAGCGTATCGGTCCATTAAGATGTGTAGCCTATGGTAACCCAGCGCCAACGATTACTTGGTGGAAGGACGGAGAATTGGTCTCTGGCCACAATTTCAAAGTGCAAAGCTCAAGCAACAACAACATTGTCACCAGCATGTTGTATTTTGAAAGTAAGATCTAGTTTTCTTTGATTTGTATAAAATAATGATTTTCATTTTCAACCTTTATCCGTTCATGGCACATTGCGTACAGTGTGACTATCATAAGGGCACACTTATTTTCAAAGTTTTTAATATATTATGCTTTCTTCTTTCTATTTTGTGCCAGATGATACATACGAGCCCCCTGCTCTCTCTCTCTCTCTCTCTCTCTCGCTCTCTCTCTTTCTCTCTCGCTCTCTCTCTTTCTCTCTCTCTTTCTCTCTCTCTTTCTCTCTCTCTCTCTCTCTTTCTCTCTCTCTCTCTCACTCTCTCTCAGGTGTCTTTGGTAATTGTGCCTTGCACCTGGTTGCAAATTTCCCATCCACTTACCTACCTCTCTTGACCCCAGCACTTTTTTTTTTTTGTAGATACTTATTCTCTTTTGCCAAACTGCTAAGTGGCGGAGACATAAATAAACCAACACCAGTTGTCAAATGGTGATGGGAAGTGGGGGCAAACACAAACACACACACCCACACACATAACAGGCTTCTTTCAGTTTCTATCTACCAAATCCACTCACAAAGCTTTGGTCGGCCTGTGGCTATAGTAAAAGACACTTGCCCAAGGTGCCATGCAATGGAACTGAACTTGAAACCATGTGGTGGAGAAGCAAGCTTTTTACCACACAACCATGCCTGCATAATGTAGATGTATAACCAATTTATTGAGCATGATTTTCAATAGCAAAATTTTATATGAATCCCCAAGGGCCATTTGGACTCCAGTTGAGAGCAACTGGTCTGGAAGTTAGTAATGTCTAAATAAATTCTCTTTTACTTGTTTCAGTCATTTGACTGTGGCCATGCTGGAGCACCGCCTTTAATCGAGCAACTCGACCCCGGGACTTATTCTTTGTAAGCCCAGTACTTATTCTATCAGTCTCTTTTGCCGAACCACTAAGTGACGGGGACATAAATACACCAGCATCAGTTGTCAAGCGATGTTGAATGGGACAAACACAGACACACAAACACACACGCACATATATATATATATATAGATATATACATATGTACGACGGGCTTCTTTCAGTTTCCGTCTACCAAATCCACTCACAAGGCTTTGGTTGGCCCGAGGCTATAGAAGAAGACACTTGCCCACGATGCCACACAGTGGGACTGAACCCGCAACCATGTGGTTGATAAACAAGCTATTTACCACACAGCCACTCCTGCGCCTATATTGTTTAATTTTTTTTTAATTTACAGAATACATTTTGTCATTGCTGATTTTTGTTGTTTTTTCCCCCACCTTCTTTTAGGTCCGTCACAAGATAACTCAAACCGGCTGATGCCATCTGATACTGGCAACTATTCTTGTATTGTGAAGACATCGTTGAATGATAAATTCAAAAGAGTATCCACATTTTCATTGATAATTAGATGTAAGTAAAAATTTAATCAAATTAAGATATTGATGCAATTCTTTCCATCATTTCGGTTTTGGATTTGATTTGCAAGATTCTTTATATGAGTTCGTGTGTTGAAGCATATTCTGTTGTGTCTGGGGAGAGCCATTTTCTTTTTGTGCCTTATAATGTAACACACTCACCGGTAAAATTTCCACTTATTTCATATTTTTATTCTCTTAAAATTTTCGTTGCGTCTTGCAACCTTTTCAATAGTCTTGACTCTACCATCATTATTTTGTATAACTTATAGCACATGGAACTGGGTTTATTTTTTATTTGGTGTGGGGGAGGGTTTGTTTGTTTCTTTTTGTCTCAGTGGAAGATACTTCCCCTACATTTCTATTTGCAGAATATTTTTGGTGAAATCTCTATGATTGCTTTATTTTTCATCTTGCCTTTAATTCAAAGAGGAGGTATAAGTATCAATGTCGTTCCCTGTGAAGAGGCAGAGATTCATTTTTTGGATCTTTTCGGTTTGACCGGCAGTTTTTCAAAAATAATTTCCACGTAACTAAACACTTTTAAACTTCGTATACTGGTAGAATGTGTTTATAAAACATCTTTTTCTCTTGGCTTTCTTGAGAAAATTCTATAGTTTGTAAGATATTTGTTGTTTTTTTTTCTTCAATTTCTGCAATTTCAACCAATCAATGACGTCTATTTAAGGTGAAAACATTCTGTGCTGTATGAATATGTCACTCGTTTAAGAAACAGATTGGGTTTATTTACATTTGTGAAGAAAAAAAGATACCTTTCCCCCACCCCTAACCCTAAAGCAGATTGAAATGCAATAGATCGATACTAGGGTCATAATTATGGGTGATAATTTCATATAACCGTTGGAAAAAACTGCCGTTCTAACCGAAAAGATCCCATTTTTTTAATAGATTCAGCCGCGCCTTTCGTATCTTTAAGAGACAATGAAATTATGATGTTGGTTGTGAGTCACTCTTCCTACAAAAATGAACACTGTTCCCCTTCGTTAGAATTAACCTAACGTTGTCGACATCACCATTTATTAAAGAAATAAATTAGTTTTCAGAAACAGGGGAAGTAACTATGTTTGTGAACTAGAATTGCCTCCCTTGATGACTGCCCCACTGCAGACGATAACAATAGCAAAATCTTATATGAACCTCCCCACGATCGATTTAATAGCCAACGTGACATATTTTACCAAAAGTATTATTATTTGTATGGTGCATCCTGGTATTTGGATCTTTTCGGTTTGAACAGCAGTTTTTTCTAGCGGTGTCATATGAAATTGTCACCCATAATTATGACCCCAGTATCGATCTATTGCATTTCAATCTGTTTTAGGGTTAGGGGTGGGGGGAAGGGTATCTTTTTTTTCTTCACAAATGTAAATAAACCCAATCTGTTTCTTAAACGAGGGACATATTCATACGGCACAGAATGTTTTCACCTCAATAGACGGTCATTGATTGGTTGAAATTGCAGAAATTGAAGGAAAAAAACAAACAACAAATATCTTACAAACTATAGAATTTTCTCAATAAAGCCAAGAGAAAAAAGATGTTTTATAAACACATTCTACCAGTATACGAAGTTTAAAATTTTTTAGTTACCTAGGAATTATGTTAAAAACTGCACTGGTGCTGGTGCCATGTAAAAAAGCACTGGTGTTGGTGATACATAAAAAGGTACTGCTGCTGTTGCTATGTAAAAGGCATTCAGCACACTCTGTAAAGTAGTAGGCATCAGGAAGGGCATCCAGCTGTAGAACGCAAGCCAAAAACAGACAATAGAACCTGGTGTTGTCCCTAGCCTTGTTAGCTCCTGTCAAGCCATCTAACCCACATCAGCATGGGAAACAAATGTTAAATGATGATAATGATGATGATGACAGGGCTTTGAAGCATTTTAAGGAAAGACTGAGAGATTTGTGTGAGTGTCATCATCATCATTCTCATCCTTGTTTAGCTTCCACTTTTCCATGCTTGAATGGATTCAGTGGAATTTGTTGAAGCAGACAATACATATGGAAGACTAAAAATGAAGGATACCACTTGCATACTGCTGACATTCATTTACATCTATCACATGATGTCAGGACAGAGACACAACAACAACAACAACAACAACACACACACACACACACAATGTGCTCCTTTCAGTTTTCATCTACCAAATCCACTCACAAGGCTTTGGTCAGCCCAAAATGTCTTAAGAATGATGTATAATTAAGATTTATGTAAATATATTTTTATGAGAATTAATACATTCATTTTATATTTGTATGCATTTTTTTTTTTTCTGTATTTGTGTATATTTTGTGGCTTAGAAATGGATTTCTAAGTATATAAATGCATTTACTACATGAATATACATGTTTGTATTTGCTCATTTAGATCTACATTCTTTTTTAAGAGAGTGCAAGAGTTAGTCAATCATATTAAACAAATTCTCTAATATTATACTTATTGATTATTATTATTTATTATTTCCTATTTGTAGCTTCACCTTCCATCAAAGAATTGAAGAAAATTGTTGCCATTTCTCTGAAAACCGCATCGAATGTGTCTATCGACATCGAAGCTTACCCTGAACCAAATTTTTCCTGGCTTAAAGATAACCGACCGGTTTCCATTGCTTCTGTCACAACAGAGATCAATGTCAATACATTCCGTTCTACGCTAATCTTCCCTTATGCTGTCTCTGACAACTTAGGTGTTTATCTTGTTATTGTGAATAACACCATTGGTGGCATAACAGCTATACGAGATGTCCGTAAAAGAAGTACGTAATACCATTTCTTAATTTCTATATAACTGTAATTTAACACATTGTCATTATTTCTTAAACACACTCTTACTCATTTTAACCTTTTGCATGCTGTATTTTCTCTAGAACTGTTTTCCCTGTGACTACTCTGTTACAACAAGGGAGAAAACTCATGTGGTGACACGATGCACCTACAGTGTGCTAAAGGTTAATGCCCACTCTTTCTTGATCAGATGAGTGGGATGGAATTTGTTTAAGCAGATTTTTGATTGGTAGATGCCCTTCTTGTCACAAACCCTCACCTTGTGCCAAAATTTGAAATTAGTATTATTATTATTATTAAGAAGACAGCAAGCTGGCAGAATCGTTAGCTCACTGGATGAAATGATTAGCGGTATTTAGCCTGTTGCTATATTCTGAGCTCAAGTTCTGCCAAGGTCAACTTTGCCTTTCGGAGTCAATAAAATAAGTACCAGTTGAACACTGGGGTTGATGTAATCAACTCATCACCTCCCTCAAATTGCTGCCCTTGCGACAAAATTTGTAACTTTGTGTTTTTGAGGAGGAAGCAGGCTAGCTGAATAATTAGAGCATTGGTGGGGAAAAAATGCTCTGTGGACATTTGTGGTCCTGTTCTTTACATTCCTAGTCAAATCTTACCAAAGTCAGCTTTACCTTTTGTTTCTTTGAGCTTAAAGTGAAGTACCCAGGCTAATCTTGTTCTCAATGTAATCAACCAACCCTTTCACTGCA
>NC_043014.1:45667995-45687995 GCF_006345805.1 Octopus sinensis | reverse complement strand
CTTCTCTCTCGTTCTCTCTGTCTTTCTCCCCCACTTTTCTTACTCACTCATTACTTCCTTCCTCTTTTCTTACTCACTCCACTTTCTACAGACCCAGAAAAACCACCACCGCCACCACCATCATATGCCTATATACTCTGTTCTGCCTGCCATACAAACTATTCTGCCTTCTCTTCATACTCCCACCCCCAATCGACAATCAGCTCTCTCCTTCTTTCTTCCTCTCTCTCTCTCTCTCTCCCTACTACATAAGACATATTTTTTACATATCTTTTCTTGTCTATTTTTTCCTTTGCCCTCTTTCCCAAGAGAAATAACACTCCCCCAAGTGTGTACGGCAGTGTGTGCTTGTATGTGCAACACCCTCTCTTTTTTTCTCTCCTAGCTTCTTCTCCATAACTATCTTTTCAAAAAAAAAAAAAAACGAAAAAGTTATCAAAGAGCTATTAGTGTTGTTGGCTCCAGCAGAACTTATCTGACACAATTGTCAAACAATTTATATAATTTATAAACTAATACCTAGGGTGAATTACATCTGCATAGACATAAATTCATGTGTATAAAAACATGAGGAAACTTTAAAAAGATAGTGGAAAAAAAAAAAAAAAGAAACCTCCCTTCTTACTCCCCCAAAGAAGCACTTTTTGACCACAACAATATCAACACTGTCCCAGTTGTTTTATTATTTCACCTTTTGTTTGTCAGCCAGCAAGTTTCCTTTCCCCTTATTTTTAGAATTTATCACAGATCCTTAATCTCTATATTACCAAACAACTAACAACTTCGGAGGTCGACATTTAAAACAACAACATACCTTGAAGGAAGTGGAAAAAAAACAACTCTTGTTAGTATATTAGGTATTTAACCCTTTAATTTGGACTATACATATTCTTCGGTGTTCTATATATTTATTTTGGGATATTTTACTGCCTGTCAAAGGACCACAAACAACACCAGTCAATGTTAAACAAACTTTAAAGGACATCCAAATATATAAAGGGACTTGTATCTATTTTTAGGCAGTGCCTTAATATTTCACGTTTTGGACATTATTTTTGTTTCCTATTGAAAATATTTTTGGATATTTTACTGCCTGTCAAAGGACCACAAACAACACCAGTCAATGTTAAACAAACTTTAAAGGACATCCAAATATATAAAGGGACTTGTATCTATTTTTAGGCAGTGCCTTAATATTTCACGTTTTGGACATTATTTTTGTTTCCTATTGAAAATATTTTTGGATATTTTACCATTTTACCAGAAAAACACATACACAAACTAACAAATTTTGGCTGGTCCTTTTTCCTTTTACTGAAATATTTTTTCAAAAATCTAAACAAACACACAACACAACTGTACTGCATTTATCAATTCAGACTAACTGGTAAGCGAATTTCAGTTTTATTTTTACCGTTTTTAAAAATTTATTTTCCATATGTTTTCTTAACTATTGATTTGGTTTTAATCAATTTGCTTTGTTTTAATTTCTAAGTTTTGAATTTTTAATTAAAATTTTATTGTCGTCGTTAAGTACCACCAGCCTTGAGTCAACCTTCATTACCAAGCAGAACTATGATCCAAGACCTTCCTTCCTTCTTTCCTTCCAGCCTGTAGCCTTTCCCCATCTTCGTATTCAGCCGTCCAAGATTGTTATATACAACTTCATTCATTATCTATGCACCCCACCCACCCACAACAACTTTTTCTTTTGTAAGACCAAAGTTTAATTTGCAAGAGATTTGGCTACTATTTCTACTATTTTGAGTGACCATGTGGAATCTGCCTTGATGGCTTATCAATTTTTATTTTATATATCCACTCATTATATATTACACCCTACGCTTATATCTATTCCACTATACTTCCTATCCATATATGTTTTATATATATATATATATATATATATATACACACACACACAACACTATCCTTGAAGCTATTCTACAATATATATATCCTACCCATATGTTTGCTCTACTATATATACACCCTATTCTTGTATATATTCTACTATATATATATATATATATATATATATATATACATTTTACCCATATATTTGTTCTACTCTATATACATTTTACCCATATATTTGTTCTACTCTATATACACCCTACACTTGTATCTATTTTACGAAATATAAACCCTACTCTTGTATCTCTTCTACTATATATACCCTCCTCCGTTTCCCCCATGCCAGTTGTTGCTGACACCAACCAAATTATGAAAATGGCAGCTGATGTACATTAAAAGCCTTCAGCAGTGTAGTGTACACTTCTGCACTCTTTCACATGGTCAACTGATCACTTGACTATGGCCATACTGGTGCACTTCTTTCAAGGGTGTATTAGTCGATCATATCAACACGAGTTCTTGGTAGGCTGGCACTTATTTTTATTGAGCTAAAATGGATGAAAGGCACAGTCAACTTGGGATGGGACTTGAGCTTGGAGCATAAAAGGGTCGTAGTCCAAAACCCCCAAATATTTTGTCCCACTAACAGTGCATTAATTCTACCATGCACTGTGGAATATAGTTAATATAGTTAAGGTTGGGGGTGTTTTGCTTTTATAGACCTTACTAGATTGGGTTTGTCGGTAGATGGTTCCCTAATTATATTTCAACCTGAGCAGTAGTCGTTTGTTATTTTGGTAGAATTTTAGAATAGTTGTCCTTCAAAGTTCCATACCTCATGGAAATGGAAAAGGGTATAGTAGTAGGTGTAGGGTGGCAAAAATAAATAAAAATAAAATAAAATTTTTGGCAAAATATTTTTTTTTAAAGTTTAGTCATTTCCATTGTATGAACCACAAGAATACTTGTGGGGAGGAAAAAGGATGGGAGTGGGGGTACTGCTGGTTTCCTTTCCCAGGAGTTATGGGTCTTAACCCTTTCGTTACCAACCCGGCTGAAACCGCCTCTGGCTCTGTAGTACAAATGTCTTGTTTTCATAAGTTTTGAATTAAAATCTTCCACCAAACCTTAGTCATAATTTATGTTCCTAACACTAGCTTAATGATAACTAAATTATTTTCCTAAATTCTTTGTTATATCTAAAATAATTAAGAGAAACACAGAACATCTCAAAATAAGTACAGTAACGAAAGGGTTAAAAGGGCATCTGTTTCAAAACCCAGCTGTTATTTTTGTCTTTCATATTTGTTTATTTCATGTGTAGGCATTCAGATATTTATACATGCATGCACACACGCATGCACATGTACACACACACTTTCTCCCTATTTCAGAGGAGGAATTTTATAACATATTGAATTGTCATGTAGTCAGCTTAAGTCAGCACTGACTGAAGAAAACTATAAATAAAAGCATTCCGCCATCAGGCATAATGTATCTCAGTTCACATTATCTAATGTGCTCTTCTTGCTACGTGCCGGTGGCACGTAAAAAGGCACCATTTGAGCGTGATCATTACCAACATCGCCTTACTGGCACCTGTGCCAGTGGCATGTGTAAAAAGATTCGAACAAGGTCATTGCCAGTACCGCCTGACTAGCCCCCGTACCGTGGCACATAAAAGAGTACCATTCGAGCGTGATCATTACCAACGTCGCCTTACTGGCACCCGTGCCAGTGGCATGTGTAAAAAGATTCGAGCGAGGTCATTGTCAGTACCGTCTGACTGGACCCTGTGCTGGTGGCATGTAAAAAGCACCCACTACACTCTCGGAGTGATTGGCATTAGGAAGGGCATCCAGCTGTAGAAATTCTGCCAGATCAAGATTGGAGCCTGGTGCAGCCATCTGGTTTGCCAGTCCTCAGTCAAAATCGTCCAACCCATGCTAGCATGGAAAGCGGACGTTAAACAATGATGATGATGAATGTGGCCTGCAGGAAAAGGGTTTACTGTCATGACCACCATTCTCATTTTTTTTTACCTTCTTTGACCCAATGAGGGTAACAAACACATAGGATCGGCTCACCGGTGTCACAATAAACACACCCTGTTCACACTCTAAAGGAGTTGAGAAATAGAAAGGCTGAAATAATCTCAGATTGGGAGGGGGAGCTCTTATATCTTGCTAAGGATATGGCTCCCTCTCTAGCGCCTCAGTATTTAAACCAGCCATATCCAGCCAAGTTATTCTGCCTATGTTTTGTCCAAACTGACCAGATCCAACCTCTCACACATATCCTACAGTGTTGTTCTAAGCATAAACAATCACATCATTGAGATCTTGAAGCTATGAGATAATGCAGGATAAATTCAAAGCAATGTGAATAAATAAGGATTATTATTTTTTTTGCAGAGTATTCTGAAGGCTAAAAGGGCCCAGTGCTAGTGCCACAATAAAATGTAGCACACATCTCACTCTATAAAGTGGTTGGTGATAGGAAGGGCATACTGCCATAGAAACCAAGCCAAAATATAATGTGTGAATGAGACGTGGCACTCTGGCTTGTCCAAGGAGGGCATAAGAATAAGATTTGACACTCAATGTGATGGCCTAAACAATCCATGTCAGTGTGGACATAAAATGATGACAACAATGATGATGATTTGCAGTTGTATTGATCAAGTAGTGGTTTCCTCTTTCAGAAAGATTATTTGGATTGTAGTAGGGTTGTTGAGTATTTCATCTTCGTGAAGTGTATATAGGGTGGGTTAGTCTGGTTGGACATGTTGAGCCTGTGTAGCAGAGCAGGGTCATCAGACCAGTATGATCTCAAGCCATTCTCTGGTTTGAGAGAGCATGCTAAGGCCTTTGTGCTCTATAGTGCAGTGGTCTGATACCAGTATGCTGCAGTACACTGGTGGGCCATAAGATGATGCTAGGTGTGTCACAGTGTAACCTGATTACTCTTTTACTTGTTTCAGTCATTTGACTGTGGCCATGCTGGAGCACCGCCTTTAGTCGAGCAACTCGACCCCGGGACTTATTCTTTGTAAGCCCAGTACTTATTCTATCGGTTCTCTTTTGCCAAACCGCTAAGTGACGGGGACATAAACACACCAGCATCGGTTGTCAAGCAATGCTAGGGGGACAAGCACAGACACACAAACATACACACGCACGCACACATATATATATATACATATATACGACAGGCTTCTTTCAGTTTCCGTCTACCAAATCCACTCACAAGGCTTTGGTCGGCCTGAGGCTATAGTAGAAGATACTTGCCCAAAGTGCCATGCAGTGGGACTGAACTGGGAACCATGTGGTTGGTAAGCAAGCTACTTACCACACAGCCACTCCTGTAATTTTTTTCCCCTATACTTTTTCTTATATTTTTCGTCCAGGTGTGGCGCCGAATTTTGAAAAGGATATAAGTGTACCGCAAGTGAAAAACAGTTGCGGAACACTGCTATAGTGGACTGAACACAAACAATCCAATCCAAAATTGTTATTATTATCATTATTATTATTATTTTCTCGAATAAGGATACATTAGATAATGTAGTGTACCACACCACTTAAATGACAGAATGGTCATATCTGCCATGTCTTTGATCATTAGTCAACTCAACTCAATCGGGGCTAACTTGGGGGCTTAAACAGCTACAACAACAACAACAACAAACAGATTGATTTAGTCAACTAATATATAAATTGATGTTGGATTTTGTCCAACGAAATTGATATTTTTATTATTATTATTGTTATTATTACTATTACTATTATTATTATTACTATTATTATTATTATTATTATTATTACTATTACTATTATTATTATTATTACTACTATTATTATTATTATTATTATTATTATTACTATTACTATTATTATTATTATTACTACTATTATTATTATTACTATTATTATTATTATTACTATTATTATTATTATTACTACTATTATTATTACTACTATTATTATTATTACTATTATTATTATTATTATTATTATTATTATTACTACTACTATTATTATTACTACTACTATTATTATTACTACTATTATTATTATTATTATTATTATTATTATTATTATTATTATTATTATTATTACTACTATTATTATTATTATTATTATTATTATTATTACTATTACTATTATTATTATTATTATTATTGTTATTATTATTATCCAGTAATGCATAATAAACACAAAACCTTCACAGCTACACTGCTCTATGCACCAGTACACATTAGCAACTGCACAATTACATGCATCGCCAGAGAGAGAGAGAGAGAGAGAGACAGACAGACAGACAGACAGAGAGAGAGTGAGTTCATTATGCAGCTCCGTTTGAAGAATGGAGATTGTGGTCTTTGATAAATATATTATTGGAAAATCTGGCAAGATATTATCTTAGCTCAAGTTTTCTGCCATTGTTGTCAGCTTCTTGGAGACAGGAATGGCAACACAATCCTAGTTGATTATATATTAATCAATAAAGTTAACGAGAACCATAATAACGACAACCACGACAATTATGATGATGATGATGATGATTTTATGCATATATTTTTGCGTAAGAGTATATATATTGAGGATTATGTTATCCCTAATATTTGACTGCAATGGAAAGCAAAGTCGTCCCCGTTAATAATATTAATAATGGTTTCAATTTTGGTGCACGGACAGCAGTTTTTGAGGGGAAGGGAAACTATAGCCTCGGGCCAACCAAAGCCTTGTGAGTGGATTTGGTAGATGGAAACTAAAAGAAGCCCATTGTATGTATGTCTATATATATATATATGTGTGTGTGTGTCTGTGTTTGTTCCCCCCAACCAACATCACTTGACAACCGATGCTAGTGTGTTTACATCCCCGTAACTTAGCGGTTTGGCAAATGAGACCAATAGAATAAGTACTAGGCTTACAAAAGCAGTTCGGCAAAAGAGACCAATAGAATAAGTACTAAGCTTAAAAAAGATAAGTCCTGGCGTCGATGTGATCGACTAAAGGCAGTACTCCAGCATGGCCACAGTCAAATGACTGAAACAAGTAAAAGAATGATGATAATAATAATAATAATAATAATACCAACAACAACAACCCCTCATTTTCTCAAGGAATTATTGTTGTTGTTACTGTACCTGTTCTAGTTGTGTGTGAAAAAAAAATGGTTATTCTTGTTTTTCTATAATTCTATTATTTTGATTCTGCTGTTTTTTTGTTTTCTTTCCTTTTTTTTCTATTTTTTTTTCTCAATTTCCACCTTATTATATACCACCTTCTCCTGCTCCACACACACACACACACATTTCACAGTCCTTAGTCTCTGCTATTCATCTAGTATTTGTAAAATTGACATTGTAACCAGGAGCTTTTGTGTCCTTTTCTTTGTATATGTGTGTTAGGGAGGCAATAGTTTTTTTTTCTTTTGTGTGTGGTAGTGTGAATGTGTGTGTAATTTCCTTTTATTTTCTGTGTGGGGAGGGGCAAAAAGGAATTTTTTATGATTTTGTGTACATGGTTTGGTATCTTATGTTTTGTAGTTTCTCCTCCTCTTCCTGGCCCTTTACCATATATACACTGACATTGTTACTGTTTCTATGTCCAAACTTCTGGTTTCCCAGGCATAATTTCTTTGAACAGAAATTTCCCTGTCACTCTCTCACACACAATATTCTCTATCATCATACACTTTTCCTCTTCAACAAAGACATATTTGCAGATATACTAGCCACTACACAGATACACACACACCAGCACCACCGTCGTCATCATCACCATCATTATCATTGTCATCATCACCATCATCATCATTGCCGTCATCATCCTTATGTACATATATCCTTACTATCTCGCTCTATCAGATTCAACCTATTCTTATTTTTCACACACACACACACACACACTCTCTCTCTCTCTTTCCCTCCCTTCCTCTCCATCTCACCTTTCCCCATACACTTTACCTCTTTTTCCCCACCTCTTACCCTTGACCAAGTACAGGAAGAGAGGAAATTGTAACCTCACAAGATCATTGATGTCTGAAACGCCACTGTCCCCCTACACCCCAAACTTGTGATTGTCACTCTTTGATGCTCCAATGCTTTCCACAGTTGAATGGTCGGTCCATGTCACACATCTGGTTTCATCTGAAATGACCACTTCAGATGATCCAACAAAGGTGCTCCTTACATGCTTATTAGACCTGCTAAAAATAACAGTAAAATCTCCCTTGAAATAGGTTTATCCCCTTTTTATTACCATATTTCTTTTGAAATACACTGTCCACATTTAATTAATTAATTTTGTAACTAATGAAGAAAAATTAAGCTAAACAACTTTGTCGTTAATAAGCTGTTGGATAAAGCGGTGAATTGGCAGAATCATTAGCATGCCAGGCGAAATGCTTAGCAGTATTTTGTCTCTCTGCACAATTTCAGTTCAAATTCCACTGAAGTCAACTTCACCTTTCATCCTTTTTGGATCAATAAATTAACCCTTTCGATACCAACCTGACTGAAACCAGTTTACATATTTCTTTTGCATTCTCTTTTTCATAATTGTCATTTTACTTGTAACTACACCTTTTCTGATTTAAAACCCATAAAAAATTATTTTTGAGTGGTTTGGGCGGGGGTAGAACAGATTAATTGTATTTTAGTTAATTTCAATGGGGAAAATTAATTTGTAAAACGAATAAATTGTAAGGTGAGCAAACTGTAAGACAAGCTTGGTCATGGAACGAATTAGACTCTCATACTGCAAGGTATCACTGTACTATGAGACCATTGCTTAGACCATAAAATAACATGAAATTTTAACAGAAGGTTTAATATGATACGAATAGGAAGTTTGTATTGTGAAATGCCATCAACTCTTCGGCGTAACTTCGGTATAGGTACCAGAAGTACTGGATACATTTCAAGAAAGTGGTTTTTTTTTATATATGGGGGGTTAGGATTAGGGTTAGGGGTGGGAGAAAAGGGTTTCTGCTATCTTCACAAATGTAAACAAAGCCGGTATCTATACCGAAGGATCATCAACTCTTCTATACAAGAATTGGTCTACTTAGTCCTCAATGCCATCACCATAAAGGAAGCATTCAGCAAAGGAAAAACTAAATTCTTAGATACAAGACAAAGCTACCACCAACGATTGCATCATAACCAGGGGCAGTCTCAGGTTCTTTTGAAGTCCTCACACCTCATGGAAAAGGAATAGGGTAGTTCTATTTATTTAGTTAAGTATCCCTGATATTTCCAATTGTGAAAAAGATTTCTTCTCAAAACCTCTGGCAGTTTGCATTTCTGTCTCCCACTCCACCCCCCAACCCTTCCGTCCCCTTTTCATTTCACATGAGGGACAGCTATTTTAATACTCCCCTCTTCAAAAAGTTTCCCCCACTGGTGGGTTTAAAAAAAATTTTTTTTTTTTTATAGAGCTTTTAATCTAAAGAAATTTCCAGTAATCTGAAACTAATCTAGCTTGCGTGTAATTAAAAATTCATAGAAGGAGCCTTGTGGAATAATCTGGAGTAATCCAGTTCTGTATGTAAACAGAAGAGAAAATGCCAAGCTCAGAAGTAAGCTGCTAACTAATGGTTACATGTGCAGTAGATTAAGTTATATAAGTGATTTGCTTTAATAATGATAGGTTTTAGAAGAAAGCAGGGGAGTGATAGGTGATTGCAAAGGGCTTTTTGTTGAAAACTGAACAAGAGTGCTGGGAGAGAAGAAACACTTGGTCAACTCTGGTGAATGCAACCAATAGCAAAAAGGCTAAAATAAAATAAACAAAATTTCACATGTACCTACCTGTTTGTGACGACTACCATCAATTGAAATAATACCGTGGAACTTATTGTTTAAAATAAAGTTCTGTGGTATGGTTAAAGACGTAGTTCTTTGGTTGAGGTTTTTGAAGAAAGCACGAAAGTGCAACTACGGTAGTAGAAGCAGTTCCAGATCTAGTTTGTAAAAAGGGATTTGGCAACTTAATGTTGTTTAGTCCTTGGTCGTCCCTGAGAAAATGCACCTGTATGCTTCAAGGAAATCCATCCTTTTTTTTTTTTTTTTCCTTTTCTCAACCTCCAGTCTCATCTTTAAGTTCTCAAAGATGGTATGATCTGATATGAGGAAGATTTGGCTGGTGTTTCTAAACTAAAATAGATACTCTCTCTCTCTCATTGGCTTGTAGAGTAAAGCAACATGTTGTTATTTAACTCTTGATCAGCTCTGATCAAATAGACCCATAATCAAATGACATTCCAGCTGTGACCACAACATCATTTTTTTTTTAGGTAGTTTCTCCCCACACACAATATATCTAGAATCCCTTTGTCGTGTAGCTTATTTTGCAAGACTTCAAGGTGTGAATTTGAAGGAAATTTTGCTGCTATACCTAGCAGGATTAAGCAACCACATAGAATCTCCATCGTTGGTTCCTAGAGTATAAAAAAAATCCTGTTCTGTCCTGGGGAGTGTGTTTCTATACAATGGTTACACAAAGGGTTACCAGTGAGGTCTGCTGTTTGTTCATGTCTGTCTGTCTGTCTTGTGGTGGTTGTTGCTGTTATTATGAGAATGTCTCCTCCCACCCCACCCCGTTGTTTTATCAACTGCTCCACCTGGACACCAGGGAGTCCTTGTTGACAGGTGACTGTGTTTTTATTGCTTCACCCACTCCATTATTAGTCCTAGGTGTGTGTGTGTAATAAAAACATATGTATCAGAGATACACATAGAGGACAAGAAATTAGTTGATTTTGCACTCTCTCTCTCTTTCTCTCTCTCTCTCTCTCTCTCTCTCTCTCTCTCCTCTTTCCCCTCTCTCACTTCCTCCCCCCTCTCTCTCTCTCTCTCTCTCACACACACATATGTAGAAAGGTGGAAGCAGGTATTGCCAGAGTGGTAAGAAATTCGCTTCCCAACCACATGGTTTCATATTCACTCCCTCTGTGTGGCACCTTTGAAAGACAGAGACAATCATTCATAACCATCACATGCTGTCAAGACGACACACACACACACACACACACACACAGAGGCCTTCTTCAATTTTCATCAACCAAATCCACTCTCAAGGATTTGGTCATTTGGGGGGGGGGGCTACAGCATAAGACATTGTCTCCCCCTCTCTCCTTTCAGACATTATATATATATATATATATATATATATATATATATATATATATATATGCAGTATGATTATTATTATTTTACTGAGAAGTACTGGGAACTTTTACTGTTCCTTAACCCTTTAGTGTTCAGATTATTCTCTCAAATGTAATGTTTGTTTATTTATATTGTTTTGAATTAATCATGTATTATCTTTAGTTTAGAGATTTCAATGATGTGGTTTTTTTAGTTTTAGAATGACATGGTAGGGCTGAGGTGAGAGGCAAGCTCTGGTCAGTTTCAATATAAAACAGGTTAAATATTCTGGCCGGATATGGCCGGTTTGAATGCTAAAGGGTTAAGGCAACATTTCCCCGGGCATTGGTGTTATGTGTTTGTTATCTAACAGATGTAGACATTGGAGATTTTCATTCGACACTGTGTATTGGTTGATCGGTGTTAACAATTGAGAAAATGAAACGAATGGATTTTGTACAGATTAGAGGAAAATAAAAAAAGTAAATGAAAACGAGAGAGAAAACAAGAGGGTAAAAAAACAGGCTAATGGTGTTTCAAAAGCTTTAAACTTCTTAGCAAGAACGGCTGCCTCTTGAAGTAAAGACTGGAAGCAATCTCTTTGTCATTTAGTTCTAATTATTATTTTTGTGTTTCTGTCAAATCTCCCACCTACCCCCTTTTTTTTCTTTTTAACGCAATCTCATTACACATTCTCTGTGTTCTTACCAACGCCTCTCAAACTGTCCAACCCATGCCAGCATAGAAAACAGACATAAATAATCTTTATATATAAAAGTGAAGTTGTGTGCTGTCTGTCTCCTACGATTTAGATTCCTAACTACTCCCACATTTTGCGGTGCAGTGTAACCAAAAGCGGGTATCTTATAGTCGTGATTCATATCGAGCCCTTCCGGGTATTAGCGCGCGTCTACGATGAGTCTACAATTTAAAAAAAAATTACCATAATTTTTTCCCATTTTTAATGCATTTTTTTTGCTATTATATAAGGGAAGTAACTCTCTAAAAATGTATTATTAAATCTCAGAACGTAAAAAGCTACAGTAACACCCCCGCCCCCTTTGTGGTTAGCCATATTGAGATGGCTATTATACTTTACATCTCTAAAAATGCTTATATAGTTATTTCCCTTACGAACCCGAGCAACGCCGGGCGATACTGCTAGTATATGATAATAATGATAAAGTATTATCGATAAGAGATGCTGTATAAGAATTGGTAAATCAAGCATCTAGGATTAATCTGAAACTATTGACTAGTTATAAATCCTTGAAGGAAACCTATTCAATTCACTTACGGTGTTAATGGCCTTCTGAAAGATAAAGGTCATTAGCAATATTAACACAATGTCTTCTGCTTCGTTCTTTTCCCTATATAATGAATGTATGGTGTTGCTGCTTAGACCTTTTGTTACTATATTTCTGTTAAAATACATAGCTTTTGTTTCAGTTAATTGTTTTATAGCAAATTTATGGTCAAAAGGAACAAATTGTCTTTCATTTCAGTTTATATTGTATCCAAGGATGATGGCAATGCATTTGTTCTGCCTTCTTTTTAAAGACTGTTAAAGTATGGCTTTAAACCTTTTGTTTGCCGTATTTCTGTTGAAATACGCAGCTTTTGTTTAAATTAATTTTGGAAATACTGAAGAATTTAAATAAAATAACTCGGTTATCAGCTGTGAAAGCTAACATTTGGAACATAAATTAACAAGAAATTTTGATTGAAGGTTTCCATTTAGATCACTTTTGAACATGAAATATCATTGAACTAAATATCATAGGCGCAGGAGTGGCTGTTTGGTAAGTAGCTTGCTAACCAACCACATGGTTCCGGGTTCAGTCACACTGCGTGGTATCTTGGGCAAGTGTCTTCTGTTATAGCCCCGGGCCGACCAAAGCCTTATGAGTGGATTTGGTAGACAGAAACTGAAAGAAGCCTGTCGTATATGTGTATATATATATATGTTTGTGTGTGTATATGTTTGTGTGTCTGTGTTTGTCCCCCTAGCATTGCTTGACAACCGATGCTAGTGTGTTTATGTCCCCGTAACTTAGCGGTTCGGCAAAAGAGACCGATAGAATAAGTACTGGGCTTACAAAGAATAAGTCCCGGGGTCGATTTGCTCGACTAAAGGCGGTGCTCCAGCATGGCCACAGTCAAATGACTGAAACATGTAAAAGAGTAAAAGAGGGTACCCTTGGGTGGGTTGGTATCTGAACAGTTAAACGGGGTGTATTATATCTAAGATTCTATCATCAAGTGTGTTCTTTCTTTTATGACTACTAAAGTGTGATTTAACCCTTTTTAAGCATATTTTTTGGTTTCTATTCATTTTGTTCACCTTACTGGCACCTGTGCTAGTGGCATGTGTAAAAGGATTCGAGCGAGGTCGTTGCCAGTACCGTCTGACTGGCCCCCATGCTGGTGGCAGGTAAAAAGCACCCACTACACTCTTGGAGTGGTTGGCGTTAGGAAGAGCATCCAGCTGTAGAAACTCTGCCAAATCAAGATTGGAGCCTGGTGCAGCCATCTGGTTCACCAGCCCTCAGTCAAATCGTCCAACCCATGCTAGCATGGAAAGCGGTCGTTAAACAATGACAATGATGATGATGATGATGATGATGATGAAAGTAAAATTTAGTTAAATAACCTTTTTAAAGTTAGTATTTGGAACATAAGTTAGCATGAAATTTTGGTGGAAGATTTTTAGATTACTTAAAAACAGGAAGTTTGCATCATAGAACCAGAAGCCGTTTTAGGGTGTGTTGGCATCAAAAAGGGGGTTGGAAACTTGGCTGCTGTTTTTCTTGCAGCTTTAGTAAATTTATGAAGGATTTCTCATTACCATGATTCATCATGTAGCAACAGTGGTGGGGACAGTGGCAGCATTGTCATTGGCAGCGGCGGCATTGGTGGTGGCTGCATTATTGTTGTTGTTGCTGTTGTTGCTTCAGAGGTTTCTATGACTGCCTTATCTCGTATCCCCCTTTCCTTATTTAAAGCAGCAAAGTGAAAGTGGAGGGAAATTTGGCTGTTTTTTCTTGCAGTGCAAGTGACTGCAATGATGCTTCCTTCATCGACTCAACTACTTTAGTATTCTTGTTGATGTTACAGTTGCTGTTGAGCGGTCCAAAACGTGGTCCTTTGCTATTCGTAAGACCTGCAGAAGAGAAAGCAGGTCAACCCCCGACACCGAGAGCATCGACGGAGGGATGAATGCGCATCCAGGCTCAGCGGTTGCATAGGAAGTCAGGGGCAAGAAACAGGAAGAAAGAGTGAGAGAAAGTTAGGGCGAAAGAGTACTACAGGGGTCGCCACCACCCCCTGCCACAGCCTCGTGGAGCTTTAGGTGTTTTCACTCAATAAACACACACAACGCCCGGTCTGGGAATCGAAACTGCGATCCTCTGACTGCGAGTCCGCTGCTCTAGTCACTGGACCATTGCGCCTCCACTGATGTTGCAGTTGGTGTTTAGCCTCAGGTCAGCCCTGTTCAAGCAGTCATACCCACGATCAAAGACATCCGATGCATGACCATTTGGATTCTCGTTTTTATTTACCCCCTCCCCAGATGTTGGGAACTTGAGGGTCACATTTTCCAGTGTCATTTTCCTCAGACTGTAGGTTGTGGTTTGAGGACTTATGTTCTGGTTGATCAAGTGACCAAGAGAATAGAATAGAATAGAAGAGAAGAACTGTTGTTAGTGCTACCTGTTAATATTGTTTAGTCTCAAGGAGAGGATAAGAAATAGATATAAAACTAAAGATGGCTTTCAAGACAGTGGTGGTGGTGGTGTGAATTTTATCCAACACAATTTCTGCCATAGTAACACTCTTCCTAAATACAGAGGAGACAAACGGATTAAGTCGATTACATCGACCCCAGTGCATAACTGGTACTTAATTTATCGACCCCCCCCCCCCCCCGAAAGGATGAAAGACAAAGTCGACCTCGGCGGAATTTGAACTCGGAACGTAACGTAACTGCAGCCGAAATACTGCTAAGCACTCTTCCTCCTACCATCACATCCTGCACCCTCCACCACTTTCAAATATTTTGTTGTTTGTCATTGAGTGTTTTTTTTTTCCCTTTTTTTTTTTTTGCTTTCTAAACTTGCTAAAGTAATTGTGTTCAGATCTTTGTCTGTTGAGGAGCAGCTCCACCTGGGTTTTGTCACTCTCTTTTACACAGGAAATAATTGTGTGGGAGAGAGAGAAATGTGTGAAGAGAATGTGTGCTTATGTTATTAGTGGGATGTTGTGTATCTGATACTTGTAGGCATGTGTGTTCATTTATTATATATATGTATGTAGTTTGTCTAAGAAATGTTGGTTTTTTGTTATTTTTGTAGAGGTGGTGTGTGTTGTAGTTTATGTTTATATTTTGACCAGGAAGTATGTTGTTGCTGTTATATCTGAAGTGTTTGCGTTAGTGTATTGGGGAGGAAGGAATATATATATTTTTGTAGGAATTAGTAGTTGGTGTACATGAGATTGTGCTGGAGTGAGAGAGAGATTGTATTATGATTGTAACAAGAGGAACGGTGGTGGGGTAGTAATGAGGTACATTTCCCTTTCTCGTTGAGGTGTGGCTTCCTTTCTCTTGGTTCTATGTCTGTATACATTTGTATATATGTGTGTGTGTGTGTGTGTTTGGGAAGTTGAAAGTGTATTTTGACAAGCTTCTTTCATTTTCCAATTACTAAATCCACTCAAAGTCCAGGGCTACAGTAACAGTGGAAGACACCCCGCCCAAAGTGCTGTACCTTGTGATTGACCCCTAAACCATGTGGCTGATTAGCAATCTTACCTACACAACCATGCTCACTCTATCCGTCAGTCCGCCTGTCCGTCCGTCCGTCTGTCCGCCTATCCCTCCGTCTGTCCGCCCCTCCCTCCGTCCGTCCGTCCGTCCGTCCATCCCTCCGTCCGTCCATCCATCTGTCCAGCCCTCCGGCTATCTATGGACCCTCATAACCGTTAGATGTTTAAAAAATCTCTTTCTTCATCATCATCACCATCATCATTTAATGTCCATTCTTCATGCTGGCATGGGTTGGATGGTTTGACAGGAGCTGGCCAGACTCGGCTATTTTGGCATGGTTTCTACAGCTCGATGCCCTTCATAACATTATCTGAACATGAAACTCAGAGTAATGATGTTTTAGTTTATATTAGGTCTATATCAAGCTAATAATTCTCCTTACATCTGTATTGTACTTCCGTTTCTTATTTTGACTCATGTCAAATAGATATAAAACTAAAGATGGTTTTCAAGACGGTAGTGGTGTGAATTTTATCCAACACAATTTCTGCCATAGTAACACTCTTCCTAAATACAGAGGAAACAAATGGATTAAGTCAATTACATCGACCCCAGTGCGTAACTGGTACTTAATTTATCGACCCCAAAAGGATGAAAGGCAAAGTTGACCTCGGCAGAATTTGAACTCGGAACGTAACGACAGATGGAAATACTGCTAAGCACTCTTCCTCCTACCATCACATCCTGCACCCTCCACCTCTTTCAAATATTTCTTTTGCTTGTATATGTGTTTAGTCACACTCATTCACTCGCTCACTTGCTCTTTCACTCTTGCTCGTTTGCTCTCACAAACTCATTCTGATAATTTTTAATGTGCTCTATAATATACTTCTTCAGTTTGGTGTCACAACTTCCTTCAACCCTTGCAGTTGTGCAAAAACGTGAATGAATGCAGTCTCAGACATACAGACATAATAGCGGACAGAAACAGAAACTTTTTTTTCACACCCACACATACCCAGATGCCTCATGCACTACACAAATGCTTGTCTACACCTAATTTTTTTCTCTGACACACACACGCACACACACATATAAGACAAATGTTTTCAATGAAGAGGAGCACTGATCAGTTTTAAGCAAAATGCTAATAATTTCCTTCGTCCTCCTTGGCATCCCTCCAACTCTCTTTCCTTTAAATTCACTCTGTCCGTCTGTCCGTCCGTCCGTCCCTCTGTCTGTCCGTCCATCCCTCCCTCCGTCCGTCCCTCTGTCCGTCCGTCCATCCATCCCTCCGTCCATCCATCCCTCCGTCCTTCTGTCTGTCCAGCTATCCCTCCATCCGTTCCTCCTTCCATCCATCTGTCCAGCCCTCCGGCTCTCTATCTAGTCATCCATCTATCCAGCTGTCTGTCTATGTCCCCTCCCCCGCTCTCTCTCTCTCTCTCTCTGGCTTTCTTTATTCTCCCAAGGGTGAGCCCATCCAATTGAAAAATACTCTCTCTCTTTCTTTCACCTGTTCTTCCCTTCAATATTTATCACACCTGTTGTCTTTCCTTCCCCACTGCCCCGCCTGTGTTTATTGGAAGGTTTACATAACCTTCTCACCTTGAACTTGCTTTCTTCTTTTCCATTCTTTTTCAGGAAATATGCATGCCCTTACTCTCCCTCTCTCCCTCTTTCTTCCTTTCTACCCCCCCCCCGTTTCCCCCCTCTCTCTGTTGGAATTTGCTGCGTGGGAGTGTACTTTCTCCATCTATTTCCTCATTTTGAAAGTGTGTTGTTAAGTTCTTGGGTCAATTCTTGATGGAGCACATCTAAGATAAAAGTGTTCTAACCATGACCATCCTGTCAATTTTTTTTTTTCTCAGATTTTTCGCAGACGCTGCATATCTAGGTCTACATTATCTAATGTGCCTAGCATCTTTGTAGAACATGGGGGATAGTGTTGGTGTGTTTACATCCCCGTAACTTAGTGGTTCGGCAAAAAGAGACCAGTAGAATAAGTGCTAGGCTTACAAAGAATAAGTCCTGGGGGTCAATTTGTTTGACTAAAGGCTGTGCTCCAGCATGGCCGCAGTCAAATGACTGAAAGAAGTAAAAGAACAAAAGGATATGTTTTATATGCCCCCCACCCCCCGCAAAGGGCCATATGGACCCTGGTTGAGAACAACTGATCTGGAGATTCGAGAGAGAAGGAAGTTGACGGATAAATACAAACATGTTCCAACAGAGAAAACAGATTGTTATCAGAGTAAACATGGTTCTGTTTATTGATAATTATCAATCAAAATCTTCTTTTGTGTGTGTGTGTTTCCAGTCCATTCCCCTACTGGGTCCATCCTCCTTACCCATCAATCCGGTCAGCCAGCCAGCTAGCCATCTAACCATGCATCTGGCCACCCACTCACTTATTCAATTATATTGTGAAGGTGAGAGAGAGAGAAAGAAAGGTGTGTGTTGTCTTTCTTGGATAATGTTGTCTTAGGTTAGAAGAGTTTGATCTGTGTTCACCTGCCCCCTCCTCTTCTCCCCCCCCCCCCCCGGCCGATATACCTTATGTACACATAATGGCTTCCTGTTCTCCCACTAAAACTGTCTCTCCTTTGCTTCTCTCTTTATTCCTTCTCTTTTCTATTTTGTTTTGTGTTGTTTCTCTTTTGTGATTTAGCCAGAAACACACACACACACACTCTCTCTCTCTCTCATACTGATGTCTCACTTTCTCCACTATTTTTCATATACTCTTTCTCTCTCTCACATAGACATACACACCCTCTCTTTCTTTCTCTCTCTCGCTCTTCTCCCCCTCATATACACACACTACCACTATATCTCCCTCTCATCTATGCATACACACTATCACTCTCTCTGTTTCTTTCACAAATCTCTCCCAGAGACTAAATCTTTGGATGAATACGACACAAGGGAATTATCTAAAGTTAATGGTGCAGATGAATATTCTAAGAACCTTCTATTCAGATTGGTGTTGATGCAAAGAAATATTTAAAGACCTTTTTTTTCTTTTTACTTTTTTATCAAAAACGTTTAAAGATATTAACTTTCGGTTCCACATGGAGCAAGTAACAACCTGGAAACCTTGCTTTTGGATCAATGTGAATCAAAGGGGTATCCAAATATCTTATCTTTGGATAAAAATGGTACAAGGTGGGGAGTAATCCAAAGTACCATCATTAGTATTATCATTTAACATAAAGGCAGCGAGCTGGCAGAAACGTTAGCATGCCGGGCGAAATGCTTAGCAGTTTTTTTGTATGACTTTACGTTCTGAGTCCAAATTCCGCCGAGGTCAACTTTGCCTTTCATCCTTTAGGGGGTCAATAAATTAAGTACCAGTTACACACTGGGGTCGATCTAATCAACTTAATCCCTTTGTCTGTCCTTGTTTGTTCCCTCTATGTTTAGCCCCTTGTGGGCAATAAAGAAATAAGAATTGTTAGCACGCCGGGCGAAATGCTTAGCAGTTTTTTGTGTCTTTATGTTCTGAGTTCAAATTCCACCGAGGTCAACTTTGCCTTTCATCCTTTCAGAGGTCAATGAATTAAGTACCAGTTACGCACTGGGGTTGATCTAATCAACTTAATCCCTTTGTCTGTCCTTGTTTGTTCCCTCTATGTTTAGCCCCTTGTTATAATTTAACTCAAAATCTCTAAAACCGTCATTTCATCTACACCAGCGGTTCTGCACCATTTTTTTTTTACCTATGGACTCTTTTTGATAAAGATGGACCTTCTTAACCATTCAATGTTAAAAAAAAAATTCCATGGTTCCGGGTTCAGTCCCACTGCGTGGCATCTTGGGCAAGTGTCTTCTGCTATAGCACCGGGCCGACCAATGCCTTGTGAGTGGATTTGGTAGACGGAAACTGAAAGAAGCCTGTCGTATATATGTATATATATATATATATGTGTGTGTATGTGTTTGTGTTTGTACCCCTAGCATTGCTTGACAACCGATGCTGGTGTGTTTACGTCCCCGTCACTTAGCGGTTCGGCAAAAGAGACCAATAGAATAAGTACTGGGCTTACAAAAGAATAAGTCCTGGGGTCAATTTGCTCGACTAAAGGCGGTGCTCCAGCATGGCCGCAGTCAATTGACTGAAACAAGTAAAAGGGTAAAGAGTTATATTTTTATAAGTAAATAAATGTATTGTAGTTTGCTTGAAGCATTGTGTCAGTAGTACTGAAGAAG
>NC_043014.1:45652995-45662995 GCF_006345805.1 Octopus sinensis | reverse complement strand
TCAAACTTTTTGCTGGAGCGGAACCCCAAGTAAACAATCCACTGGCTCAAGGAACCCCTGTGCAATAATTTAATAGTCTTATGCACACATATCTGCACAGGAGAATTAAAAATTACTGCCGATTTTAGCATTTTTGTAACTTCTTGCGGAACCCCTGGACTGTACTGGCGGAACCCTGGTTGAAAACCACTGCATTAGAGCATTGGACCAAATTTCTGGTGGTATTTCTTAAGGCTTTCTGTGTTCTCAGTCCAAATCCCGCCAAAGTCAGCTTTGCTTTTCGTCCCTCTGGGATCAGTAGAATAAAGTACCCGTCAACTACGGGGGGCTTAGTGAAATCAACTAGTCTCAATCAAAAATTGCTGAAATTGGAAACATCATTACAAGAACTGCTTAATGTCATCATCATCAACAACAATATCATCATTAACTTTAGCTTTCTCTTTATCTTTGGTTCTCTCTCTCTCTCTCTGGTTCTTTCTCCCTGTGTCTCTTTCTCTCTCCTGGTTCATTCTCTTTCTTTGAGGTTCCCTTTCTTCTATCTCTCTCTCTCTCTTTCTCTCTCTCTCTCTCTCTCTCTGGTTCTTTCTCCCTGTGTCTCTTTCTCTCTCCTGGTTCATTCTCTTTCTTTGAGGTTCCCTTTCTTCTATCTCTCTCTCTGTCTCTCTCTCTCCCTCTTTCTCCCTCTTTCTCTCTCTCTCCCTCTCTCCCTCTTCTCTCTCTCTCTCTCCCTCTCTCATATACTACAAACATTAACGTACCTGTATGAACATGCATGCACACCTGAGTGCCAAGTCCGTGGATGCACTTGAGATTTCACAGCAAAAGGAAACCAAGTGGTTAGGGTCAGGTGCTAACCATTATTATGATTGAAGTGGTGTTTATTTTGATAAAACTTTTCTTCCTTCCCTTTTCAAGGTGACCCTTTTTTAAATCTTTTATTTTCAATCTATTTATTTATTAGATTTAACATTCAATACAAAGGGATGTAGCCCCCCCCCCCACCACCAGCACCACCATTTGCATCTGCTATTTGATGTTACTTGGCAGGTTTATACTATAAACAGTGACAGGAGCCAGCGGGGAGGAAGATGGTCGCAGGTGGAGGAGGGGCGAGGAGGAGTGATTGCTGTCCCTTTCTCTCCCCACCCCCTGATTCCCCTCACCCACAAGCTTCTAATGTCTGCAATTCAAGATTAAACTCCTTTCTTTCTTTCTTCTTTTCTTTCTCTCTTCTTCATCAGCCTCTTGCCCCTCCCCCCTGCCACCCTCTCATTTGTATTACTGCACAACTGGTCGAAGGAAAACAAAGCTGAGACTTAATAATTATCTACTATAATAATACTCTTGTGGGTTTCTCTGTCACAACATATAAATGAGAAAGGAAGGGGTGATGGCAAATTTGAACTCAGAACATAAAGACAGGCAAAATACCTTAATCCTGTCTGCTATGGACATAAGGCCTGAAGTTTTGATAGAGGGGACTCATCGATTACGTTGACCCCAGTGCTTAACTGGTGCTTATTTCATCGACTCCGACTTAGGATGAGAGGCAGCCAACCTCAGTGAGATTTGAACTCTGAATGTAAACCTAGATGAAATGTCACTTAGCAGTTTGTCTTGCATGCTCACAATTTTGCCAGTTTGCCACCTTAATAATAATAATAAAATAATAATAATAATAATAATAATAATAATAATAATAATAATAATAATAGGCTGTGTGGTAAGTAGCTTGCTTACCAACCACATGGCTCTGGGTTCAGTCCCACTGCATAGCACTTTGGTCAAGTGTCTTCTGCTATAGCTTTGGTCTGACAAAAGCCTTGTGAGTGGATTTGGTAGACGGAAACTGAAAGAAGCCCATCGTATATGTATGTATTTGTATATGTGTGTATATATGTTTGTGTGTCTGTTTGTTCCCCCTTCTATATATAGAAGAAGCCTGTCATATGTGAGTTTGTGTATCTGTGTTTGTCCCCGCACCATTGCATGAGAACTGCATGATGGTGTATCTGCGTCCCCGTAACTTAGCGGTTCAGCAAATGAATAAGTACTAGGCTTAGTAAGAATAAATTCTGGGGTCGGTTTGTTGAACTAAAGGCGGTGCTCCAGCATGGCCGCAGTCAGATGACTGAAACAAATAAAAGAGTAGAGAGTAAATATAATGATCACTCCACCCCATCTTCCCATCTACCTCTTGACACACTTTTCTCCTCTGACCCTTTCACAACTGGACCTCACACCTCTTCTTCCCACAATCTTACCACCCCTCTCCCATCACCACGGGACTGCTTCCTATACTTCCTCCCATATGCAGCTGGACCCAGGCCAACATCGGAGCTTCTTCATGGTTATTCACTTTGCTAGAAATAGCAGCCAAATCTCCATTGAATCACACCTGTTGCCTTAAAATTGGAATGGAACAGAACAGACACATTGATCGTGAATTCTACATGTTTGTAAAAAGATGGGATGATCATGGCTGGAATGCCTTTGACCATTATTGTGGTTGATCACTGCTGTTCTGGGGTAAACAGCCACAGCAACAGTTGACTACCATCTCCATGTAGTTACTATCACCAATCCCACTTAGCTTCAACCCAACCATTGTTACTACCATTACCACAATCACTTCAACTACCACCTCACTACTATGATAACACTACCACAATCCCTGTGATACCACCACCACCATAGCGATACCACTGCACCTCTATCACTACCATGACAGCAAAACCACCACAATTCCACCACAGCCACTACCTCTGCCATGACACCGCCACCACCACTTCTGCCATGACAATACCACCAACACCACCAACAACAACACCAAAACCCCATCATGATACAACAACCACCACCACTACCATCACAGCGCAACCACCACCACCACCTCTGCCATGACAATACCACCAACACCACCAACAACAACACCAAAACCCCATCATGATACAACAACCACCACCACTACCATCACAGCGCAACCACCACCACCACCTCTGCCATGACAATACCACCGACACCACCACCAACAACACCAAAACCCCATCATGATACAACCACCACCACTACCATCACAGCGCAACCACCACCACCTCTGCCGTGACAATACCACTGACACCACCACCAACAACACCAAAACCCCATCATGATACAACCACCACCACCACTACCATCACAGCGCAACCGCCACCACTGTCACAACACAACCACCACCATTACTACCACGACACCACCACCATTACCGCCAGCACTATGACACTGAGTGTTCAGTTTCTTCTTAAGGAGGTCAAAGCTGTGGTGAAACTGAAGTGGTTTGACTAGAAATAGCTGGCCCCCAGTGTTCCTTAAAGAAAAACAATAGTGTAAGGAGGAGGGAGTGCACTGTGGTGATGGGCGAGGGTGGAAGAGGATTCAGCAGCGTTGGTGGATGCTTAGGAAGAAGAAACTGGCTGCAGTGCATAACGATGTGTCACACACTTCCTTCTTCTTTGAGATGTAATAAGAGGAAGCTTTTGAAGGAGGGACCATCCCAGGGACCAGTCTTGACTCAAGAAACGCTTCTATGATGAAAAGGCATTCCAGCCAGGACCATCTCTTTTTGTATATCGGGGGACTGTGTTGTCCAATGTGTTCTTTGTTTAAGATGGTAGTTCTGAGTTCAAATTCCGCCGAGGTCAACTTTGCCTATCCTCCTTTCGGGGTCGATAAATTAAGTACCAGTTATGCACTGGGGTTGTTATAATCGACTTAATCCATTTGTTTGTCCTTGTTTGCCCTCTCTGTGTTTAGCCCCTTGTGGGTAGTAAAGAAATAGGTAGTATGTGATTTGAGGGAGATTTTGACTGCTATATCTAACAAGCCAAGCTGCCACATTGGCTTGTGTTATTATATACATCTTTGAGTAGTTATAAGGTGTAAGTGATTGTTGTTGTTGTTTAACCCCAGGTCAACCAAACCTGGATCAAAGGCATTCCAGCTATAACCATCCCGTTTTTTTTTTCATATGTGTAGGGAACTTAGAACCACATTATCCAACATGCCTTTTTTTTTTTGTTAATGATATAACATGATTTTTCTAGGGATTTGGTTGTTATTTCTAGCATGCTGTGCTATTTTCAGAGCTCTAGGAGTTGATAACTTCATGCACGCATATCATATATTATTAGGTAAATCATTGATAAGACACGTGTGTGTGTGTGTGTGTGAGTGTGAGTGAGTGAGTGACATGTCCATTTATCTATGGACTAGACAACTACACACTGACCATAATAGTAGGGTGGTTAGACAGTTGGCTACTGTTTACACCAGTATTTCTCAAACTTTTATTAGCTATTATTCGTCCCCTACCCTTTTTTTTTATACTAGCAGTCCTTTCAGTGTCCCCTTATTACAATTCAACTAAATGAAATACACCCACAAAACCTTGCTGCCAACTGGTTGATCACCATTAAGAAGTCTTCTTGCGCATAACAAGCCATTTTATCAATATGGTTCAACTGGATTAAATACACCACAACACCTTTGCTCCTGATAAGTGATCACCATTAATCCCTTGCAATGGGGTTAACAACCCTCACTGCTCTGGCAAGGGTTGGTGTGCCCTCAATTTATTTCATGACCATCTAGTCTAGCTAAAGTTTTGACTCTACTCAGAGCTTTCTCTCCTGTCGGAGGGCTCTCTAGATGTCCTTGAAAACTGGGGCAGACAAATAGGCAGAGAAGGGCCGGGCCGGGCTGGGCTGGGTTGGGCCAGGCTAGGCAGGGTAAGACACCTCCTCCTACCATCATTTTCTCGCACCTCCAAATGATTTTACCAGACTAAATTTTGCACGCATGTGTGTGTGTGTGTGTATGTACACATATGTATGTCAGCAGGCTGTCTGACTGCCTGATGTAGATTGTAACAAACATCATCATCATCAATATCTTCATAGTTATGTCATCATCATTATCATCATCATCATCATCATTGTTGTCATCTTCTGTCCCTGATTTCTTCAAGCTTGTCTATTTACATATAAAGGTTAACATGAATGACTTCAGTGTAAGTGGATACTGTTCTGGGTATCCCCCTAATTCACCCTGCCCCCTATACATTCTCTCTCTCTCTCTCTCTCTCTCAAATCTAGCACACTGCACATCTGTCATCACTCACATATTTACTCTCTTCCTTGGTCTCCCCCCCCTTCCTCCATCCTCCAGCCAATATCTTTTAATGACTTCTACTCATGAGGTGAGGGCAGAGGGGGGGGGAGGGGGAGATGGAAGCCCCAATAACTCTGGGCTTCATACTTCCAACCCTATTTTTTCACTCATCCTTGCTACCTTTCAGTTTCTAGTCCTTCCACCCCCTTCCACCACATACACACATACACTACCATCACCCACCCACCCCCGCTTTCACTGTAGGGACCTGTCTAATTTTGTCAGTTCTCTTAGAAAAGGGTCAATGAAAATTCCTGTGCATGTGTGTGTGTGTATGCATATATATGTGTGCATGTGTATATATGTATATATATATGTGTGTGTGTGCATGTATATATGTATGTATATATATATATGCATGTATGTGCATGTATGTGTGTGCATGTATATATGTATATATATATATATATGCATGTATGTGCATGTATGTATGTGCATATATATGCATGTGTATGTATATATCTATATGCATATGTACATATATATATATATAATATATATATATATCACTTATTCACACACACACACACACACACACACATGCATATATATCATCATCATCATCGTTTAACGTCCGCTTTTTGCTAGCATGGAAAGCGGACGTTAAACGATGATGATGATGATATATATGCATATGTGTGTGTGTGTGAATAAGTGATATATATTATGCATGTCTATATAAGCATGTGTATATATATACTTGTGTGTGTGTGCGCATATATATATATATATATATATATATATATATATATCTATATATATATATACACTTGCGTCAGAAATTAATTAGCACTTCTCAAATTTCTACATTAAATAGGTTAAATCAATTAACCTATGAGCTATTCAAAACGTCTTACGCGATGAGAAAACTTAGTATGGTGTGATTTCGGTCCTTGCGAGGCGCTACCTATATCTATTAAACAAAGGAAGATTTGTCTGCATCCGCACTCCAATTTGTTGCACTGCTATGTCAACATCATAAGGCTGTAGACTCTCAAACTGCTCTGCAAACAAAGTTACGTCATCGTTCTGCGCAACAGTGAACTCGCAACAAAGCAATAGTTCAAGATATGGCCACTAGGTGACAGCACATACCTTGAGTGAAGAGCAAATCAAGAGTGCTAATTAATTTCTGACGGTAGTGTATATGTATATTTATAGTATATGATTCTGTTGAACATGCATTCTTGCATGTGCATACAGCTATGTATACGAAATATCACATCTGACGGTTAAACAGTTTATGCAGTTAATATGCGTGACGGAACACGTGCAGTCTGTATAAGTAAGACTAATGCTCAGAACTGCATCAGCAGTGTGTGCAAGTCACTTCCCTCATACGGACACGTGCATTTTGCACAAGCTTGCACACACATGCAGTTTGTGTGAATTGTTTTCTCAGATGCATATATGCATGCCACATGCAATGTATGCTCATGTATGTTGTGATGTACGGATTGCACAATTAGACTTGTAGAGAGTGCATTTGACGTGCATGTCCAGACACATGTATTTATAGTGTATGTATGTATATATATACATGAGTTGTATGCTCAGAGATATGCACAGTATATATATAGGAGTTGTATACCCAGATATGTGGCATATGCACAGGATGCATGCTTCAACATATGGTGAAAAATTATAAAAAATGCATGCTGTCAGATGTGCAGTGTGCATGTGTGTGTGCACAAGTTATGTGCTCAGAGACATATGCTGTGTACATGAGGTGCATGTTCAGACATGTGCAGTACATGCAAAACGAATGCACTGATGCACAAGTGGTGTTTAGCTCTGGTTGTTTGGCATCAAACGGATAAAACTCCCCCTGGATAGGCTGCTGGTCTATTATAGGTCATTTCCAGACAGTTTTCAATGAACAGGCAACAAGCTCCTGTTGCTGACAAATTAGGTAGACCATGCCATGTAGAACTAGGCGCAGGAGTGGCTGAGTGGTAAGCTGCTTGCCTGCCAACCACAGAGTTCCAGGTTCAGTCCCACTGCGTGGCACCTTGGACAAGTGTCTTCTACTATAGCCTCGGGCCGACCAAAGTCTTGTGAGTGGATTTGGTAGGCGGAAACTGAAAGAAGCCTGTCGTATATATGTATATATATGTTTGTGTGTCTGTGTCTGCCCCCCCCACATCACTTGACTACCGATGCTGGTGTGTTTACGTCTCCATAACTTAGCAGTTCGGCAAAAGAGACCGATAGAATAAGTACTAGGTTTACAAAGAATAAGTCCCAGGGTCGATTTGCTCGACTAAAGGCAGTGCTCCAGCATGGCCACAGTCAATGACTGAAACAAGTAAAAGAGTAAAGAATATGGGTGAAATATATAGTGAAGCAGCCGCTATGGACTTTGAACCAGAGAGCTTTGAGTTGCGGTGCTACTCTACGTTTTGTCCACTCAGCCATTTTTGCTGCTGTTATGTAGAGAAGACAGCTGGTCATTGTTATAGATGAGGTTTTTAACGACTGGTCACAAGCAGAGTAAAGAGGGTGGATTATAGACACAATAGGAATGGAAAAAAGACTTTAAAAGCTAGACTGCTTTCTCTGAAATCTCATAACTACAAACACAGACACATGTAGGTGTTTGTGTGCACATGTATGCATACATGAGTATATTCATGTATTTGTGTATGTGTGTATTGTATCCACACATACATACATACATACATACATACATACATACATACATACATAACATACACACATACATACATTACATACATACATACATACATACATACATACACATGTACATACATACATACATACATACATACATACATACATACAAACATACTTACAAACATACTTACATACTTACATACATACATACTTACATACATACAAACATACGTACTTACATACATACAAACATACGTACATACACACGTACATACATACATACATACATACATACATACATACACATGCATTTAACCTCAGTAACATACCTACAGCACACCATCGCCCAAATACATGTACATATAGGTGTGCATATATATATATATATATATATATGTGTGTGTGTGTGTGTGTGTGTGTGTGTGTATGTCTATATTATGCACACACACACATAGCACAGCAGCATCAACTGCACACTAGCATCTAAACACACACACACACACACAAAACTAAATCCATGCCTAACTCAAGAATTTAGTTTTCGGTATAATTAATTTCTCTGTAAACTGATACCATCGGCTCTCATGTCTGGACAGCTAAGAGCAGTTTAAAGAGGGATGAAGTGTTTAGCCCTGTGCTAGTGGAACCAACTAATCAGCTCTCAGTAATAAAATCCACTTATAAACAACAACAATTCTGAACTGAAATGAACTCAGTGATACATATGGCTCACTACACTGCCTTCTCATTAATTCCACACTGGTTTCTTGTCAATCTGTGCTTCTCTTGTTAATTCTATAGCAGCCTGTCGTTAATTTTACAGTCTTTTCATTTTCTCTACACTGACTTCATGAGTTCTTACACCACACTCTCACTACCCTGCTCTCTTGTTCTCTCTACGCCATCCTCTTTTTTTGTACTACACTGCCATCTCATTCCTTACTACACTGCCGTCCCATTCCTTGCTACACTGCCATCCCATTCCTTACTACACTGCCATCCCATTCCTCACTACACTGCCATCTCATTCCTTACTACACTGCCATCCCGTTCCTTGCTACACTGCCATCCCGTTCCTTGCTACACTGCCATCCCGTTCCTTACTACACTGCCGGCCCATTCCTTACTACACTGCCATCCCATTCCTTACTACACTGCCATCCCATTCCTTACTACACTGCCATCCCGTTCCTTACTACACTGCCATCCCGTTCCTTGCTACACTGCCATCCCGTTCCTTGCTACACTGCCATCCCGTTCCTTACTACACTGCCATCCCGTTCCTTACTACACTGCCATCCCGTTCCTCATTACACTGGCCTCTCATTCTCAGTACACTTCCCTCTCATTTTTCACTACACTGTTTTGTTCTTCCTTACTCTGTCCTTTCATTCACTCCCCACAACCTCCTCATTCACTCTGCACTGCTCTCTTGTTTTCTTCTACACTACCCATCATACCTCATCTCAGTATCCTCTTGTTCGTTCTACTCTGACCTCTTCTTCCTCATCTCATTACCCTCTCATTCCTTATCCCACTGCTCTTTTGTCCACTCTTCAATGCCCTTTCATTCCTCATCACCCTATCCTCTTCTATTTCGAAAATATATCTCTGAAAAATTTCATTAAATCAAAATCTATTTTCCCAGAAAGTTATGAGAGGGATATCAAAGTTTGGATCTGGGTTGACCCAGAGCTTAAACTACATAATTTACACATTCACTCTACACTGTCTTCTTGTTTACTCAGCACTGCTTTCTTTCTCTAACTGCACTGCCAACTCAATTCACACTTGTTCACTTTACACTGCCAACTCATTCACACTTGTTCACTTTACACTGCCAACTCAATTCACACTTGTTCACTTTACACTGCCAACTCATTCACACTTGTTCACTTTACAATGCCAACTCATTCACACTTGTTCACTTTACACTGCCAACTCATTCACACTGGTTCACTTTACACTGTCAACTCAATTCACACTTGTTCACTTTACACTGCCAACTCAATTCACACTTGTTCACTTTACACTGCCAACTCATTCACACTTGTTCACTTTACACTGCCAACTCATTCACACTTGTTCACTTTACACTGCCAACTCAATTCACACTTGTTCACTTTACACTGCCAACTCAATTCACACTTGT
>NC_043014.1:45647995-45650495 GCF_006345805.1 Octopus sinensis | reverse complement strand
AGTTCAGGCCACTTGTGGTCAAGAGAGACTTTGAACCGAGCGGTCGTCGGCATCTTCACTATCTCGTCCGGCAGTTTATTCCACGGATCCGCAACCCGGATGGAGAAAGCCCCTCTCCTTCGATTTAGATGAAATCGTTGCAGATAGAGCATTTCGGAGTGACCCCGCAGCCGACGCTCTGGAGCAGGAGTGAAGAACAGCTCTTTCAAGAGGTTACACTTTCCGCTTATGATGTTGTGAGCAAGAATGAGATCACCACGGCGTCGTCGTTTCTCTAGTTGATCTGATCAATAGAACAGTCTGCTCATGAAATTAACGTACTAGTGGTTGAGTACTCCACAGACATGCATACCCTTGACATAGTTCTGAGGGAGATTCAGTGTGACACAGAATGTGACGAGGTTGGCCCTTTTGAACTCCAGGTGCTTATTCATTTTTGCCAGCTGTGTGGACTGGAGCAATGTAGAATGAAGTGTCTTGCTCAAGGACAAACACACCATCAGGTATCAAACTCACAACCTTACAGTCATGATCCAGCCACCCTAGCCACGCACCTTCAGCATGACCCAAAATGTGACAAAGATTGGCCCTTTGAAATACAGGTGCTACTCATTTCTGTGCACCTTTAGCATGACTCAGAATATGACAAGGGTTGGCCCTTTGAAATACAGGTGCTACTCATTTTTGTGCACCTTTAGCATGACCCAGAAGGTGACAAAAATTGGCCCTTTGAAATACAGGTGCTACTCATTTTGTGCACCTTTAGCATGACCCAGAATGTGACAAAGATTGGCCCTTTGAAATACAAGTACTACTTATTTTTGTGCACCTTCAGCATGACCCAGAATGTGACAAGGATTGGCCCTTTGAAATACAGGTGCTACTCATTTTTGCCAGCTGAATGGACTGAAGGAATAGAAAATAGTGTCTTCAATGACACAAGGTGCCACCAGAAATTGAACACACGACCTTGTGATCATAAGCCAAATCTTCTAACCACTAAGCCACGAGCTTTCACTATGACTATTAGCTAAATAAAAGTTGATTTTGTATAATTGATCCTGACCAAGTAGATTTAAGATAAAAAGGCACTTCAGCCAATGACAACCCTCTTTCATTTCTAGCAAAAAACCGATGCTTTGAGTGGCCCCAGTGGCCCTTCCCACAGTGCAAATTAGCCTCATATGAAAGAGAGAATGAGAGATAGGGAGGGTGTGAAAAGGAGAATCGTTTCCACTACTTGACTGGTGTTTGTCACTCACAGAAGAACAAAAGGCAAAGTTGACATTAGTAAAAGTTTGAAAGCAAAAGTGTGAAGAGAGAAAGCTGTGACATGTCACACAAGATATTCTATCTGATGTGCTCATGATTTTGTCAGTTTGCTGTGTCGCTACAGAGGTGGCAATTAAAATAAATATAAGCAATATAACAGCTGAGAAATGGAGAACGTGATTAAACGTATTTAAAGCAACTCTGTCTAGTCATGAGAAACTATTTAGTGCTAGCCAAACTTAACTGTGCATGTGATGTTGGATGCTTCAGCATGTTAATTAATGTGCATCATATATATATATGAAGGTCCTTAATTTGCTTGCGGAAAAACGACTTCCAGGCCAAATTCCAAAAATGATTGGAATGCTAGGCAACTTCCGGTAATCTTGAGCTGTCTCCGGCAATCTCGGGCTGTCTCCGGCTGTCTCGGGCTATCTCGGGCTGTCTCGGGCCTTCTCGGCTGTCTCGGGCCTTCTCGGGCCTTCTCGGGCCTTCTCGGGCCTTCTCGGGCCTTCTCGGGCCTTCTCGGGCTTCTCGGGCCTTCTCGGGCCTTCTCGGGCTGTCTCCGGCAATCTCGGGCTGTCTCCGGCAATCTCGGGCTATTTCCAGCGATTTCGGCAATTTCGACAACTTCCAGCGATTTCGGCAATCTCCTGTGAGCTCCGGCAATTTTGACAATTTTCGGCGATCTCGGGCTATTTCCGGCGATTTCGGCAACTTCCGGTGAGCTCCGGCAATCTCGGGTTGTGTGCAAGGTGGTTGTTTCCCAGGAGAGTGTTAAAACTTAGATAAATAGGCACAGGAGAGCTGTGTGGTAAGTAGCTTGCTTGCCAACTACATGGTCCAGGGTTCAGTCCCACTGCGTGACACCTTGGTCAAGTGTCTTCTACTATAACCTCTGGCCGACCAAAGCCTTGTGAGTGGATTTGGTAGACGGAAACTGGAAGAAGCCCATCGTATATGTATGTATATGTTTGTGTGTCCCCACAACATTGCTTGACAACCGATGCTGGTGTGTTTACGTCCCCGTAATTTAGCAGTTAAGCAAATGATACCAATAGAAAAAGTACTAGGCTTGCAAAGAATAAGCTCTGGAGTCGATTTGCTTGACTAAAGGCTGTGCTCCAGCATGGCTGCAGTCAAATGACTGAAACAAGTAAGAGAATAATAATACCAACAACAACCCCTCATTTTCTCTTTATTTACTCTTTTACTTGTTTCAGTCATT
>NC_043014.1:45622995-45642995 GCF_006345805.1 Octopus sinensis | reverse complement strand
TAGGATCATAAATCGACCCTAGTACCTGACTTGTGTTATATTTTATCGATCATTGAAGGCTAAAATACAAAGTCGACTATAGTAGGATTTGAAATCAGACCGCAAATGTATTTTGCGAAATACTGAATGTATTTCCTTCTAGATTCTTTCTACCATTCTCAGTCCATTAAAGATCATATACATAAGAATAGTTCTTTTAAAAAATCAGTGAAAGGGGTTGGGTTTTTTTTTTTTTTTTAGCTCCAAATCGACCCTGATTGAGCAGACCCATGATAAAAGGCATTTCATACATGATCACCCATCTCCCCCTTTTTTTTTTTTTCGGGGCAGAGTGAACTCCAGACCACATTGTATAATCTCTCTCTCTCAAGATGGTAGGGTAGAATTTGAGGAAAATTTGGGTGCTATTTTAGCGACCCAAGCCCATGTTAAAAATGATGCTTTATTTTCGTTGTTGATCCTTCATTTCATTGACAAAAACGTTCTTGTTACTACTCTTTGCAGAAATTTTCTGCAAATTGCACCAACACCATTTTCAGTCTAGCAAAACTTTTCTAGTTTCACAGACAACAATCCAGATTCTTAAATTCTTTATTCTTTGAATGATTTTGCAAAACCATGTTAATAGTTAATATAGACCCAAATAATTCTTTATCATTGCCACAGGGCAGCAAATAAGGGAACATGACAAAGGGTAGGTTACAAAAAAGAAATAAGATGAACGGAAAAAGTAATGGTACACATTATATGACGAAATTCTAAGAGGGGTATTGTCACCAGGAGCCAGTCAAGGAACCTCATTAATCAAGGATTAATCCTGACTAGCAAGTGTTAAATGTGTTCCCTCAGCTCAGTTCTTTGGTCTACAGGCATATGTAGAAAGTAGGCCTTTTCATTCAGGCCATGCTTGTTACTCTTACCTGTATCATTATCCATCATCTACTTCTCAGTAAATTTACTGGTGGGCAGCCCTTCTTTTTCCAACTTCACTTTCCCCTCTAAGTGAACAAGGATTGGCCCTTTGAAATACAGATGCTACTCATTTTTGTGCACCTTCAGCATGACCCAGAATGTGACAAGGATTGGCCCTTTGAAATACAGGTGCTACTCATTTTTGCCGGCTGAATGGACTGAAGGAATAGGAAATAGTTTCTTCAATGACATAATGCGCCACCAGAAATTGAACACGCAACCTTGTGATCATGAGCCAAATCTTCTAACCACTAAGCCACGAGCTTTCACTTTGAAAAATTGATGACGGCTTGACTGGAGAGTAATATCCACCCTTATTCCTTTCAGAGATATACACCTGATAATTTCTTTTACCACACACACCAGACAGTAAAGCTGCTTGCTCTTCCCAGCCCCAAAAAGAAAGCAGCAGGCTAATCATTACTTTGACCCCAGCCAATAGGACAGCAACTGTTTCACTTAACTCCAAGGTAGCAATGCTGAGACACTGATACTTATGTACTGAACAGTTTCATTGCTCTATGGATAGCCTGGACAGGCCTACCTGATGGTGCTTTCATACCTGTAGAGGTTATCTTGAGCCACAATGCCCACTGGTAATACCACCAGTGATTTCTGCAAGTCACCCATTGTCCCTGTATTAAAGGTCTCCCAGGACAAGCCAGTCAATTGATTCCCATTGGAACCTAGAGTGTCTCTGAAAAACTTTTTCCCCAACACTAGTCCTCTATAGGAAGCCAACAAGGAACCCTCTCCCCACTGGCCGTATTGTCCAGTTACTAGAGGGCTATGAGTGTCTGATAAGAATATTAAGTTCAGTCTTGTTCCTCTCTTGGACTAAGAATAACCATAATTCCTAGCTTAAGTATAATGCCTCAGTTGATTAAATCAACTCCAGTACATATAATCATTCTAACATCCACTTTTCCATATTTGCATGGGTTAAATAGAATTCACGAAGGCAGTTTTTCTACGGGCAGATGCCCTTCCTGTTGCCAACCCTTTGCAAAAGCATGGTAATATTTCCCCGTGGCTAGACACACACACATGCATGCTTGTGTGCATGTGCATATATATATATGGCAGGCTTCTTTCAGTTTCCATCTATCAAATCCACTCACAAGGCTTTGGTCAGCCCAAAGCTACAGTAGAAGAAACTTCTTGCCTAAGGTGTCATGCACTGGAATTGAACCCAGAACCATATGGTTGGAAAGTAAGCTTCTTGCATACCTCTAATTTCATTTAAAAAAAAAAAAAAATTCTATGGTAAGATGTGTGATGTGGGAGAGCAATGGTTGTTATTGAGAGTTCTGGCCTGTGTTTTGTTATTTAGTTCCATCCCTAGATTAGGAATGATCGGGCATGCCAGTAATCAAAGACATTCTGTTCATGGCCATCTCATCTATTCAGATACATTGTATCTAAGACTATACAATCCAATTTCCTGTGCTTAAAAAGGGTTACTCAACATGTCTAATGCTGAGTCAAAAAAGCAACAAAGACCATGAAACTTTTGTTCTACCATCTTAAAAGGAAAAGATACAGTGTTATCCTACATAGATTATATCTTTTAGTGAAAGGCATGATGGTCATAGCTGGAATGCCTTTGATCAGAGATCAGCTCAAATTTGCAATATGTGTAATCCAAACAATTATTCTTCTTTTGTGTGAAGATACAGAACTTACCTCCTTAAACTATGATAAAAAGATCTGATAGGCCAAAACATATCCATAGCTGTCCCTTGCATACAAGCAAAAATCAAGTTTTCTTCATGCTAAGCATGTAAAATTATGCCTTGAAATTATCTCCCTTCTATTTGAGAGTTGTTAACAGTTGCCACCAGGTTTTTGTTGCCTTTTTTGGTGGGAAATTTCAATTAGGAATTTACTTTTGTGTAAGTCCTTTTAACATAATTCTGTAGATGTCACTTTACCAAACAGTGATGGTGCTGTTGTTCATTCCCAGGTTCATCCTTAACAAGGATCCAGACCTTTGATAAAAGCAGTTTTGTTGTTGGTTGTGGTATTGCAAATGGTGGTGATGGTGGTTATGTTGATAAGATTGTAAACGGGTGCCACTGTCATACAAGCAGTGTCTGCCATTCGTCTCCAGTAATCTACAAAATCATGTCCGGTCACAGGGGAAGCATTAGCCTGCTTGGTAACAGGGTGAGGATTGATGACAGCAACAGCATCCCAGCCAAAGAAAATCCATTCTCAGTAAACTCAATCTGACCCCTGTAGGCATGGGAAAATGGACATTGTGGTGGTGATGATGATGATTTTTATCAAATTACAAAAACATGATGCAACTTATTGCATCTTTTTACATTGGTATAACTCTGTCTGTCTCCCCCCCCACTCACACACACACCACACACAAATGCTAGAACCCTAAACATTCTATTCACTCTGTATAGGTTTGCTTGTGGCAGATGCCCTTCCTATTGCCAACCCTTTGCCAAAGCATGGTAATATTTCCCCATGGCTAGACACACAGCTCTATCTGCGACGATTTCATCTCAATTGAAGGAGAGGGGCTTTCTCCCTCCAGGTTTTGGATCCGTGGAATAAGCTGCCGGACGAGATAGTGAAGATGCCGACGACTGCTCGTTTCAAAGTCTCCCTTGACCACAAGTGGCCTGAACTCTTTACATGAACACCACCCTGTACTTAACTCCATGTCCCCCTACATGGCCTTGCTTTTTGCTTTTTGAGCCAAAAAATTAACTAACTAACACACACACACACACACACACACACATGCATGCTTGTGTGTATATATATATATAGTATTTATATATATATATATATATATATATATATATATATTGATCTCTCAATGGTCTTGTGGGTAAAGACATGGACACAGCAACACATATACCCCTTGGACAAAGGTTCAATCCTTGTAAAAGTATTCAGTGTTTTCTTTTAATGGCGGTGCCCCAGCATGGCCACAGCTCGTGAGCTGAAACTAGATATAATATATAGATAAAATAATATTATAATATATACATATATATATATATATATATATATATATATATTATATCTATATATATATATATTATCATCATCATCATCATCATCATCGTTTAACGTCCGTTCTCCATGCTAGCATGGGTTGGACGGTTCGGCCGGGGATCTGGGAAGCCAGAAGGCTGCACCAGGCTCCAGTCTTATCTGGCAATGTTTCTACAGCTGGATGCCCTTCCTAATGCCAACCACTCATATATATGACAGGCTTCTTTCAGTTTCCGTCTATGAAATCCACTCACAAGGTTTTGGTCAGCCCAAAGCTACAGTAGAAGACACTTCTTGCATAAAGTGTCATCCACTGGAACCTGAACCCAGAACCATGTGGTTGGAAAGTAAGCTTTCCCTTTGCCCAATGTACTGTGCATTGGAACCAAACCTGAAATGTGATAGATTTCCTTTTGCATGCTTGTGTGCATGTCCACATATATATATATATATATATCATCATCATCATCATCATCATCGTTTAACGTCCGCTTTCCGCGCTAGCACGGGTTGGACGGTTCGACCGGGTCTGGGAAGCCAGGGGCCGCTCCAGGCTCCAGTCTGAATCTGGCAGAGTTTCTACGGCTGGATGCCCTTCCTAACGCCAGTGGATTGGGTGCTTTTTACGTGCCACCTGCACAGGGGCCAGGAGGGTCCGGCATCGGTCACGATCGGTTCGAGCATTTTAACGTGTCAGCGGCACGGGGGCAACGAGGTCCGGGGTACTTGGGGGATCGGGGTACTTTGGGGATCCAGGGTACTTTGGGATCCGGTACTGAATGGGTAGGGGGTATGTGGAATTGCTGCAGAAAGCAGCCGGGTCTTTGTAGTCACAGCATATCTCCAGAGATCTCGGTCCTTCGCCATTGCCTCAGTGAGGCCCAATGCTCTGAGGTCATGCTTGACCACCTCATCCCATGTCTTCCTGGGTCTACCTCTCCCCCTGATACCTTCAACTGTTTGGGAGTGGCACTTCTTCACACATCTCTCTTCATCCATCCGCAGCACATGACCATACCATCGCAAGCGTCGCTCTTGCACACCACATCTGATGCTTCTTATATCCAGCATTTCTCTCAGGATGCTTACACTCTGTCTTGCGTGCACACTGACACTACACATCCAGCGGATCATGCTAGCTTCATTTCTTTCAAGTCTACGCATGTCTTCTGCAGTCACAGCCCAAGTTTCATTACCGTGAAGCATGGCAGTTCGCACACATGCATCATACAATCTACCTTTTGCTATGAGGGAGAGACCTTTTGTTGCCAGTAGGGGTAGGAGCTTTCTGAACTTTGCCCAGGCTATTCGTATTCTAGTGGTGATACTCTCTGTGCATCCACCTCCGCTACTAACTTGGTCACCCAGGTAGCGGAAACTATCAACTACTTCTAGTTTCTCTCCCTGGAGTGTGATGGAATCTGTTTTCTGAGTGTCTGTTGTGTCTATTGTCCCTGTGCATCTGCCGCACATGAAAGCTATATATATATATATATATGGCAGGCTTCTTTCAGTTTCCATCTATCAAATCCACTCACAAGGTTTTGGTCAGCCCAAAGCTACAGTAGAAGACACTTCTTGCATAAAGTGTCATCCACTGGAACCTGAACCCAGAACCATGTGGTTGGAAAGTAAGCTTTCCCTTTGCCCAATGTACTGTGCATTGGAACCAAACCTGAAATGTGATAGATTTCCTTTTGCATGCTTGTGTGCATGTCCACATATATATATATATATATATATTAATATATATAATTATATATATTATATATAATATATATATGGCAGGCTTCTTCAGTTTCCATCTATCAAATCCACCCACAAGGTTTTGGTCAGCCCAAAGCTACAGTAGAAGACACTTCTTGCATAAGGTGTCATCCACTGGAACCTGAACCCAGAACCATGTGGTTGGAAAGCAAAGCTTTCTCTTTGCCCAATGTTCTGTGCATTGGAATCAAAACCTGAAATGTGATAGATTTCCTTTTGCATGCTTGTGTGCATGTCCACATATATATATATATATATGGCAGGCTTCTTTCAGTTTCCATCTATCAAATCCACTCACAAGGCTTTGGTCAGCCCAAAGCTACAGTAGAAGAAAGACACTTCTTGCATAAAGTGTCATCCACTGGAACCTGAACCCAGAACCATGTGGTTGGAAAGCAAAGCTTTCCCTTTGCCCAATGTTCTGTGCATTGGAATCAAAACCTGAAATGTGATAGATTTCCTTTTGCATGCTTGTGTGCATGTCCACATATATATATATATATATATGGCAGGCTTCTTTCAGTTTCCATCTATCAAATCCACTCACAGGGCTTTGCTCGGCCCAAAGCTACAGTAGAAGACACTTCTTGCATAAAGTGTCATCCACTGGAACCTGAACCCAGAACCATGTGGTTGGAAGGCAAAGCTTTCCCTTTGCCCAATGTACTGTGCATTGGAATCAAAACCTGAAATGTGATAGATTTCCTTTTTAATCCCAACCAAATAATAGAAACGGCAATAACACTTGTCTGCGGCATTCACACGTTGAAATAACAACTCATGTTACACGCTTGGTGTCTAACAATAATAACAATAATAATAATGATAATAATAGAGTATCAATAAAAACAATTCAGACATAGAAACAGTAAGTATATGTTAAAAATAACATCTGTATTCAATGCCGACAGAGAAACTGCAAATAACATACAACATGCATACATACATACATACATACGTACGTACACACACACACGAGCAAGACAGGGTTGTTGGCATTGAATAATAGAACAAGTGGGGGGGGGGAAGCGAGGAGAGGCATTTATGTGCTATATAAACAAAGAACACAAAACTTTATATATATATATTTATATATATTTGTGTGTGTGTATGTGTGTGTATTATATACTACATACATATGCGTATATACTTGCTCGCATTGGCACACATATGCATATATACTAACACATTTCACATACATACACTATATATATATAACATACATACATATAATATATATAATATATATATATATACATATATATTATACATACATTATATATATATATTTATACATACATATATATATACATCACATATAACATATATATACATACATACATACATATATATATATATTATACATACATATATATATACATACATTATATACATAACATACATATATATACATACATACATACATATATATATACATACATACATACATATATATATATATATATACATACATATATATACATACATACATATATATATACATACATATATATATATATACATACATATATATATATTACATACATATATATACATACATATATATACATACATACATAATATATATACATACATATATATATATATATAATACATATATACTATACATACAATATTATATACATATATATATATATATAATAACACTACATACATATTATATATATATATATATTATATATATATATATATATATATATATATATATATATATATATTTATTCCACACACATGCATGTATATATTTCCACACACATGCATATATACTAGTACACACTCCATACACACACATCCACAGTATATATATATACACATACATACATATATATATATAATATATATATATATATATATATATATATATATATTAGATATATATAATATATTATTCCCACACATGCATGTATATATATTCCACACACATGCATATATACTAGTACACACTCATACACACACATCCACAGTAATATATATATACACACACACATATATAATACAGAGACACCAGCGGTACAGAAATAAAATACATGTTGGGCTGAATAATAGATTGAAAATAGCACACACACACATATACACACACACCATTTGCCACTACTCCGGCAAAATTCAATGAATCACAGACCAAATCCACTGTCCAGTCACCATAGAATATGCACAGCAACTTTTATGGTATTACTCTCTTTACATTCATTCAATCAGGTCAAGCTTTGTTCTGTCCTTGGTTTCATTCTCCCAGTGTCTGAAAGTTAATTATAAATCAGTGCTTGCCTGCCCCCGCCCCCGCCCCTCCCCCTCTCTCTCTCTCTCTTCCCCCACCCCTGAACGTTTGGATATTGGCGGGTGGGGTGGTGAGAGCTGAGCTTTCATCTCTTTTGTCCATATATACTTCCAAGATTGACTTTGCCCATTTTTGTTTTTTTTTTTTTTGTTTTTAGGTCAAGGTTGACCTTTCATCTTCACAGACAGAAGTTTTGGTTTTGATTTTTAATGTTTTTGGTCAATAAGTACCAGTGATACACTGGGTTTGATTCAGTTGGCGATATTCCACATTTGCTCTCAGAAAACACTAAGAGGAAAGTGTCGTCCTCATCATCATGTAGTGTCTGTTTTCCATGCTAGCAGGGGCTGGACGGATTTGGCAGGAGCTGGCAAGGTCAGGAGCTGTACGAGGCTCCATTTGTCTATTTTGGCTTGGTTTCTACAGCTGAATGCCCTTCCTAACTACAGCGACCTTACAGAGCATACTGGGTGTTTTTTACATGGCACCATCACCAGTGCTTTTTACGTGGTACCAGTACTTTTAGGTATTAGAGGATGTAATGTGAGTGGCGGGGAAGAGCCCTTCATGGACAAGCATTACCAAGGTGGTTTTTCATAAAATCGCATTTTTGTGCCCAGCCATAAAGAAACTAATATTTGATAGTGATGTGGTAGGAACGTTAAAGCAACAGACTAAATAATTCATTGCATTTTTGATTCATCTTTCTACATCCCAAGTTCAAATCCTGCCGTTTCAACCTTGCTATTGAGATTAATTAATTTAACAACATAATTCCTTCTGTAAGGGTTCATCATCATTGTCAACCTTGGAGATTTCTGTGTCAATTCCTGGGACTCAGAGGCAGAAACGTTAGCACGCCGGGCGAAATGCCTAGCCGTATTTCGTCTGACGTTAGGTTCTGAGTTCAAATTCCGCCGAGGTTGACTTTGCCTTTCATCCTTTTGGGGTCATTAAATAAAGTACCAGCTTCACACTGGGGTCGATGTAATCAACTTAATCCCTTTGTCTGTCCTTGTTTGTCCCCTCTATGTTTAGCTCCTTGTGGGCAGTAACGAAATATATATCTTTGGATTATCAATAATTGCTTTCACTTAACTCAAAGTTGGACTCTTTCTACATACAGTTAAAGGCATGAGATTTATTTGCACTTGATTTTGATTTATATATATATATATTTTTTTCTTTGGAAGAATATGAAGTAAGATTTGATGGTGTGGGTAGATCCAGCCACATGAACAATTCTGATAACTTGGTGAAAAACATCACACTAAATAGGTATGCTGACAATCATGATGATGATGATGATCATCATCATCATCAAGTAGCGAGCTGTTGACCATGTCAGAAATATCTGCTTTGTGGTACCTACTCATTCTCTCCTCTCTCTCTCTCTCTCTCTCTCTCTCTCTCTCTCTGTCTCTGTCTCTCTCTCTCTCGGCATCATCCATCATCCATCATCTTGGCAAAGAACCAAGGAAAGTATGTTTTAAACAACTCTTTGGTTAATTGCAGAAGACAATTCTGTATGACTATCAGCCAGTTTTGTGTTCTTCATAAAAATCTCTCTGCATGTGTGGAGCCCGGGGGGAGGGGGGAGGGTGCCTAGGAGGTGGGGGGGAGGGCACCGAATGTGTTTGTTCGAGAGAGAAAAGAGAGGAATCGTTAGCATAAAATATGGCAGTAACATCTGTGAGTAGAATGTCACGAATTTGATAAATTCTGTATCTTGTATCTTTTACTCGTTTTCAGTCATTAGACTGCGGCCATACTGGGGCACTGCTCTGAAGTGCTGTTAGTCAAATGATTTAGACCCCCGTACCTTTATTTTGTTTTTTTATAAGCCAGATACTTTTCTGTCGGTTTCTTTTCACCTCTTTACTCGCTTTTACTCTTTTTACTTGTTTCAGTCATTTGACTGTGGCCATGCTGGAGCAACGCCTTTAGTCGAGCAAATCAACCCCAGGACTTATTCTTTGTAAGCCCAGTACTTATTCTATCGGTCTCTTTTTCCGAACTGCTAAGTTACGGCGACGTAAACACACCAGCATCGGTTGTCAAGCGATTTTGGGGGACAAACATAGACACAAACATATACACACACACATATATATACATATATACGACAGGCTTCTTTCAGTTTCCGTCTACCAAATTCACTCGCAAGGCTTTGGTCGGCCTGGGGCTATAGTAGAAGACACTTGCCCAAGGTGCCACGCAGTGGGACTGAACCCAGAACCATGTGGTTCGTAAGCAAGCTACTTACCACACAGCCACTCCTACGCCTACCGAACCATTAAATTATAGGGATGTAAACAAACCAACACTGGTTGTCAAGCTGAGTTGGGGACAACCACACACATGCATATACAGCCCCCCCCCCACACACACACAATAGGCTTTGTTCAGTTTCCATCTCCGAGATCCACTCACAAGGTTTTGGTCAGCCACCTTGATTTATTTATCTAGTTTTCTCTTTTTTTGTGTGTGTGGAGGAGAACTTAGTGTTGATTTGGTGGTTCTACGGACTTGGGGGTCCGTAACTAATATTTTATATTTATTTGCTATCTTCTTATCCTTACATAGTATGCACACACACGTAAATTACACACGACAAATTAAATTTAAATGTTGAAGTGAATCTAACGGTTTTGTGCGTTTCTTAAATGGCTTATAAACACCTTCCACGCTGCAATTGTTTTCGTTCCAGCACACGATCTCAGATCAAGTCACTCGCTATGCAAGTACATCTCCGTAATATATATATATATATATATTTATATATGTGTGTGTGTATATACGTGTGTGTATATACGTGTGCGTATATACGTGTGTGTGTATATACGTGTGTGTGTGTGTGTGTGTATATATATATATATATATATATATAAGCATAGTAAGTTGGCAAGCTGGCACGCTGGGCAAAAATGCTTAGCAGTATTTCATCTGTCTTTACTTTCTGAGTTCAAATTCCACCGAGGTTGTCTTTACCATTCATCCTTTCAGTGTTGATAAATTAAGTACCAGTTGTATACTGGGGTCAATCTAATCAACTGGCCCCCTTCCTCAAAAACTTTGCGCCTTGTGCCTAGAGTAGAAAAGAACCGTTACTATTCTGGACAAAATGCTAAGTGGTAACATTTCTTTTGACCTTCTGTCATGAATTCAAATTCTGTTGTTGTTGGGGTCAACTTTGCCTTTCATCCTCTAAGGGTTGATAAAACAAATTACCAGTTGAGTACTGAGGTTGAAGCAACCGACTAGAGCCCTCCTACGAAATTGCTGGCCTTGTGCCAAAATTTGAAGCCAATATGTATAATTAGTGTGTTTATCACTCATACAGCAAGTGACATCTCTTGTCTTGAACACGTTAAGCATTATTTCTATTCTCACCTCTTAATGTTTTTACTCTTGACTCTAATCCCTTCCCTTGAGGTTGACATGATAGTTCTCTCTGACCCGCGCCAGAGTGATATATTGCCCCTTCTCTCTTTCTCTGTTCCTATCTCTGCCTCGCATATATGATGAAGCAGCATTGCATCTCTTTCTCTTTTAGGTAGGGGTTAGGTGTCAACTACATCTGTGTCTCTTGTACAGAAATGATATGACATATGCAAGAATGATTGATATGATGTCTCTCTCACTCACTCACTCACTCACTCACTCATGCAAGATTGATGTTGACGTCTCACTCTGTCTCTTGCGGAAATGACGGGGCATCTCTTCTCTGTATCTTGCAGGAATAACAAGACAACAAGACACCCTCTCTTTGTATCAAAGGAATGATGACATCGCTCTGTCACTTGCAGGAGTGATGTGACCTCTCTCTCTCTCTCTCTCTCTCTCCCTCTCACCGTCTTCTGAAAGACTGATGTGATGTCTCACTCCATCTCGTGCAAGAGTGATGTAACAACTCTCTCTTTGTCTCATACTGAAGTGATGGGATTATCTCTCTTTCTCCCTCCTTCTCTCACACACACTCGCTCTGTTTTTCACCTTCTCTTTCTCTCCGTCTCCCTCATGCAGATGTGATGTATTGTCTGTCATGTGATGATGAGGAGGAGGAGGAGGATGAGGTATTGTCATTTCGCCAATACCATTCGAATGAAATCCGAAATTGTTTACGTTTCATCTCTCATCATCTGCCTCTTATCAGCACACCTGAAACCGAGGCATCACTACATGTCTACGTGTATACATGTACACCTGCGCATTCAATAAGACACTGTGCACGTGCTTGCACGCACACGCATTCACACACACACACACACACACAAATTGTATGCGAGTCTGTCTGTTTGTGTTTTATATTCATTTAAACAAAAATGGATTTCTATGCTTTGATGTATGCGTTTGCGTATGTTCTAAGGAATGCGTGTGTGTTTGTGTGCGTGCGTGCGTATTCTCATGGCTGTGTACGTGTGTGTTGTAGGTATGGATTGCATACATTCCAGTCTGTGCGTTGCATCCACTTACACAGATATTGATTTCTTTCTTTGTGTATGCACGGTGCATTGGTATGTGCATGCATGCGTATGTCTGCGTGTGCGCAGTTACCTGTGCTTGACTGCGTGGTTCGTGGCACTTACATGTAATTAATTACACCATGGCTACACCTAATAGATGTATATATGTCCCCATCTATGTGTGTGTGTGTCCGTGTGTCCACTTGTGATCATTCCCATGTGTGCCTTGTCCACCTTACGACCATTCCTCCATGTGTGTGTCCCCTTCCACCTCATGATCAAAACCTCTGTGTGTCTCTGTCCACTTATGAGCACGTGTCTCTCCCTTTCTGGTGTCATCTTACAAGCAGGTGTCTACGTCCACCTACAACATCTCCATGGTGTCTCTGTCCACTTATGAGCACGAGTCTCTCCCTTTCTGTGTCATCTTAGAAGCAGGTGTCTACGTCCACCTACAACATCTCCACGGTGTCTCTGTCCATTTCTGAACATTCCTATGTGTTTTTTTTGTGTGTGTGTCTGCCTTTATAGCTGGCTCTGTCCCTGTCCATTTATAAACACGTCCCTCAACTCCTGTCCACCTGTAACTGTGTCTCTGTCTTCCTCCATTTTCCAATGTGTCAACCATGTCTCCCCCTCTCACTTTCTCTGTCTCTTTGTCTACATTGTCAAGTCTACCAGTTTTCTTGTGACACTTGTTGTTGTTGTTGTTGGGACATTTTCTTATTAACTGTCATTATTGATTATATTGTTGAATGTAACTACCTGAACACCCCCGCTGCTGACCATGAACTCTGCCACTGATGTACAACCACAATGAATGAAAAAAAAAAATTACAGTTCTTCCCTCTCTCTCTCTCTCTATCTATCTATCTTTCTCTATATCTCCCTTGTTCCCCTCTGTGTTGCTCTTTTTCTTCCTCTCTATCTCCCTCTATCTCCATTCTCTGGTTTCTTTCTTTCCACTTGTCTCTTTCCCTCTCTCTCTTTCTCTCTCTCTCTTTTCTACTTTCACTTTTCTTTTTTTCCCCCTCTCTCCTCCTTTGGTTCCCTCATCTCTCCCCTCTCTCTCATATCTCCCTTATTCCCCTCTGTGTTGCTCTTTTTCCTCCTCTCTATCTCCCTCTGTCTTAGCCTTCATCTCTCCATTCTCTGGTTTCTTCTCTTTCCACTTGTCTCTTTCCCTCTCTCTCTCTCTCTTTCTCTTTTCTACTTTCACTTTTCTTCCACCCACTCTCTCCTCCTTTCCTCCAACCCTGCTTCCCTCATATCTCCCCTCTCCTCTCTCTCTGTCTCTCTCTCCGTCTCTCTTTCTCTCTCAGCCAAGCCATAGTAGTCTGAGTGGTCGTGTGCATGTGTGCACGCATAACAGATAGAACTACACATTGATTGATTGAAGCTGCTGATAGACACTAGTTGCTGCGAGGATAGAGGACTGTAAACAGAAAGAGAGAGAGAAAGAAAGAAAGAAAGAGCGAGAGAGAGAGAAGAATGTAGACAGAGAATACAGCAATGAAAGAGAGGAAGGGAGGCGGAGACGAGAGAAGGCTTCTTATTAAACCACCACGGTGAATAATCACAAGTTCAGTAAAAGGTGTATTTCTGCCTAGGTGTAACTCTGTAACAGAGAGACCACAGAAGCTTTCACTCAACAACAAACAAAAGAGAATTTGGCACGGTTTCGAATCATCTCTTTTATCATCCTCTCTGGTTTTTCCAAAACAGTTCTTACCTTTACAACAGTGTTACGTTACTTATTTTGGTATCTTACTATAATAATTTTTTTTTTAGTTTTGTTGTTATTCTTACGGACTTTGAAAAATCTCTTGGTTTATTTACCAATCTACCTGCCTGTGTTCTTCGATTTGTTTTTTCTGTCGTTCTGAGAAAACCTGAAGTGGTTTGTTTATTCTTCGCAAACCATTTCTTTTGGTTTTATTGAGAGAATTTTTTTTCTTTAAAAAAAAAAAACAAAAAGATTTTTTTTTTCTTTCATTACTTTGTCCTTTTGAATATTCATTCAACTTGGAATGGAATATTAATTCTTCCTGTGACTGATTTTTTGCAAAAATACAAGCCCTATTTCCAGGGGAGAAAAAAAAAAAAAGTTTTGGTAAAATTTAGTGCCATTTTGTGCCACACTGGAACTGTGCAGATATTTTTTAAAACGGTGATCATTCTGTTTTGTTATTCTTTTAAAAACAAAACAAAACAAAAAAAAACAATATTCAACAAGGAGAAAGTTTTTCTTAGTTTTATACAAACTGACTGATAATCTGTAAAACAAAAAAAAGTTCCATCATGCATATCAATGAGAAAAAGTTGATTACTGGTTTTAAAAGTAAGTCTTTTCTCGCTTTTTTTCTCTTGTTTTTGTGGTTTAGCCCTAGGTTAGCCCCAACTGAGTAGACAAACCGATTCCAACAATAATCATTATTTCTATTATTTTTTTTTTCTTTTCAAGCATTTTGTATATTTAAGATTAGATTATCCAATGTGTCCTTTGTTTCCATTCTGTTTGAGTTTTTTTATAAAGTGGTAGAGTATAATTTGAGGGAGATTTGGTTACTATTTTTAGCAGATCAAGCAACCATTTAGAGGTTCCTCAGCCCTAGATCATCCCTGATTGAGTAGACCTAAACCCGAAATAATCTTTATTTTAGTTTTTCAGGCATAGTGTATCTAAGGCTATATTATGCAATGGGTTCTTCATTTTCTTTTCTATTTTTGAACAAAGCATCAAAGTATAATTTGAAGGAGGTTTGGTTGCTATTTTCTGCAGATCAAGCAACCATATAGAGGCTCCTCAGCCCTAGTTCATCCCTGATTGAGTAGACCTAAACCAGAAATAATCTTTATTTTAGTTTTTCAAGCATAGTGTATCTAAGGCTATACTATGCAATGGGTTCTTCATTTTTTTTTCTATTTTTGAACAAACTATCAGAATATGATTTGAGGGAGATTTAGTTGCTATTTTTAGCAGACCAAGCAACCATTTAGCGGCTCCTCAGCCCTAGATCATACCTGATTGAGTAGACCTAAACCCGAAATAATCTTTATTTTAGTTTTTCAGGCATAGTGTATCTAAGGCTATATTATGCAATGGGTTCTTCATTTTCTTTTCTATTTTTGAAAAAAGCATCAAAGTATAATTTGAAGGAGGTTTGGTTGCTATTTTCTGCAGATCAAGCAACCATATAGAGGCTCCTCAGCCCTAGTTCATCCCTGATTGAGTAGACCTAAACCAGAAATAATCTTTATTTTAGTTTTTCAAGCATAGTGTATCTAAGGCTATACTATGCAATGGGTTCTTCATTTTTTTTTCTATTTTTGAACAAACTATCAGAATATGATTTGAGGGAGATTTAGTTGCTATTTTTAGCAGACCAAGCAACCATTTAGCGGCTCCTCAGCCCTAGTTCATCCCTGATTGAGTAGACCTAAACCAGAAATAATCTTTATTTTAGTTTTTCAAGCATAGTGTATCTAAGGCTATATTATGCAATGGGTTCTTCATTTATTTTTTCTATTTTTGAACAGACCATCAGAGTATTATTTGAGGGAGATTTGGTTGCTATTTTTTGCAGATCAAGCATCCACTTAGAGACTCCTTGATTATGTTTTATAGGAAAGAAGGACCAGAAAAGGCAGAGACTCCACAAGCAACAAAGATTGACATTTGTTGTTGTTTAGTTACAGGTCAGCTTCAATCAAATAGACCTGTCTTTAATCCCAGGTCTTCTCTGATCAGTAAGACCTATGATCAATAGCCATTACAACCATGATCATCCATTCCATCTCATTTTGTTTTTTCAGACACGATGTATCTAGGGCCGCATCATCCGAAGTAGCCTTCTGTTTTTGTTTAAAGATAGTGTGAGCTGGGGGAGATTCAGTTGCTATTTTTAGCAGGTCAGGTGACCACTACAGGCTCCATTGATGGTTCATAAGGTCGACAGGGTTTTTTTACTGTTACTGTGCAGTGAAAAACCACAAGATGGAGTGAGATACGGTGAGATCCACCCAACCCATGCCAGCATGGAAAAACAGACGTAAAATTATGAGATGATATCTAATAATTGCGAGAATCGTAGCTAGCAGACTCAGTGGGGTATCTGGCTATAGTACTTAAAGATCAGTCAATAATTCATACCCTGTTACTCTATCGGTCAAATGATGCAGCTCTCAATGGCTCACTCGACCTTATTGTAAATAGGTACCATGAGTAGGGCAAGTGCAGCTCAATGGGTGTTAGATTGTTTCCTAGTGAAGATGCATGGTTTAGTGGTTAGGGTAATCAGCTTATGATGGTAAGGTCGTGAGTTCAATTTCTGGTTGTGCCTTTTGCCCTTGAACAAAAACACTTTGCTTTATTTCACATTGCTTCAGTACATTCAACTGGCAAAAACGAATTTACTTGTATTTCAAAAGGGTCAGAGCCCTGTCACATCACATTCCATGTCACACTGAATAGCTCTGAGAACTACATTAACTCTTTTGCTACCATACTTCTGTTGAGATGCTCTGTGTTTCTTTCAATTAATTTTAAATATAACAAAGACTTTAGTAAAATAACTTAGTTATCGTTAAGCTGGTGTTAGGAACATAAATTGTGACTTAAGGTTTGGTGGAAGATTTTAATTCAGAACTTATGAAAACAAGACATTTGTACAACAGAGCCAGAGGTGGTTTCAGCTGGGTTGGTATTAAAAGGGTTAAGAATTGTTTCTCTATTGTATATTTTAACCTTTTCATTACCGTATTTATTTTGAGATGCTCTGTGTTTCTTTCAATTTATTTTAAATATAACAAAGAATTTAGTAAAATAACTTAGTTATTATTCTGCTAGTGTTAGGAACATAAATTGTGACTAAGGTTTGGTGGAAGATTTTAATTTAGAACTTATGAAAATAAGACATTTGTACAACAGAGCCAGAAGTGGTTTCAGCTGGGTTTGGTATTAAAAGGGTTAAGAATTGTTTCTCTATTGAATATTTTAACCCTTTCATTACTGTATTATTTTGAGATGCTCTGTGTTTCTTTCAATTACTTCAAATATAACAAAGAATTTAGTAAAATAACTTAGTTATCATTAAGCTAGTGTTAAGAACATAAATTGTGACTAAGGTTTGGTGGAAGATTTTAATTCAAAACTTATGAAAACAAGACATTTGTACAACAGAGCCAGAAGTGGTTTTAGGCTAGTTGGTATCAAAAGGAGATGTTTCATATAATAGAGCCAAGGTTCCAATATAATTTAACCCTTTTGTTACCATATTTCTGTTGAGATGCTCTGTGTTTCTTTCAATTACTTTAAATATAACAAAGAATTTAGTAAAATAACTTAGTTATCATTAAGCTAATGTTAGGAACAGAAATTTTGTGACTTAAGGTTTGGTGGAAGATTTTAAATTCAGAACTTTTGAAAACAAGACATTTGTATTAGAGAGCCAGAGGCTGTTTCAGCCAGGATGGTATCAAAAGGGTTAAAGGTACATATGTCTGTGGAGTACTCAGTCACTCGCACATGAATTTCATGAGCAGGCTGTTCCGTTGATTGGATCGACTGGAATTCTAATTGTTCTAACCGATGGAATGCCAGTAGAGTGTTTCATAACCTCACAATGTTCATTCTTGTGTTTTGGAAAGTGAATAGAAAATCTTTATATATTCTTTGTGTGGTGTCTGTTACATTTGAGACAAACTAATAATGACTGAATTTAAACAAAAGAAAAATCTACCTAATTAATTAGAATTTATTTTACTAATTGGTTGTTTCTTTTCAGCTGGTGTTTACTTCTTTGCCTGCCTATTACTATTAGTTACTAATTAGATTGTTTATAATTACAATGGTTAATTTGACTGGATTTAATTAGCTCTTAATTTTTAAAACTTTTTTTCTCTTTTGTCTCTATATTTCTGCAGAGTTTTTTTTTTGGGTTTTTTTTTACCACCACATGGAACTAGTTTTGAGTTACTGAAAAAAGTTTTTTTTTTTTTTTCTTGTTTTTGTATCTTAGAGCAATGTGAGATCAATTTTCATTGGTTACCTGAACGTTCCCTCCTTTCCTATATATATATATATAGATACACACACACTGCTCTGTTAGTTTATATTGTACAAGTATACCCTTCTTGTTAATCCACCCAGCCTAACTGGCAAATTAAATTACCTTTTGCAATTTCAGTTCTGAGAAAAGAATCGCTTAGATTGATGACAATTAAAATACAATTTGGTTTTGTTCCCACATAATTTCTTAATTTAGAATCAATATAACAATGTTTGTTTGTTAGTTGAGTTTCTCTTTTGTTTTCTTTGTCTTCTCGGGAGTAGTGGAGCTAGTCAGATAGAGCTGTTTGAATCATCATCATCATCATCGTTTAACGTCCGCTTTCCATGCTAGCATATCATATTAATATACAAATCACATAGGCGCAGGAGTGGCTGTGTGGTAAGTAGCTTCCTTACCCACCACATGGTTCTGGGTTCAGTCCCACTGCGTGACACCTTGGGCAAGTGTCTTCTACTTTAGCCTCGGGCCGACCAAAGCCTTGTGAGTGGATTTGGTAGACGAAAACTGGAAGAAGCCCGTCATATATGTATGTATGTATATGTGTGTGTGTATGTTTGTGTGTCTGTGTTTGTCCCCCCAACATCGCTTGACAACCGATGCTGGTGTGTTTGAAGAGACCGATAGAATAAGTACTAAGCTTACAAAGAATAAGTCCTGGGGTCGATTTCCTCAACTAAAGGCGGTGCTCCAGCATGGCCACAGTCAAATGACTGAAACTAGTAAAAGAGAGAAAAGAGGGTGGCAAGTTGGCTGAATCATTAGCACGCTGGGCAAAATGCTTCGTGGCATCTCATCTGTCTTTACGTTCTGAGTTCAAATTCTGTCATGGTCGACTTTGCCTTTCACCTTTTCAAGGACAGTAAAATAAGTACCAGTTGAGCACTGGGGTCGATGTACTCGACTTACTGTCCTTGTACTAAAATTTGAAATCAATATATAAGTTATAAAACTTAGCGAAGTGAATTAATAAAATCAATAATGATAATATACTGGGGTTATAATAATAATAATAATAATAATATAATAATGAAATTATTGTATACAGTGCTCAGGTGCACCACAACTTGTCGAAAAGTGTGTATAAAGTATATGCAGTATATTTGACTACACCTTTGTAGGATTTGGTCTTGTACCCCGAAAAAAATATATTAGAATTTCTCCCACCCTACCAATTCATGTCATCTACGTAGTTAGATCAAGAATCTTATTTTTGTTTCAAAACAATAGTTTTCTTGAAGAAGCTTTATTATATTAGTAACTACTTCAAGAAAAAGAAAGAAAAAAATCATGGATATTTAATCAACATTTTAGATATTTTTTTTAATATTTTTTTTTTATTCAGTTTCTTTCAAATTTCTTTTTTTTTTCTTCTTTTTCTAGTTTATAAAGTTAATTAAT
>NC_043014.1:45615495-45620495 GCF_006345805.1 Octopus sinensis | reverse complement strand
CCTCTCCGAAAAGTACATGTTGGATGTGGTCTTGGGTTCCCTGCATAAATGGGATGGTCATAGTTGGAATGCCTTTGATCATTATTATTATTATTATTATTATTATTATTTGAAATTATTTTTCTATGTTCATTTTGTTCTTGCTCAGAAATGGAACCAAAATTGAGATATCTGATGTTGTTAGCCATCAATTGAAGTGTCCTCTATAATAGGCCTGGCATCAGGCTGACCACTGCTTTATGAGTGGCTTTAGTAGACAAAAACAGTGTGGAAGCCTCTTGTGTATGGGTGAGTGTGTTTGCCTTGACAACTGGTGTTGTGTTATTTACATCCCTTGTAACTTAGCAGTAAACAAACCAACACCAGTTGCCAAGTGGTGGTGGTGATGGGGCAAGCACACACACACACATATATATCTACATCCTACGTAACTTAGCAGTAGTGGGAGCACGTGGCTTAGTGGTTGAGGTGTTGGACTCTTGATCCTAAGATTGTGGTCTCAAATCCAGGACCGGGCGATGCATTGTGTTCTTGAGCAAAACACTTCACTTCATGTTGCCCCAGTCCACTCAACTGTAGAAATGAGTACCACTAGTGGAGGCGCATCACTTAGTGATGCGGGTGTCTGACTCTCAATCATAAGAATGTGGTTTCAATCACTGGATCAGGCGATCCATTGTGTTCTTGAGCAAAACACTTCATTTCATTTCACGTTGCTCCAGTCCACTCAGCTGTAGAAATGAGTTTAACCTGGAAAGGGATGGGCTCCACTAGGCTTTCTAGCCCTAGATACACTGCATGGTTTGCAGCACTCCAACAAACCCCAAGGGGTAAAGGGACTTGTCAATGTCAACTTAACAGTCCAGCAAAAGACTACCAAACTTGGGTGCGAAAAAAATAGGTACTGGCATCAGTCTATTTGACTAAATCTTTCAAGGCAGTGCCCCAGCATGGCCGCAGTCCAATAACTGAAACAAGCAAAAGATAAAAGATATGCCATTCATTAGCCTGATTGAGTTATTTCTCTTAGCTCATTTATTTATTATGTTACCTATTTTCAGTGTATTGAATGTGTAATGCGACTACAACCACTGGCTCTAACACAATACCACAATACAATGAGAGAAGCACTCCATCAGTTACGGCGACGAGGGTTCCGGTTGATCCGAATCAACGGAACAGCCTGCTCGTGAAATTAACGTGTAAGTGGCTGAGCACTCCACAGACACGTGTACCCTTAACGTAGTTCTCAGGGATATTCAGCGTGACACAGAGAGTGACAAGGCCGGCCCTTTGAAGTACAGGTACAACAGAAACAGAAAGTAAGAGTGAGAGAAAGTTGTGGCGAAAGAGTACAGCAGGGATCACCACCATCCCCTGCCGGTGCCTCGTGGAGCTTTAGGTGTTTTCGCTCAATAAACACTCACAACGCCCGGTCTGGGAATCGAAACCGCGATCCTATGACCGCAAGTCCGCTGCCCTAACCACTGGGCCATTGCGCCTCCACACCACAATACAATACCCTATCATACACAACACAGCCTGTATGGAAGTCACTAGTTGACAAAATAAAGTCTATTCAACCAGTCTTATCAGAAAGTCTGACCTCTGACATTCGACATTTAACGTTTTTGGGAAGCAATTTATTTTCTTTCGTCCAAAACCAATTAATCATTTTGTTGCTATTTCTTCCTAAAAATATTGTGTGTGTGTGTGTGTGTGACTGTGGGTTTATTGTCTGCATGTATATGTGTGACAGTCTGTCTCTTTATGTTGTTGTTGTTGTTGTTAAGCAACAAGCCGGGGTAAGGGTGATTGTCTAGGGCTTAGGGGCGGAGACCCCAGACCTTGGAAAAAAAGAACTTTGGTCGGCTTGTTGTAGTCGAGGGCTCTTCGTTGACGCCCGACACCACTGGGAGGTGGCCCTCGGAGTCGCTGGAAATGGAGATCTCCAGGTCCAAATTCTTCTTGAACGGCTCTCTTTATGTGTTTGTGTGTGTTTAGCCCAGGGTTCAAACCTAATTGAACAGGCGTTCCAGCTGTGACCATCCCAGCTTCCCTTCTGACATAGTTTGCATTACCTAAGACTACATTACCTAATGTGTCCTTCTCTTTATATGATGGCTGGGTGGAGCATAATCTGAGTAAGCTTGACTGCTATTTCTAGCATGTCAAGTGAATACATAGAAGCTCTCTTTGTTGAGTCATGCTAGTCTATTGCAGTTGATGTTCAATGCCAAATCAACTCTAATCAAGCAGAATTATGACCAAAGGCATTCTTATCACAACATCACGTTTTTTTTTTATGTATTTTGAACTACTTTGTGTAAAGTGACCTTTATTTTAAAGTTAAAGAAACTTTGTTGGGGAGAGAAAGAGAAAGTGAGAGTATGTGTAGTAGACGCATGCATGGCCAAGGGGTTAAGAAGTTTGCTTGCAATGCCGAGGTCCCAAGTTTGATCCCACTTCTTGACATGTTGGGCTAGCCTTAGATAAACAGGAATTGTGGAAGTCCATTCAATGGCCTGTGATTCAAAAGTGCATTCTTATCTCTTTCTCACACACACACACACACACACACACACACACACACACTTGCATTTATTCTGCCTGTGGAATACACAGCTACTCAAAAACTTTATATATATATATATATATATATTTTATATAGGCGCAGGAGTGGCTGTGTGGTAAGTAGCTTGCTAACCAACCACATGGTTCCGGGTTCAGTCCCACTGCGTGGCACCTTGGGCGACCAATGCCTTGTGAGTGGATTTGGTAGACGGAAACTGAAAGAAGCCTGTCGGATATATGTATATATATATATATGTGTGTGTTTGTGTGTCTGTGTTTGTCCCCCTAGCATTGCTTGACAACCGATGCTGGTGTGTTTACGTCCCCGTCACTTAGCGGTTCGGCAAAAGAAAGAGACCAATAGAATAAGTCCCGGGGTCGAGTTGCTCGACTAAAGGTGGTGCTCCAGCATGGCCGCAGTCAAATGACTGAAACAAGTAAAAGAGAGTAAAGAGTACATATATATCTAAAATTCAATGAGGCGGCAGTTCAATTGATTAAGCAACGGAATGCCATTGTCAAAAGCCAACAAAGTGTCTGCTTGCTTAGTTACTTTACAATGTATGGTGACAACACAACCAGGAAATGTGGCGCGCGCACACACACACACACACACACTCTCTCTCTCTCTCTCTCTCTCTCTCCCTCACTCTCTCTCTCTCTCTCTTTCTCTCTCTTTCATACACACCTACACAGAATGTGATGCATTTAGAGTATCTGAAATATTCTGGACTGTCTTAGCCAACTTGTTCGACACCCACCACCAACACCACCACCTTAAACAATTACAGTAGATTTTGTACTGGTTTTTATTTTTGTTTTGTTTTTCTCTTTAGTGAGGAGGAACCCTGAAGATTCCAAGCTGCTGTTACCCCTTAATTATTCGTTAAAGCGTTGCTGATAGTGTTTTAAGCTGTTATTGTAATATTCCTAGTCACTTTCTGTTGTATGTACGTATGAGAGAGGAACAGACTTGAATGGCAGGAAAAGAGATTTTCTTTGTATCTCCCCTGCCCCCACACACTCACACTCATACTCAGTTAAATTCTTGAGTGTAGCCAGATAAACGTTGAAGCCAGGAAGCTTGTAGAATGACTCCATTCACTGAAAGCATGCCGTAAGCCGTTAATTAGTTGTTGCATTCAAAAGAAACACCTATTATCAGGATGAACAGCAAGTTCTGTCTAATTATGAGCTTGAACCTGTGTTTTTTTGTTTTTGTTTTTTACATAGAACTTACAAATATTGGCGACATTCCTCATCATCATCGTTATCATCATGGTTGTCATTTGACATCCGCTTTCCATTGCTGGCATGGGTAGGACAGTTTGATATGGAATCAACAAGCTCCAGGGTTGTGTCATGCCCCAGAGCTGTGTTTTGTTCTAGGGCTGTATCCATGCCCCAGGGCTGTATCCATGCCCCAGAGCTGTGTCCATGCTCCTGAGCTGTATCCATGCTCCAGGGCTGTATCCATGCCCCAGGGCTGTATCCATGCCCCAGAGCTGTGTCCATGCTCCTGAGCTGTATCCATGCTCCAGGGCTGTATCCATGCTCCAGGGCTGTATCCATGCTCCAGGGCTGTATCCATGCTCCAGGGCTGTATCCGTGCTCCAGGGCTGTATCCATGCTCCAGAGCTGTATCCATGCTCCAGGGCTGTATCCATGCTCCAGGGCTGTATCCATGCCCCAGGGCTGTATCCATGCTCCAGCGCTGTATCCATGCTCCAGGGCTGTATCCATGCTCCAGGGCTGTATCCATGCTCCAGGGCTGTATCCATGCTCCAGGGCTGTATCCATGCTCCAGGGCTGTATCCATGCTCCAGGGCTGTATCCATGCTCCAGGGCTATATCCATGCTCTAGGGATTTATCTGAGTTCAAATTCTGCCAAAGTCCACTTTGCCTTTCATCCTCCTAGGGTCTATAAAAAAGTACCAGTTGAATGGTGAAAATTTCTGGCTTTGGATAAAAGAAAATAGAAGAGGATCAGTTAATTATGATTTTATTCAACCTATTCCCCTCTCAGATTCACACACTTATTGCAGCAGTCCTTCACTTTTTCTGAGCCCTGTAAAAGAACTCGGAAAGTTGGGCCTTCAATCAGGCCTTTCATGATACCCTCGAAGCCAGGAACTTTTCAGCGTCCCCTCATACTTTTAAATAAATAAGTCCTAAAATTACTTCAGTCTATCAATTCTAGATATGGTCTGTCTTGAGCAGTTTTGTCAGGAGCATCAAGGTATTTAGTTTCTTAAAACCCCATTCGCTGGTTTCTTCTTTGTCCCGTTGTTTATATCTGCTGTCTGAAAATACTGACGTCAGTTAAAGAGAGAAGATAAGTCTCCGCCCCTAATATTGCTCCACCTTTTCTCCCTAGTTCTTCTGTGTCGCATTAGCATCCCAGTTCGCTGATTGTGAGAGATGC
>NC_043014.1:45537995-45612995 GCF_006345805.1 Octopus sinensis | reverse complement strand
AACACATACACACATTCTGTGTATGTGTGTGTGTGTGTACTATATCTATCAACACTTCAGAGAACTGTCTGGCTGTTGTGTATGTTGCCACGCCCTCTCTTTCTCTCTCGCACACACAGAAAAGACCAGACTCTTTATCTTTTCTTTATGTAATTGTATGTGATGACAATTTCTACCCACCCCGTCTCTCTCTCTGTCTCTTTACTCCTTATCTTTCCCATCTTATCTCTGTCTATTTCTCCCCATCCATCTATCTCTCTGTATGTATATGTATGTATGTATGTATGTCCACAGTCATTGGCTGTCCTTCACTATTGGAATGGAGACTAGAATCTCCAATAGACAGCCACTATCTTTCCACACCAGCCACATTTAAAATGTCTCTAACAGTATACAGTTATCTAATCTATGATCTTCCTCTATATTTTAAAGGAAGACATGGATGAGATGAGAGATGGAGGTGGGTGTTGAAAGTTGACTTGTCAAGGAGCCTGTATATGTGTGTGTGTGTGTGGTACTAATGGAGACTAACTTTGTGTTTAGACACAGAGGAATGTTATTCTTTGGTTGTATCAAACTTAAAAGTGAACTATGTCTGTGGCAGTAACAATAATACTAAGTCTTAGCTTTTGTGAATCTTCTTGTTAATATTAATATGCAATCTGAAGGTGGTGAGCTGGTAGATTCGTTAGCACTCCAGGCAAAATAACGACATTTTGTCTGTCTTTACATTCATCGTCATCATCATCATCATTTAACGTCTGCTTTCCATGCTAGCATGGATTGGACGATTTGACTGAGGACTGGCGAACCAGATGGCTGCGCCAGGCTCCAATCTGATCTGGCAGAGTTTCTACAGCTGGATGCCCTTCCTAATACCTATTTCTTTATTACCCACAAGGGGCTAAACACAGAGGGAACAAACAAGGACAGACATAGGTATTAAGTTGATTACCTCACCCCAGTGCATAACTGGTACTTAATTTATTGACCCTGAAAGGATGAAAGGCAAAGTCGACCTCGGCAGAATTTGAACTCAGAACGTAGCGGCAGACGAAATACTGCTAAGCTTTTCGCCCGGCTTGCTAATGTTTCTGCCAGCTCGCCGCCCTTCCTAATACCAACCACTCCAAGAGTGTAGTGGGTGATTTTCTGTGCCGCCGGCACGAGGGCCAGTATGGCTGTACTGGCAACGGCCATGCTCGAAATGGTGTTTTTTACGTGCCACCTGCACAGGAGTTTGTCCAGTGGCACTGGCAACGACCTTGCTTGAATGTTTTGTTTTGTTTTTGTTTTAATGTTTCTCTGAGTTGGAATTCTACTCAGGGTCGACTTTGCCTTTCAGCCTTTCAGGACTGATAATATAAGTAGCAGTTGAGCACTGGGGTTGATGTAATTCACTTTTAACCCCGCCCTTAAAATTGTTGGCCTTGTACCAAAATCTGAAAGCAGTATTAATATGCAGTCTCAGGCAGTGAGCTGGCAGAATCGTTACCATGCCATGCAATCTGCCTAGCAGCATTTTGTCTGTCTTCACATTCTGAGTTCAAACTCCAAGGTCAACTTTTCTTTTCATCCTTACAGGGTTGATAAAATAAGTACCAGTTGAATTCCAGGGTCAATGTAATCAACTTAACCCCCTTCCCTGAACTTGCTGGCTTTGTGCCAAAAATTTGAAACTAATATTAATATGAGGTCTTATTATTATTATTATTACTACTCTTGCTCTAACACTCCTGGGAAAGCATACACATCACCACGCAACAGGCATGGCTGTGTGGTGAAGAAGTTTGCTTTCCGACCACGTGGTTTCATGTTCAGTTCCACCGTCTTGGGCAAGTTGTTCTACTTACTGCTCCAAGCCAACACAAAGCCATGTAAGTGGATTTGGTAGGCAGGAAAATGCAAGAAGGCACATGTATGTGTGTGTGTGTCCGTGTGTCCATGACTTGACAGATTGATTGTTGTAAATGAATGTCATTCATTTCAAATATTGTGGAAACCTGTCCAACCATGGAGGAAATATTACTTTGTTTGGGAACAGGTGAGGGTTGGCAACAGTAAGGGCATCCAAACCTAGAAAATCTACCTCCTTCCATAAAGCAACATCCGATCTCTGCAACTTTGGCAAAGCAGATGTTAAAACAACAATGATGGTGATGATGATGATGAGGAGGAGGGGGAGGAGTCCAGGGAGTTTAAAAAGAAAAAAAAGTAATGATATTTAATACACTGATTGTGTGTGTGTATGTGTGTGTGTAAGCTAACAGGCAAATCACACACAAACCACATATACATGCACATATATGCACCCAGGCAAACACACACACACACACACACACACGTCCACATATTTCTTTGGATAATGAATATCAATCTTTTTTTTTATCATAGATCTGAAACACTATATGGGATTCTGATAGTTTGTGTTTGGTGTGTTGTTTTGATAATAGTCAAGACGTGTTGACAGTGTGGAACCATTCTCTTTGAGTTATTGAGAAATTAACCAAACCCTCACCCCCACTTATATCTCCCAATGATAACTTTTTAACCAAATACTTGATTAGGGTTGTTTAGAAACCTTTCACATTGTTCACAAAGGGTCTGGGTTGAAAATCCAGGCCTTTTCAAGCTCAAAGATATTCTAAATGTATGTAATGCTAAAAACAACTGAATGCTTGTAGAGTTAATATACACAGGCACTAGCATGGCTGTGTGGTAAGAAGCTTGCTTTCCAACCACAGGGTTCTGGGTTCAGTCCCACTGTGTGGCACCTTGGTCAAATATCTTTTATTATAGCCTAAGGTTGACTAAAGCCTTGTGAGTGGATTTGGAGACATAAACTGAAAGAAGCCCATCATATATATATATATTCACACACACATATCTGTAATATGACATGTGACAATTATTCAGTTGCCATAATAAAACTCCGAGTTTCGGATGTTGAGACAAATCTGCTCTGGCATCTCATCAGTTATCAAGGCAATCAAAAATTGCCAAATAATTGTCATATATTGTATTACAGATAAATTCCTCTATTTACATAATGTCGAGGTCTCATTCATTTTGTTGTCATACCATTACTATTTTTATATATATATATATACACACACGTTTATATATTTGTTGTGCAAGATTTTTTATATATATATACACACGTGTGTCTGTGCTTGTCTCTCACCACTGCTTGAAAACTGTTGTTGGTGTGTTCATGTCCCTGTAATTTAGCGGTTTGGCAAAAAGGGACCCATAGAATAAGTACCAGGCTTTATAAAAAACAAAAGAATTTCTGGAGTCAATTCATACAACTGGAAATTTTTCTACAAGGTAGTGCCCCAGCATGGTTACAGTCTAATGACTGAAACAAGTAAAAGCTAAAAGAAGATACTAAATGACTTGAGATCCAAGGGTGGAGATTGAGGTTGGTTGGCCACTGCTGGAGAAGTAAAGAAGAACTTGTGAGTAATTGTGTTGTTGTGGACACCAAATCATGGTACCACAGTGGCTGGAAGATCACAGAACACATATATACAACAGCTTGCAGAAGATGTTGCTGTTGAGCGAATGGTCTTCATCCCAGAGCTCGCAAGATGGGAGAAGTCCAAAACATGGTCCTTTGCTATTCGTAAGACCCGCAGAAAAGAAAGCAGGTCAACCCCAACACTGAGAACATTGACAGATGGATGAATGCACATCCAGGCTCAGCGGTTGCGTAGGAAGTCGGGGACAAGAAACAGGAAGAAAGAAAGTTGGGGCGAAAGAGTACAACAGAGGTTGCCACCACCCCCTGCCGGAGCCTCGTGGAGCTTTAGGTGTTTTCACTCAATAAACACACAACGCTCAGAATCGAAACCACGATCCTCTGACCGTGAGTCCGATGCCATAACCATTGGGCCTCCTGCAGATGTTGGATGCCAAGTTGAAGACCTAAAACCATTAATGGAAGATTAGGAGGGATGGAGAGAGAGGTAGTCAGGTTGGCCCGGGCAATCAATCTGATTGGATGATGCCGCGATAAAAAAAAAAAGACTTGACTAACTCGTAGTCAGATACCACAGGGCTTCACTATCTATTTCTACCAGTTACTTAAACCAATCACGTACATTCAAAGACAATTATTCTCATGAAGAGCGCAGCACAAGGAGCTAGAATTACCATGTGCAGCCTGCAGATTATAAAGGCTCAAAGTAGGTTAATAATCTTCATAAACATTTGAATTAACAGCTGCCAGAATATATGCCCTTTCTCTTTGTTTAACAACTCCCTATGTTTATTTCTCTGTGGCAGATAGCCAGCCAACCGTTTTAGGAATTGGGGGGCTAGCTATGTTATACACTTTAACAGGGTTCTCGCTCATCATCACCGCGGTATCAAGGCTCCCCCCACCACTTGGCTGTTTCTACTTTGTATATCTGGTTGGGGGGGGGGGCACAGTAAGAGGGAGAGATTCTTTGTCTGAGATAACATGAAGACAAAGAAGGTAATTTGATTCTGTAGGTTTCTTGCCTCCACATGGACAGACTGTGCAGCAAAAAAAAATACCAAGGCTTGCTGCATTAATTCTGCCAAATACACTTCACCTATATATTATGGCGCCATTCTTTAAACGCAAATAGCTATTTCACTTCTATTCTGATACAAACAAAATATAATAACGGTCTCATTGTTATTATTAAAATTATTATTATTTGCATAGTGGCATTTCGTCTGTGTTCATGTTCTGAATTCAAATTCAGATCAGCTTTGCTTTTCGTCGTTTGAGGGTCAATAAAACAAGTACCAGTTGAGTACTGGGGTCGATGTAATTGACTTACCCCCTCCCCCAAAATTTTAGGCCTTGGGCCTATAATAGAAAAGGGCACGCCGGGCAAAATGCTTAGCAGTATTTTGTCTGCCACTACGTTCCAGGTTCAAATTCCGTCACGGTCAGCTTTGCTCTTCATCCTTTCGGATTTGATAAAATAAGTACCAGTTATGCACTGGGATCGATGTAATCAACTAGTCCCCTCCCCTCAAATTGCAGGCCCTGTGCCTTTAGTAGAAAGGATTATTATTATTATTATTATTATTATTATCTTTGCATTTCATGTGTCTTTATGTTCTGAGTTCAAATTCTGATGAGGTTGACTTTGCCTCTCATCTTTTCAGGGGTCAATAAAATAAGTACCAGTCAAATACTTGGCCCAGTGTAATCAATTGGCCCCTTTCTCCAGAATTCCAGGTCTTGTATCTAAAGTAGAAAGAAAGGATTATGTAGAATTGTTAGCACATCAGACAACATGCTAAACATTCTGAGTTCAAATCCCCTGCCAAGGTCAACTTTGCCTCTCATTCCTTGCAGGGTTTATAAACATGTGTGTGTGTGTCTGTCTGTCTCTGTTTGTCTCTCCTCCCCAACTTGACAACTGTTGTTGGTTTGTTTACATCCCTATAACTCAGTGGCTTGCTGAAAAATGCCAGTAGAAAGTACGAGGCGTAAAACACACATGCCTATGCAAGAACTAGGAGTGGTTTGTTTAACTAAAACCTTTTAAGGTGGTGCCCCAGCTTGGCTGTAACCCTATGACTGAAACAAGTAAAGATAAATCTATTTTGAAATGCAATAAATTCTTTCAGGGTTCAGTCCCACTGTGTGGCACCCTGGACAAGGTGTCTTCTACTGTAGCCACAAGCCGACCAAAGTCTTGTGAGTGGATTTGGTAGATGGAAACTGAAAGAAGCCCATCGTGTATATATATATATATATGTGTGTGTGTTTGTGTATCTTTTTGTGTCTGTTTGTCCCCCATCACCATTGCTTGACAACCGGTGTTGGTGTGTTTATATCCCTGTAACTTAGTGTTTTGGCAAAAGAACCTGATAGAATAAGTACTAGGCTTACAAGGAATAAGTTTTTGGATCAATTTCTTTGACTAAAACCCCCTTAAGGCAGTGCTCCAGTATGGCTGCTGTCAAATGACTGAAGCAAATAAAAGAATAAATTCATTCTATTTCCTTTACTGGTTTCATGGACTGTGGCCATGCTGGGGCACTGCCTTGAAGGGTTTTCATGGACCCAGTCAACTCCAGTACAGATTTTTCAGGTCTGATACTTATTCTACCAGTCTCTTTCACCGAGTAACCAAGTTCACAAGGATGTAAACAAAACAGCACCGGTTGTTAATCAGTGGGAGGGGAGACAGACATATACACAAGGTCTTCTTTACAGTTTCCATCTGCCTGATTCTCTCGCAAAGTATTGGTCAACTAAAACCCCTATAATAGAAGACACTTCTAAAGGCGGCGAGCTGGCAGAAACGTTAGCACGCCGGGCGAAATGCGTAACCGTATTTCGTCTGTCATTACGTTGTGAGTTCAAATTCCGCCGAGGTCGACTTTGCCTTTCATCCTTTCGGGGTCGATAAATTAAGTACCAGTTACGCACTGGGGTCGATGTAATCGACTTAATCCGTTTGTCTGTCCTTGTTTGTCCCCCCTCTGTGTTTAGCCCCTTGTGGGTAGTAAAGAAATATATAATAGAAGACACTTGCCTGCAGTACTGTGCAGTGGGACTGAACCCAAAACCTCGTGGTCGCAAGGCAAGCTTCTTAACCACACAGCCACGCTCGTTATTATACACTGTTGATCGATGCAGCATCTTTTATTGAAGCACTGCACAATTTTTAATGTTTAACTTGAATATGACAGTGATGGAATGACTTGTTTACTGTTGTTACACATTGTGTTTATATCCAGAGGGATCACTGCATGGCATCTTAATTTGCAGTGCGAAAGGGGGGAAGAAGGGATGGCAGGGCAGGGGGGGGGGAATCAATTCAAGTGTTTGATTAATTATTTGACCTTTTTAGATTAAATCTGAACATTATTTTTTTGGGGTTTTTTTTTTTTTAGTAGTTTAGTGTTTAATTCATTTCATCAGTGTGTGTGTGACTGCAGCCATGCTGAAGCACTGCTTTAAGGGGTTTTAGTTAAAGAAATTAATCCCAAGACTTATTCCTTGTGCACACATGGAGAAAGAAAGAGAGCTTCTGTGCTGGCATAGTGGGAGGGTCTTGGAGTGTCTTTAATATATGTTGTTGTTGTTCTTCTTGTTCAGCTCTATATTGCCTTGGTTGATTAGATCTTCTGGTCAGTGATATTTAAACCAATTTTTCTACCCATTTTATGTTCAAACTAACCAGATCCTGCTTCTCACACCTACCCTATGATATCGTTCTAAAAAAATAATCACATTATCAAAATCTCAAATCCTACAAGATAATCTTTTCTACTTTAGGCACAAGACCCAAAAGTTTTGTGGGAGGGGGCCAGTCAATTAGATTGACCCCAATATGGTACTTAATTTATTGACCCCCGAAAGGATGAAGAGCAAAGTCAACCTTGACGATTTGAACTCAGAACATAAAGACAGATTAGATACTGCTAAGCATTTCACGCAGTAAGCTAACGTTTCTGCCAGCTCGCCACCTTAAAGCCTACAAGATAATGCATGATTAATTCAAAACAATATGAACAAGAGCACATGGAGATCAAAGAGGAAAAGGATCCCATCACCTTTAAACGGAGTCTGGACAGATTTCTTCAAGGAATACTGGATAAGCCACCCATACCTGGATACAACTCACTCAACAAGAACTCACTACTTGAATGGACCATAAACAAAACTTGACTTAAACAGGATTTAGATAATCCTATCAGGTGGCGCTATTAAGTTAGACATGGCCTGGACCAATCTTTGGTCGAAACATATCTAAGTTTCATCATCATCATCGTTTAACGTCCGTTCTCCATGCTAGCATGGATTGGACGGTTCAACTGGGGATCTGGGAAGCCAGAAGGCTGCACCAGGCTCCAGTCTGATCTGGCAGTGTTTCTACAGCTGGATGCCCTTCCTAACGCCAACCACTCCATGAGTGTAGTGGATGCTTTTTACGTTTATCTAAGTTAATCAAAGCAGTAGCAGATCTATTTATTTTATCATTATATACACAGCATTACTTTTTAGCAAACAGATGTTGAGGTACTCAATACAAAGAATTTGTTAATATACATTTATTTCATAAATTTATTCATTGAAAAACCAAAACCTAATATTTTACTTTACTGATGTGTTTTCTTTTGCAGTTAATACCAAGATGTCTGAAAACACGTTGTCCACCACGCATATGATCATCATCGCTGTCGTCTGTTCAGTGATTCTCATCGTATTGGTCATCGTCCTTGTTCTCTTCCTCTACTGGCGGAGCAAATCCCAAAGTATGTATTGTCATTCTTTCTTGTTTAATTCAAGTTTTGCATTATTTGACTTGACATCCACTTCTCATGGGACCCGCCTTGCCTTGCTCACATCCATCTCCATTTGTCATTCTGTAGTAGATGTCTGCCACAAAATTCTATAGTATTGCATCCAAATTGATGGAATAGGTTTTTATGGATAACCCCCCACCCCCACCCCCGTACTGCACGGACACCCACACACACAAACAATCTGTCTGGCTCACATGAAATTAAGTAACTAACTTTCTCTCTCTCTCTCTCTCCCTCCCTCCCACATGGAACTATCTTCATCTCTTGAAATTCTCTCTCTCTATCTCTGTCTCTCTCTCTCTCCCACATGGAACTATCTTCATCTCATGAAATTCTCTCTCTCTCTCCCCCTCCCTCCCTCCCTCCCACATGGAACTATCTTCATGAAATTCTCTCTCACATGGAACTATCTCTTTCTCTCTCTCTCTCTCTCTCTCACATGGAACTATCTTCATCTCATGAAATTCTCTCTCTCTCACATGCACGCACATGAAACTAACTCTCTGTCTCATGAAACTAATTCTCTCTTGCTCTCACATGGAATTAATTCCCTCTTTCTCTCTCACATAAACTCACCCATACACACACACAGCCATCTTAAGATCTCTTAACCTCATCCATCACAGTATATTGATAGATGCTTTCTAAAAGCTTCCAAATTATACAAGAGGAGAAAACGGAGGAAAGTATATAAATACTTTTGTCTTCCAAGCGCATCAGTTACACAAATGAAACGGTTCCAGACAGGAATCAGAATGAGATTCTATAATTCACATGAAAGAGTTATTACACTGAAATGATTTTCTGGCGAGAAAATTGCTAACTGAAACAGCTATTACGAAGGATTATGGGTTGGTGTGGATTTTAAAGGATTAATGTGCTGGCACCACAGCATATGAGGTGGAAGTAATTATAACCAGTGTTGTCTGCCAGCGGTAGGAATCTAATGTTCCAGTAAAGAGAGCCATAGGAAACTGACAATTGGTCATGACTGACCTGTGCTAATTTTTAAAGAATACTTGAAAATAGTAATTGAATTATTTTTACATGGGTGGTGCATGTATGCATATATATATATATATATATATATTACTCTTTTGCTTGTTTCAGTCATTTGACTGTGGCCATGCTGGAGCACCGCCTTTAGTCGAGCAAATTGACGCCAGGACTTATTCTTTGTAAGCCTAGTACTTATTCTATCGGTCTCTTATGGCGAACCACTAAGTTACACGGACGTAACTACACCACCATTGGGGGACAAACATACACACAAATATATGATAGGCTTCTTTCAGTTTCCGTGTACCAAATCGACTCACAAGGCTTTGGTCGGCCCATGGCTTTAGTAGAAGATACTTGCCCAAGGTGCCACGCAGTGGGACTGAACCTGGAACCATGTGGTTGGTAAGCAAGCTACTTAACCACACAGCCACTCCTGCGCCTATATATAAAATATTAAAGCAGAAAAGAGAAGGCAAAGTTTGGCAAGACTTCTTCACAAGGACATTTAATTCAAGTATATAATAAAAGTTTAAATGCTCTTGTCAAGTCTTGCTAGAGTATTTGCCTTTTCTTTTCTACTTTAATCTATACCTACCGACTCAAGGGGAAGTCACTTCTAGCCGCTTTAGGAAGAGCAATCACATAATTACATCTTCAGCTGCAGTTCAAACCAGAATTTAGTGGCATGCCATTTTGAGTCACATTTTGAGTCACAATTTATGTCCCTAACACTAGCTTAATGATAACTTAGTTATTTTACTAAATTCTTTGTTATATTTAAAGTAATTGAAAGAAAAACAGAGCATCTCAACAGAAATATGGTAACGAAAAGGGTTAAAATCAAAAAAAAAAAAAATTATGCTTCTCCAAGATGCCATGTGGTAAAATGGAACCCAAGACCTCATGCTACAAAGTGAAGTTTTTAACCATTCAGCCATACTATACCTCTGTGTGTGTATGAGGGGAGAGAGAGAGAGAGGTTTTTTTTTCTCTTAGTAGGCATAGTATTACTTAACAGAGACTGTCCCCTTGAAAAAAGCCATGTTGTTTTAATACCATATGTGACTTAGAGTTGTGGCTAGGGAGGAGACAATAACATCAGTTCCTATTTTCTTTAGTTTCAAAGAAAAATATTTCTTTCTGAAAGGAACAAAGTTAGCAAAAGTAAAAAGCCTACAGCAGGGGTGGGGGAAATGAGGAAGGAAGTTGGGTGGGGGTTCTGTTGATGTTATTGTTGTTGTTGTTGTGTTAAACATCTTCACTCTCTCACACCATCACATATTTTTGCTCTGTGCTAGGAGGGAATTATATTTCAGTGAATTGGGGGCAGGGCTTTTTTTATTTATTTATTTATTTTATTTTAACTTGTTTCTTATGTAAAGGGGAGGGAGCAGAAAGAAGGGCCTCTTTAACACAAGAAACGGGGTAAAAAATATTCCCACGCTTCTTCCGAGGAGTTCAGTTAGTTGTCTTTGTGTTAGCCTCTGCTTAACATCTCCTTTAGACTACTTCTTCTACAAACTTGTTGATCCTAAAACTTTTGAGAGAAGCAATGGAGCCAGGTAAGAGAATATACATACATGCATATACATATTATACATACATACATATTATACATACATATATATATATATATATATATATATATATATATATATATACACATATATAATACATACGTACATATATATACATATAATACATATATATATATACATATTATACATATATGCATATAATACATACATACATGCATATATACATATGTATATACATACATACATACATATATACATATAATACATACATACACATACATATATACATATAATACATATATATGTGTATACATACATATATATATATACACATATATAATACATACGTACATATACATATAATACATACATATATACATATAATACATACATACATACATATACTACATATGTATATACATACATACATACATATACATATAATACATATATATATATATATGTATATACATACATATTATACATACATATTATACATACATATATACATACATACATATACATATATACATACATATATTTAAAACCAAAATGAAACTCAAAAATATTTTCGAATCTGATTCAGTCTTAATTTTTCTTCAGTCTGATTATTTTTTAATTGTCCTTTTAACCTTTTTCATCCCCATATTTTTGTTGAAATGCAGTGTTTTTGTTTCAGTTGATGTTGAAAATAACGAATGATTTAGCAAAGTAACATTGTGATTATCAACCTGGTGTTCAGAACATAAATTAACACAGAATTTTGATGGAAGGGTATAATTTAGATAGCTTTAAAGCAATAAGTTCAGCAGGAGTGGCTGTGTGGTAAGAAGCTTGCTTCCCAATCACATGGTTCCGGGTTCAGTCCCACTGCATGGCACCTTGGGCAAGTGTCTTCTACTATAGCCATGGGCCGACCAAAGCATTGTGAGTGCATTAAGTAGATGGAAACTGAAAAAAGCTCATATGTATATATATATATAATACAAAGTAAGATAGGGGTTATAAATGTAACCCACTATGGGATATCAGTTATCCAATATACTGCTGGTAAAGTACCCAAATTCTTAATACAAAAATGCTCTTTATTGCAATGCAATTAATTCATTTATTGTATTAAATGGGTGAAGGTAAAAAATATTTTTACCGTATATATATATATATATTATATTAAATTAGAGATAAAACCACTATTAGGCAAATCATACAATGAAAAACTTAAGCCAATACATAAGATTAATTAATTTATATTATTTTAAATATATAATTAATTGGATTCAATCCTAAATCTGATTTTTCCCTGTAAGTTTGGATTTATTCCCTAATATTTTATTATATATATATATATATATATGTGTGTGTGTGTGTGTGTGTCTGTGTTTGTACCCCCACTGTTGCTTGACAACCAATGTTGGTGTGTTTACATCCCCGTAACTTAGTGGTTTCAGCATAAGAGACTGACAGAATAAGTACTATGCTTACAAAGAATAAGTCCTGGATTCGATTTGTTCGAGTGAAGGCGGTGCTCCAGCATGGCTGCAGTCAAATGACTGAAACAAGTAGAAGGATAAAAGAAAATCATAGAATGAAAAATGATCTTGGGGTAGGTTGGTATCAAAAGGGTCAATGTTTTATATTTATGTTACATTTTACTGTCTCCCTTATTTCTTTCTTTTTCTGCTTTTGTTATACAAGTTAGCTTAGTGGGGGGAAAAGATGTTGTCCCTATCTTCTCTTGCATTTTGCTACATTTGCAACATAACATTATGCAAAGGATGCTGTTACATCTGCATGCTGACCCTTTTTTTTTCTCTCATGTTTATTTTTTTTTTTTTCCCACTAATAATAATAATAATAATCCTTTCTACTAAAGGCACAAGGCCTGAAATTTTGGTGAGAGGGATAGTCAATTACATTGACACTAATGTTTCACTGGTACTTAATTTATCGATCCCCTGCCCCCAAAGTATGAAAGGCAAAGTCGACCTTGGTGGAATTTGAACTCAGAACGTATCGACAAATGAAATACCTGTTTCTTTACTACCCACAAGGGGCTAAACACAGAGAGGACAAACAAGGTCAGACAAACGGATTAAGTCGATTATATCGACCCCAGTGCGTAACTAGTACTTATTTAATCGACCCCGAAAGGATGAAACGCAAAGTCGACCTCGGCGGAATTTGAACTCAGAACGTAACGGCAGATGAAATACCACTAAGCATTTTGCCTGGTATGCTAACAATTCTGCCAGCTCGCTGTCTTTATATAATCATAAATAACAACCTTAATGATGATAATAATAATAACAAAGGACTTAGCCAAGAGGTCTTAAAACTGTTTCTAAAAATCTGTAACAATCTTATTAGAATTATATATGACTAGCAGTATCGCCCGGCGTTGCTCGGGTTTGTAAGGGAAATAACTATATAAGCATTTTTAGAGAGTTACTTCCTTTATAGATGCCAATTCGGGCTTTCTTAGCCATTTTTGTTTTGGTGTCTTCAAGCCATGAAGTCGTTGTTCTAAAAGAACGCTGGTCTCCTTGACAACGCTTTACGACGTTGATTTCCTTACACTCCCTTCCCCACAGCTTCACGAGGGAGAGAAGAAGGGGGAGAAGGAAACAGGTGCAGGTGTGACCATGGATGCCAACTCCGCCGCCATCGACACACGAAAAATTATGCATTAAAATGGAATAAAAAATGATGTTAAATTATTTTTAAAATCGTAGACTCATCGTAGACGCGTGCTAATACTCAGACGGGCTCGATATGAATCACGACTATAAGATACCCGAATTTGGTTAAACTGCACCGCAAAATGTGGGAGTAGTTAGGAATCTAAATCGAAGGGGACAGACACTCACACAACTACAGTTTTATATATATAGATTAAACATTTCAAACAGTATATTTTATAAATAGAATAATTGAATAAATTAACACTCTATTAAAAGCTAAATTAAACTTTGTGTAGAGTTTTGTTTTGATATTCAACATGATTTTTATGATTTTCCTAGGATCTGTTACAATCCGAAATGTTGAATTTTATTCTAATCAAATCGCATTCCTTTAAATTCTTAAGCAAAAGAATAAACTTTTCTTCATTTCCAGCTCATTGCTGGTTTCGGTTCCATCCATCTATTCCGTTGTCATTTGCTAGAATTCCAGAAAATGGTTTATTTGCTTGTAATTCCATCCAGTCTAGCTGCTGCCTTTCATAAATGCTTCCTTTCGAAACAGAAGGTTGCGTTTAAGGTTTGGCATTTTTTGGTTGTAGTTGGTTTTTTTTTTTTTCCTCCTTTTTATTCTTCTTCAAGGGAGCAAATAGGGGAGTTAGCATTTGGGCAGCGGGGTAGGTTGGCAGAAGATTGACATAGATACCCGGGGCCTGCCACATTTAATTTTAACTGCTTCCAGATAAACAGGGTTCTTGTTACCCCTAAAGCAGCCAGCAATTTCACATGGGAAAAGTCTGTTTATGTTAGACTAACACCTTCCTCCTCTCTGCAAAGAGAGGTACCATATGTAACGTGAGCCAATCTTCCAGTCTTTCCTTCCCTCCTAAACACCCAACAAGGGGACTCTAATATTTCACAAAATTCACAAAGTCAAACATTTTCTCATTTCTTTCTCAAATGAAAAACCGTTTTATTGGCTATCTGTGATGGGATTTAGTCAATGGAAAGTGGGGGGTTATTTTCCATCTTTAATTTATTTCAGTAATTGGACCGGGGCCATGCTGGGGCACTGCCTTGAACAGTTTAGTCAAACAAATTGATCCCAGCACTTATTATTTAAGCCCAGTACTTTTTCTTTTGGTCTCTATTTGCCAAAGTTATGTGGACATAAACAAACTAACACTAGTTGTCAAGTAGTGGTGGGGGGACAAACTCAAAGACACACACAAATATATATATATATATATATATATTATATATATATATATATATATATATACATACACACACAAGAAAATATATAAAGGACAAAAGACAGCCAGTCAACCACAGTTGAAATACTCCTGTCACAACCTGGGACCTTGAAGACTGCTTAAATGCAAGAAAGTATACAAGTCCCTTAATATTTGATATTCAATATTTCATCTATCCAATAAGACAATCAATACTTCATTTCATTTTACTATATATATACTATTTATACTATATTCTACATTAATATTATAAAGAATATAAATAAAACATAAAAAACAGACAGAGTTGGAATTCCTTTGAATAATATATATCCCTCTATGCACAATCATACAAACCCCTTTTTATTTATATATATATAGATATATATATGAAGGACTTATTTCAGTTTTCATCTACCAAATCTGCTCTCAAGGCTTTGGTCAACCTGGGGCTTATATTAGCAGACACAGGCGCAAGGTGCCATGTGGAAGATCTGAACCTAGAACCATGTGGCTGAGAAGCAAACTCCTTACCACACAGCCATACCCAAAACCCTTTTGATACCAACCCAACTCAAATAAGACCTGCCAATACTAAGCATTGATGTTGTAGTTAAAATATTGATCACAGTTCCATAATACAAATGATATGATAAGCTATCAGTTGATCCAACACCAATATAGTATAATATATACAAATATTTTTATAAACCTTTGAGAATTTTAATTATATTGAAAATTAATTAAAACACAAAATGGCAGTCTCTCTACTCATTAGAAATTTAGTCACGAAAGGGTTAATATTCTTGGTCGAAATTTTGTCTTCTTCTATCCAGGAAATCAGATATAAAATAAATATCGATAACATAGCGTTCTTCATTAAGTAACAAATTGGTTTTCAGATTCTTAGCTTTCATGGAAGATGGTCTTGAATCTGTTTTCAGAAATTGAGAACATCTGGAGGAGGAAAAACAAACAACAAAAATGAAGAACACAAATATAAATATAACTAAGTCTTTTTTTTAATATTTTATATATAATTCAGTTCACATCAAGGATGCAATATAGGAATATTAAATTGACTCTGAGTATTTGACTGGATATTTTGCCAACCCTGGAAGGATGAAAGCCAAAGTTGACCTTGGTGGGATAAGGTGCGAGCATGTCTGTGTGGTAATAAGTTTGCTTCTTAACCACATGGTTCTGGGTTCAACCCCATTACATGGCACCTTGGGCATTTTTACAGGGTCAATGAAATAAAGTACCTGTTGAGCACTGGGGTCGATGTAATCAACTTACCCCCCCCCCCCCCACACACACACACACTTCCCGAAAACTGCTGGCCTTGTGCCAAAATTTGAAATCAATATATGAAGTGCCAATTCCAGAATAGTAGATCAGCAGATTTGTTAAAATGTAGAGTGAGAGGCTTTGTGAGTTCAAGTTCCACCTTGGGATTCAAATCCTACAAATAATTCCAGAACTAACAATTGATCATGGGGCCACAATCAATTATGAAAGCAACAATGGTTGGGTTGGGATTATAACATTTCTGCTACTTTAGTCAAACAATAATAATAATTTATCATTCACCTGTAAATTTGCTTTCCATTAAAAAAAAAAGTCTGCTTTGAACTTACAAGTTTTTGAGAGTGGAGCTTATCTGGTCAGAGTTTTTTTTCTGAATTTCTGAGGGATGTAATCTGAGAATATAATTCTTTCTATTGAACAAGGCACCAGTACATTGCAAGAATAACCCCCACCTCGACTCTAATAGCATTAGTATTAATTTCCAGCTGAGTGTGCGACGCTGCCTTGTCTAAGAACTGAACCCCCAACCAAATGAGCACAAGCCTTAACACTTTAACCACTAGTCCACTTGTCTTCAACAGAGAAATAAAACATTCAATATTATTACAATAAGACAACAAGCTGACAGAACTGTTAGCATGCTGGGCAAAATGCTTAGCGGCATTTCGTCTGCCTTGACATTCTAAGTTCAAATCTACCCTTTGCCTTTTATCCTTCCGGGGTTGATATAATTGACTAAACCTCTTCTCCCGAAATCGCTAGCCTTGTGAAAATATTTGAAACCAGTATAATTACAATATATTAGAGGTTAGTTATACTGCTACTATAGAGGGAGTTTTTCTTTTCTTTTCTCTTTAACTATTAACCGCATCTTTAGTGTTTCCGGCAACCCTTTTTTTATATTGGATTTAGTCTCCAGTCTCCAGGAGTGGCTGTGTGGTAAGTAGCTTGCTAACCAACCACATGGTTCTGGGTTCAGTCCCACTGCGTGGCATCTTGGGCAAGTGTCTTCTGCTATAGCCCTGGGCCGACCAAAGCCTTGTGAGTGGATTTGGTAGATGGAAACTGAAAGAAGCCCGTCGTATATATATATATATATATGTGTGTGTGTTTGTGTGTCTATATTTGTCCCCTTAGCATTGCTTGACAACCGATGCTGGTGTGTTTATGTCCCCGTTACTTAGCGGTTCGGCAAAAGAGACCGATAGAATAAGTACTGGGCTTACAAAAGAATAAGTCCTGGGGTTGAGTTGCTCGATTAAAGGTGGGGCTCCAGCATGGCCACAGTCAAATGGCTGAAACAAATAAGAGTACCATGTTACAGCAATGCATCATTGTGCTGCATCTCTATGTTGCAATGTTGTGTCACAGTGCCATAGCCATGTAACACAGTATTAGACGTAAAAGATCAAGAATTTGACCCTACTCTATATATGTACGCACACACACCCACATGTGCACGTGCCGTCCTCATCACATGTATAAACCTTATTTCATCTAAGTTCTTAATGTTACAAATTACTAAAGTTTCTAGTCTTCTCTCCTGAGATTTAACATATTACTGTAAAAATCTTTCATGTAATTTAGAATCTGTTTGTTTTGTTTAAGTATGAATATATGTTTGTGTGTGTGTGGCCTATGGTTAAGGAAAATCAGTTCACAACTGTATGAATTCAGGTTTAATCGCATTGTGTGGCATTTGTCTATCATAAACATAGCACCACGCAATTTTGTCAAAAAATCATTCCCGTCATAAGAGCAGCAACTCTGCACTTGTACGTGCGTCCATAATGGATTTTTCAACCCAGCAGTGAACAAGCATACTTTTGTTCATAAAGAACAGCAGTTTACTTTGCTAGTCTCTTTGGAACTGTATGTGTATAAGTATATATATTACTCTTTTACTTGTTTCAGTCATTTGACTGCGGCCATGCTGGAGCACCGCCTTTAATCGAGGAAATCGACCCCCCAGGACGTATTCTTTGTAAGCCTAATACTGACTCTATCGGTCTCTTTTGCCGAACCGCTAAGTAACGGGGACATAAACTCACCAGCATCGGTTGTCAAGCGATGTTGGGGGGACAAACACAGACACACAAACATATATATATATACATATATACAACGGGCTTCTTTCAGTTTCTATCTACCAAATCCACTCACAAGTCTTTGGTCGGCCCGAGGCTATGGTAGAAGACACTTGCCCAAGGTGCCGCGCAGTGGGACTGAACCCAGAACCATGTGGTTGGTAAGCAAGCTACTTACCACACAGCCACTCCTGCGCCTATGTGTATAAGTATTTCATATTGGTCCCTCAATATGTAGCCTTTCACAGAGTATAAGTCTGGTTTTTGTAACTGTAATACAACCACAGACAGCACAAGCAAGCTTATCTCTGGATGATTCACCACCATGGAGAACTTCAATAACCTGCACTCTTCGGGCACTACTTTCCCCTATTTGATGGACAATTCAGATTTTCTCAAAATGCAGACTGTTCTTAGACCATCATTCATGCTTCTTGTTCAGTATATTTCCAATGAGCAGTGCAAATGTTGAAGTATTTCAGGTTGATTTTTGAGGTATCATGAAGTCTTTTTTTATGGTTTATTCAAGGTATACTTACTGAGGGCTAATTTTTGCATTAAGTAATCACTCCGGAAGCTTAAAACCATGAAAACAAATTTTATGACCAACCCATTACATATAGTTGGTCATAATGTGGCGCAGGGGTGGTTGTGTGGTAAGTAGCTTGCTTACGAACTACATGGTTCCGGGTTCAGTCCCACTGCGTGGCACCTTGGGCAAGTGTCTTCTACTATAGCCTCAGGCTGACGAAAGCCTTGTGAGTGGATTTGGTTGACGGAAACTGAAAGAAGCCCATCGAATATATATATATATATGTGTGTGTATGTTTGTGCGTCTGTGTTTGTCCCACCAACATCGCTTGACAACTGATGGTGGTGTGTTTACGTCCCCGTAACTTAGCGGTCCGGCAAAAGAGACCGATAGAATAAGTGCTAGGCTTCCAAAGAATAAGTTGTTGGGTAGATTTGCTCGACTAAAGGTGGTGCTCCAGCATGGCCACAGTCAAATGACTGAAACAAGTAAAAAAGTATAGTGTGTGTATGCGTGTGTACACACGAGTCAACTAGAAGATGGGCAAATTTGAAGCTGACCTGGAGTAGAGAGGGTATGTCATTGAAGAAGTTGCAAATGGTGATGAAAGGACTATTACACAAATGATTGATTGATATACCAAATGATTTAAGCAAGCAATCAATCAGTTAGTTAGCTGGTGTTAAATTGTTAAATCAAAAAAATAAAAGAAGTAAAATTGAACTAGTGTGTGTATCTGTTTATTATTGGTGTTAAATAAAAAAAAATAAAGAAGTAAAATTGAACCAGTGTGTGTATCTGTTTTATTATTGGTATTATGACCCTCCTGAGAGACAACAAGATCTATTCCAATACATCTGTTTACATCAGAAATCTTGAAAGCCAAATACAAAATCAATGTAATAAAATTTAGCCATAATGAAAAATAAACAGTAAAGATAGAAATTCATCCAAATGTTATTGTATGCTTTTTTCTTTCCTTTTGTTTGATTTTTATGAAAAACTAAAATAAAAATTAGGAAGTTCTCTCCTATAATTATGTGCCACTAATAATATCTTCTGATTGTTAATTTTCTGGAATATTTTCTCAAAGTTCATTTTGTTTGTCTTCTTCTTTTGCAGAGAAACAATACGGCAATGAAGTCAAGTAAGTATATTTGTTTTACTGATCTTTTTTAGTTATTCCATTATTTTGTTGTTTTATATACTGAATATTAGTGGAGGCGCAATGGCCCAGTGGTTAGGGCAGCGGACTCACGGTCGTAGGATCGCGGTTTCGATTCCCAGACCGGGCGTTGTGAGTGTTTATTGAGTGAAAACACCTAAAAGCTCCACGAGGCTCCGGCAGGGGATGGCGGCGATCCCTGCTGTACTCTTTCACCACAACTTTCTCTCACTCTTACTTCCTGTTTCTGTTGTACCTGTATTTCAAAGGGCCGGCCTTGTCACTCTCTGTGTCACGCTGAATATCCCCGAGAACTACGTTCAGGGTACACGTTTCTGTGGAGTGCTCAGCCACTTACACGTTAATTTCACAAGCAGGCTGTTCCGTTGATTCGGATCAACCGGAACCCTCATCGTCATAACCGACGGAGTGCTAAGACTGAATATTCCTCACTACAGCTTGACAAACAGGCAGTTTGTTGCCAACGTCAATACTTTAACTTGGCATAAAGATGAATATATTCCTCTAACCCATGCTAGCTTGGAAAAAATGGACATAAAACAAAATGAATACTTGTAGGTCACTCCTGACATAGTTCTGAATTCAGCATGATATTGGAGTAAGGTTCTTAACGGCTGAGAATTAATTTCAAAACAGCAAGAAACTCAAATAAACTTTAAAAAGAAAAAGAAAAAGAAAGAGTAGCTTGAAAGAGAGTAGCTTAATCTGTTACTTATAAGCTTAATCTGGCAGCTGGAGGCTAATTAATGAGAGAACTCATTTCATGCATGCAACAAAGCTCCAATCAAGACTAGCAGCATTAACTTCAAACTGTCAGATTGTTCTGATCGATTTTATGATCTCTAAACCCCTTTCACAGTTATGCTAGAATGTGAAACCTGTTTGGGAAGGTCCTATAGACTGCTATCATGATTTACAGTAACACTTTCTACCAAAGATACAAGGCTACAAATTTGGTTATGAGGGGGGTATAATCGATTCATTAATCTTAGTGATTTTCACAAAATGCTTTATTTTGAATGACCCAAAGATTATAACTGGTAAAAATTGGCTTTGGTAAGATTTGAACTCAGAACTAAAAGGACATAACTAAATGCCGCAAAGCAGCTGATGAGTCAAACCTTAGCTTAAATATCTTCAAAGATTATCTTATACTTCTATCTATCTTCTATTCTATTTATCCATCTATCTATTGATCGATCAGTTGCTTCTTATACACAGATATTTCATACTTTCTTCTTGTCTTCATCTATCTTTGTCACACTCGCTTGTCATACATACAGAAATATACACTCATGTACATTCTCTCTCTGTGTGTGTATAACTGCTGTTTGTGTGTTTACATTCCTGTAACTTAGCAGTGCAATTAAACAGACTGATAGAATAAGTACGAGGCTTTACTGGAGTCGATTTGGCCAACAAAAATTCTTGAAGGCAGAGCCATAGCATGGCCACAGTCTAATGACTGAAACAAGTAAAAGAATATATATATATGTATGTATATATAGAGAGAGAGTTTATGAAAAAAACAAAAGACAAAGACAGGTGGTGTACGAAACAAACAGATGTATTAGTATAACGCTCAGGAATAGAAAAAGTCTTTTACGTTTCGAGCCTACGCTCTTCTACAGAAAGGGACACAGAAAAAAACAAGGAGAGAAAAAAATGTGTGTAGTGGCTAACAATCTATCATACACACACATGTATATGTGTATATATATATATATATATATATATATATATATGATCATACTCCTTATAGAGTCAACGTCCATATATCTTATACTCTATATCTCTCTCTATACACACGCAAACATGCACACACATTTGCAAGCATGTGTACAGGGCACATGTATTCCACACTTTATCTCGCTATTTCAGTCTTCCTCTTTATCTCTTCTCAGCCAAACACTTACATAAATACACATACATAACATATCTTTCACACACAAGTTTATTCAGCCTGCTCCTAATACTTAATACTTTTTTCTACTTGATGTGTTTGTGTGTGGCTCTAATTATTTCTGTGTCACTTGGTAAACATCATATCTCCATCCTTCCATCCAATACTCTTCTTATATGTTTCCACTCATATTTCCTTGGCTTATCCAGTTTTAATCTGGTGCAGATTTTTTTTACTGTTCTGATAATAGCCAGGGGTAAAAAAAAAACTGTTATATGACCTTGCTGTCATTTCCCCAGTTGATAATGAAACATGATAATGAACACAAACACACTCTTACACACAGTACTAATAGTTCTGCTACAATACAATGTCAGCACAATTGTGAAGGTGTGTGTGGGGGGGTACTACTATCACCAGTACTACAATACAGCATGGAACTGGGGTGAAAAAAAATAATACTTTGTCTCTCTGATTTCTTTTTCTTCCCATTGTTTCTAATTGCCCTCCTCTCACTTTCTTTCTTCCTCTTCCTCCTCCTCATCATCATTTAACGTCCGCTTTCCATGCTAGCATGGGTTGGACGATTTTCACTGAGGGCTGGTGAACCAGATGGCTGCACCAGGTTTCAATCTTGATCTGGCAGAGTTTCTACAGCTGGATGCCCTTCCTAATGCCAACCACTCCGAGAGTGCAGTGGGTGCTTTTTACGTGCCACTGGCACGGGGGGGGGGCAGTCAGGCAGTACTGGCAATGACCTCGCTCGAATCTTTTTACACGTGCCACCGGCACAGGTGCTAGTGAAGCGACATTGGTAATGATCACGCTGTGTATTCAAATTTCTGTCCCCTACTCTATTTAACCCTTTGGCATCCAAACTGGGCATAACTGGAGAAGAGGGGGTTCTATCTGCTTTTCGTTCAGACTGGCCATTTCCAGACCCCCATACTCTATTTTTTGTGAAATTGGCCAGGTCCAGCCTCTCACACCTACCCTACAATAGGCAATCATATCATTGGAATCTCAAAACTATGAGATAATTCATGATTAATTCAAAGCAAAGTAAATTAACAAGCATTACATTCAACAGAGTAAATTTTAACACTAAACGGTTAAACAAAACTACAATAATAAAATCACAGTACCGAGACAGCCCGACACACGTGTTTAGTGAAGTTAGTGTAAGCATATTAGTTTTAGCAAATATGACAGGCAACTTTGAACATATTTCAGTCTTATTAAGGCCTCTTCAGTAAAGCATAATCCTGAACCATACTCTCTAAATTGGTGATGAAGTAAATCATCATCATCATCGTTTAATGTCCGTTTTCCATGCTAGCATGGGTTGGATGGTTCGACTGGGGTCTGGGAAGCCAGGAGGCTGCAGTCTGATCTGGCAGTGTTTCTACAGCTGGATGCCCTTCCTAACGCCAACCACTCCGTGAGTGTAGTGGGTGCTTTTTACGTGCCAGGGGCGGCTGGCAACGGCCACGATCAGTTGGTGCTTTTAAATATATGCATAACTCTTTAATCTTTCACTTGTTTTAGTCATTTGACTGCGGCCATGCTGGAGCACCGCCTTTAGTCGAGCAACTCGACCCCGGGACTTATTCTTGGCAAGCCTAGTACTTATTCTATCGGTCTCTTTTGCCGAACCGCTAAGTTACGGGGATGTAAACACACCAGCATCGGTTGTCAATCAATGCTAGGGGGTCAAGCACACACACACGCATATATATATATACACATATACGACGGGCTTCTTTCAGTTTCCGTCTACCAAATCCACTCACAAGGCTTTGGTCGGCCCGAGACTATAGTAGAAGACACTTGCCCAGGGTGCCACGCAGTGGGACTGAACCCGGAACCATGTGGTTGGTAAACAAGCTACTTACCACACAGCCATTTGTCAGCATAGAAAAATGGAAATACTCCAAAAAAATATCCATTCTTACCTTGTTGACTGCATAAAAAATAAATTTTGCAGACCTGTGTTTTTTCCATACAAGATGGTATTCTATTCATTTAATATTTCTTCTTAAACTTTATTCATTTATTTGTTTCTATAATCATTTTTTTCTTTTTACTCTCTTTGTAACAGCTATCCCCATATACCTAACGGAAGAGTCGGGAATGGAATGCCCAGCCAGCAGGTGTATGAAAATCCAGGTATGAACACTGTTGACGGCAAAATGAATGTGCATGAAAATGGTTTGCCACCTGTATCCTATTATAACCTTTCTCCTGAGAGTAAGTATTAACAGCATGACCTCTTGACCTCTAACCTGCGTTCTCTCTGAGTACAATCCAGAATACTGTTGTTGTTGTTGTTATTTAACCCCAAGTTCAACCTAATTGAACAGATCTATGATCAAAAGCATTCCAGCCATTGTCCGAAAGAAATCATTATTATTAAGATGGTGAGCTGGCAAAATCGTTAGCATGTTGGGTCAGATGCTTAGCAGCATCTCGTCCGTCCAGAAGCTGGCTACCCGCATGGTTCTTGGTCTCAAGAATTTGTCCTATGAAGAAAGGCTGAGGACGCTCGACCTTTATTCTCTAGAAAAACGCCGCCGCCGTGGTGATCTCATTCTTGCTCACAACATCATAAGCGGAAAGTGTAACCTCTCGAAAGAGCTGTTCTTCACTCCTGCTCCAGAGCGTCGGCTACGGGGTCACTCCGAAAAGCTCTATCTGCGATGATGTCATCTCAATCGAAGGAAAGGGGCTTTCTCCGTCCAGGTTGCGGATCCGTGGAATAAGCTGCCGGACGAGATAGTGAAAGGTGCCGACGACTGCTCGGTTCAAAGTCTCCCTTGACCACAAGTGGCCTGAACTCTTTGCATGAACACCCTCCTTGTACATAACTCCATGTCTCCTTACATGACCTTGCTTTTTGCTTTTTGAGCCAAAAAATTAACTTAACTTAACTTTACATTCTGAGTTCAAACTCCACTGAGGTCAACTTTACCTTTCATCCTTTCAGGATCGATAAAATAAGAACTAGTTGAGCACTGATGTCAATTATAATCGAATTAGCTTCTTCCCTAAACCTGCTGGCCTTGTGCCAAAATTTGAAATCATCATTATTATTATTATTATTATTATTATTATTAAAGATGGTGAGCTGGCAAAATCGTTAGCTCGCCAGGCAAAATATTTAGAGCGGCATTTTGTGCAGCTTTACATTCTAAATTCAAATTCCGCCGAGGTTGACTTTGCCTTTCATCCTTTTGGGGTCAATAAAATAAGTACCAGTCAAACACCAGGATTGATGTAGACAACTTACCCCACCCCCCACAAAGTTGCTGGCCTTGTACTAAGCTTTGAAACCATTATTATTATTATTGGTGTTAGGAAGGGCATCCAGCTGTAGAAACACTGCCAGATCAGACTGGAGCCTGGTGCAACCTTCTGGCTTCCCAGATCCCGGTCGAACCGTCCAACCCATGCTAGCATGGAAAGCGGACGTTAAACAATGATGATGATGATTATTATTATTATTATTGTTCATATTTTGTGAAAAATGAAATTGCCCATCAAATTGTAATGCATAAAAACTGCAGGTTATTGAAGTTCGACAGTGGCCGGTTCCAAGATAACGAGTATGATTGGTCATTTTAATTAGGAATTACTCTACTAAGGTTTCAAGTAAGTTCAACAGTATGCAGGATTGTACTCAGGGTCGTACTCTACTGCTAAGGATGTTCATAGAATGACAAAGTCAAATGTAAGTCAGAATGCAATGTAACTCTATTAGCATGGAATTGGGAAACATTTATCACTTGCTCTATCAGTCTGTCTGTCTATCTATCTATATATATATATCCCTCTATCTCCTTTTCTTTACTAACTTTTTACTTAACGTTCTATAGTGTTCTTTCTCTTTAACCTTGGTTCCTAATTAAATAAGGGTTCAGTTTTTAGTCCCTTATTACATTTAAATTAAAATGCTATATTCAGTTATGTATTTGCTTGGCTTCTTTACATATTGTTACAAATTTCTACTCATTTCTCAAATGCCAATTTCCTTTTCTCTTGGTTTTTTGTTGGGTTTTTTTTTTAACCAAATTGATATTTTGATCTGCTTGTTCTCTCTGTGGTTACCTTATTTCATTTTTGTCTCTTTCATGAACCATAAAGACCCACAAAGGCATGCTTAAATTTTGTTTTGTGTTTAGCAAATAGGAGACAAAAACAAACAAACACACACATAACAGTTTGTCATAAGTAAATTGTCTTGAAAATTATAGAACCTTTAACACCTAGAAGGCAGTAAGCTGGCAGCGTCACTAGCATCATCATCATCATCATCATCATCATCATCGTTTAACGTCCGTTTTCCATGCTGGCATTGGTTGGACAGTTTTACGAGGTCTGGAGAGCCAGCAGCTGCACCAGGCTCCAATCTGATCTGGCAATGTTTCTACAGCTGAATGCCCTTCCTAATACCAACTACTCCAAGAGAATAGTGAGTGCCTTCTATGTGCCATTGGCACAGGAGCCGGTCAGGGGATATGTCAGACAAAATGCTTAGCAGCATTTGTTCTGACTCTTTACATTCTGTGTTCAATTTCCACCAAGTCAACTTTGCCTTTCATCCTTTTGGGGGCCAATATAATTGACTTGTCCCCTCTGCTCAGAATTACTGGCTTTGAACTTTGCAATAAACTGGCATTCCATTCAGGAGGTAATGTTGTGATCTTAGTCACTTATGGACCATAGAAGCAGAGTAACCAGTGTTTTGAGTCAATGGAAATTTCAAAAAAAAAAAAAAATACCTGAGAAACGTAGATTTATGTGGTACTAATTCAAAAGCTGAGGTGATTTATTATTAACGGGATTATAAATTTATATACTACTTAGTGTCATGTTTTGGTCGTCTGGCAGAATAATCGTTAACACACCAGGCAAAATGTTTTGCGGTATTTCATCCGTCTTTACATTCTGAGTTCAAATTCTGCTGAGGTCGACTTTGCCTTTCATCCTTTCAGGATCGATTAAATAAGTACCAGTTGAATACTAGGTTTGATGTAATCGACTTAACTATAGGCAGAAGTGGCTGTGTGGTAAGTAGCTTGCTAACCAACCACATGGTTCCAGGTTCAGTCCCACTGCGTGGCATCTTGGGCAAGCGTCTTCTGCTATAGCCCCGGGCCGACCAATGCCTTGTGAGTGGATTTGGTAGACAGAAACTGAAAGAAGCCTGTCGTATATATGTGTGTGTGTTTGTGTTTGTCCCCCTAGCATTGCTTGACAACCAATGCTGGTGTGTTTATGTCCCCGTCACTTAGCGGTTCGGCAAAAGCGACCGATAGAATAAGTCCCTGGGTCGAATTGCTCGACTAAAGGTGGTGCTCCAGCATGGCCACAGTCAAATGACTGAAACAAGTAAAAGAGAGTACTCCTGAGTAGGAGTATAAAAACTGCATCCCTCTGCCAAGTCATGTCAAGCCAATGTAGCAGAGCAGGCTCATCAGACCTGTATGATCTCAAGCCATTCTCTGGTGGAAAGAGCCTGCTGAGGCCTTTGTCCTACAGTGGGCTGAACATGAGCAATCCAATCCAAAACTTCATCATTAAAGCTTGAACATTTTTATGTTAATTTCAAACATTGATGGTGGCACAAATTTGGTTAGGAATAAGATTCGATTTTATTAATTCCAATAAGTCATTTGTGTTTATTTATTGATCTTTGGAGGGGTGAAAACAGAATTAATCTCAGTAGGATTTGAACTCAGAATAAACTCTAAGGTTTTTTTTTTCTTTTTTGTTTGATGCTTTACCAATTCTGCCTATCCAACTCCCTTGTAGATGTAAATATTTTGGTTTCAAATTTTGGCACAAAGCCAGCAATTTCGTGGGAGTTGGTTAAGTCAATTACATCAACCCCGGTGTTCCACTGGTACTTAATTTATTGATCCTGAAAAGATGAAAGGCAGAGTTGACCCTGGTGAGATTCGAACTCAGAACATGAAGCTGGAGGAAATGCTGCTAAGTATTTTTCCTGGTGCAGGGATGATTCTGCCAACTCGCTACCTTAGGTGCAAATATATTTAAAAAACACTTTTTTAGTTCTAAAGAAGGATCAGTACTCCAAAATATTATCTTAACCAGTAAACATTATCTCCACCCCATGCCATCTGTAACCCCTACTAAAATGAACATAAGCATGGCATCTTGGGTGTCTTCCGCTATAGCCCCTGGCCAACCAATGCTTTGTGAGTAAACTGGGTAGTCTGAAACTGTGCTGAAGCCTGTGTGTTTGCATTTGTGTTAATCCCGCCATCATCACTTGACTACCGGTGTTAGTTTGTTTACGTCCCCATAACTTAGTGGTTCAGCAAAACAGACTGATAGAATATGAGTGCCAGACTTAAAATAGTTAATGGGGTTGATTTCTTCGACTAAAATCCTTCTTGATGTTGCCCCAGCATGGCTGCAATCCAATGACTGCAGCAAGTAAAAGATAAAAAATCAAAATGTCATTCCATGAACAGTCTTAGCATTAAGTTACCAAGGAAACTAACTCATTGTTTGAATTAGGACATCGTTAAACAAAGAATTCCTCTTTCCAAAGTTTATATTCTTCTAATTTTCTGTTTGTTTCAATGTTTTGACATAATTTCTAAACCTAATTGATTGTCCAAGAGTTGTTTTGTGTCTTATTGTCGTTTTTTTTTCTCTTTTTATGTTGCATTTTTTTTTTTCTTTCTAATCTCCTGCTTGCTTTACTTTTTGCTTATCTTCTTGGCTTCGTTCAGCCTGTACTTTATTCATTAGCATTGCTAATTAATGTTTGCTTATGCTGCGACACTACTGGCATTTGCTTTTGCTTCCTCATTCCTATGCATTCTTGTAGGTGTCAACTGCAATTGATCAAAGAACTCCTCTGCTTTTTCCTGTGAATGATGAGAGAGATGGTTTTCTTTTCTTCTTTTTTTTTTTTTTTTTTTGGTATTTGTGACATGACTATACAAAGATGGATTTCTTTTTTTACATGATCTGTGATTTGATAATATGCAGCATCAAAATTAGGGCAATAATTGAAGCAAAGTGTGTCTATGACACTTCTTGTCTAGGCATGGCTATGTGGTTAAGAAGTTGGCTTTGGAGCTCCATGGTTCAGTGAGTTTATAGTAGTAATAAGAAGTACAGTGAGGTTGTGTCCATTATAATTGAAGTAAAAGATAAGAAGTTGCATGAATATTTCTGGTAAATAGTTAAATATCGATCCATTTGATCAAATAGTGGTGTAACCTTTTAATCGTTGAAGAGTTATATGTTGAGGTGCAGTATTTTGTGAAAAACCCTGTTTAACCTATAGATGGCTTGCAAATTAAGTTACAAGGCACTTTTCAGTTATGCATAACCTACAGCTTTTAGTACCAGGTGTGAGGTACATATGAACATAATACAAGGTTCTCACTTATCCTTCACCCTTTTCAATATTGTACTGATCTCGGTAATGAAACAATTGAATGATTTGGATAAAAGCCGGGCATTCATTAATGCTTTCTCCATAAATATTAGACAACACAGCGCCAATATTCATGGTTTTTGACAAATTGGAAAGAAGCTTGTAAAAAATAAAATGAGGCATGAGATCTAATTACTTTGCAAAAGAAATAATGATATTGGAAGTTCTGGGAAAGAATATATCATAGAGCTTGTGTTTCCCAACAGTTATTTGATCAGATGATGTAAAAATAAGGAATATCTAAAACAGAGGATTTCTGTATACAAGTCTAATGACAAGGCTTGAAATGGTCTGTACTTCTGAACTGTGTAGGTCAATTCAGGTGGTTATTTACACACACTCCTTTTGTGGCAATCTGCCTCACAAATCCTTATCATCTATATCTTCCTCATCTTTACCACAATTATTATCAGCCACCCTTATCATCCTCAGTATTAGCTTCATGATTATCATCCCTCATCATTACCATCACCATTATCATCTACATGATCGTTACCAGAGCGGCTAACTGGCTTTCGTGCCGGTGACATGTAAGAAGCACCATTCGAGCGCGATCGTTACCAGCATCGCCTTACTGGCACCTGTCCCGGTGGTATGTGTAAAAAATTCGAGCGAGGTCATTGCCAGTACCGCCTGACTGGCCCCCGTGCTGGTGGCACGTAAAAGCTCCCTCTACACTCTCGGAGTGGTTGGCGTTAGGAAGGGCATCCAGCTGTAGAAATTCTGCCAGATCAAGACTGGAGCCTGGTGCAGCCATCTGGTTCGCCAGCCCACAGTCAAACCGTCCAACCCATGCTAACATGGAAAGTGGACGTTAAATGACGATGATGATCAGTGGTTCCCAAAGTGAGTGGTACTACCCCTCTGAGAATGGTGGAAAGATCCAGGGGGTGCTGAAGAAAAGTGGGAGCAGTAAAGGGGCGGCCAAAAGAGGACAATGGATGTAAAAACAACAAAATAGTGGGTTAATTAGCTTAATCTTTATTTGAGAAATACTGCTGTTTTGAACTTGATGCAGAAAGTGGTCTATGTTTGTGGTGGTAAGTGGGGTGGGAGCACTAGGAATGTGACCTGGGTGCCAAGGAGATGGCAACCTGAAAACGTTTGAGAACCACTGGTCTATGTTATCTTCATCACCATCAATTTCATTTTATACTTCTGAATGGTTTTTGAAATTGGCCTCTGTGACTGAGAGATAAATAAGTATAAGTCACACTAATTTTATACTTGCGCTTTACTGGCACCTGTGCTGGTGGCATGTGTAAAAGGATTCGAGCGAGGTCGTTGCCAGTACTGCCTGACTAGCCTCCATGCCGGTGGCACGTAAAAAGCACCCACTACACGCTCGGAGTGGTTGGCGTTAGGAAGGGCATCCAGCTATAGAAACTCTGCCAAATCAAGATTGGAGCCTGGTGCAGCCATCTGGTTCGCCAGCCCTCAGTCAAATCGTCCAACCCATGCTAGCATGGAAAGCGGACGTTAAACGATGATGATGATGATTTAAATTGAAAAACTTGAGGTGCAACATGAAGGGGGAAAAAAAAAATATACTCCTAGTTTTAACACTAAATAAAAGGTGCAACTTATAATGAGTAAAACCTCTGGTTTGGGACTCTCTAATGACTTCGAAAGCACTAAAAATAATTGCTTAATTAGATTTGCCTTTTCACAGTAACTTCAGTTCGTGCTTATTATATTAAGTGAAGGCATTGAGGCAGTAGTATATATTTATCAATACATACAAAAACACAATCTTCAGTCCGACAACAACAAATCCTGCCTGGCAATTGTCTGCTCTTGAGAATTTGTGAAGAAAATCTTTGTTAGTATCATTATGTTTCTATTATTAGATTGGTTCTTTCGAGTTAATCTGATGTGCGTATCTTGAAATTGAAGTTTCAGCCTACTTGTGTCTATTTACACTAAGTACCCATTAATTTTGAAAGCTAATTTACTCTTCTTATTGGCTGTTCTCTCCGTGTTGCTATTATTATTTGGTCTCAGTAGATGACACACGCGTATATTGTTTTGTTTTATTGCTGTTAAATATAGGAGTGGCTGTGTGGTAAGTAGCTTGCTTGCAAACCACATGGTTCCGGGTTCAGCTCCACTGCATGGCACCTTGGGCAAGTGTCTTCTACTATAACCTCAGGCCGACCAAAGCCTTGTGAGTGGATTTTGTAGATGGAGACTGAAAGAAGCCCATCATATATATCTATATATATGTATGCATGTGTGTGTCTGGGAAGCGGACGTTAAACAATGATGATTGACCACCACCCCCTAAAGAGTGAATGGTAAAGTCACCTCAACAGAATTTGAACATATGAATGTAAAAGGGTAAAGACCCCCTTCGGTCATGAATGACCATGGGATTGCACCTAGAAAGTTACCCTCCTAGACACAAGTCCGGGCAAGGTTGTTTATGGAAGACCAGCAGTCGCCCATGCATACCAGCCTCCCCTCTCCACGCCACCAGTGTTATCCAAGGGAAAGACAAAGGTCGATACATTTTGGCACCAGTGACGTCGCAACTCATTTCTACAGCTGAGTGAAATAAAGTGCCTTGCTCAAGAACACAACACGCAGCCCGGTCCGGGATTTGAGCTCGAACGAAATGCCATTAAGAGTTTTGCCAAATGTGCTTACGATTCTGCAGGTTCACATTTGTAACCCCTGTTCAGCAAGACACCTGTTCTGGTCCCTTTATCCTATTTTAACCTCGTACAATATTACACTTCTTCTGCTCAGTCGGTAAACTAGTAATTTGTATTAAGAGTTGAATCAGTGCACTGGAGAGAAGATAGGAGTGATGAGCGTGGGAGGTGCTCGATAAGTAGGAGGTGTGCTTTCTTTGAAGGTTCCCAACTCAAGAATTTACAGATAATTATTTATATCACAATATCTTGGTATTTTTCTCATAACAGTATTTAAAAACAAAAAGTTATTTTTCTTAATATTTCTCCCTTTCTGTTTTCCTCTACTTCTTTTCTTCTTCCTTTGTCTATTTTCTTTTTTTTTTTATTCTGCCTACGTTTTGTTCTCTTCTTCCTCCCCATCCCCTCTATATATTTTCATCCTCCTTTTCTTCTTGTCCTCTCCTCTTTTATTTTTTTGTTCTCATTCTTCTTCTTCTTCAAGATTGAGAAATATCCATTTTCCTTTTCATATGCACCATTCACCATGCACATGCACACTTTTATTATTATTATTATTATTATCATTATTATTATTATTATTACTGTGTGAGTGAGGAATTAACAGATGTTATTGCCAGGAATGTAATGACGATGATGATGCAAGCTCAATTTTTGGCAATGCAACAGTGATACTATTAATAAAAATTATAATAATAATAAATATATATATATATATAATGTGCTGACAATTTATTAGAAGTAGTGTCCTTCATTCCATTCCTTATTCTGTGTTTGATGTAAAGGTGATAAAACTATTTGGAAAAGCACTTGTTGACTCTTTGAGAAAAAAAAAATCTCTCTCTCTTCAGAAGTAAAGCACAAAAAGAATGTAATAGTAATAATAGTAATAATAATAATAATAATAATAATTACAATGTAAGTAACCAACAAGATAGATTTTCTAGAGAGAGGCTGGTTGAGTAGAATGGGAGAGAGAGGGGGTGGAGGTGGTATGTTATGGTTTTGGTATTGTTATTTTTACTGCAGTTGAAGATAAGATGATGATCTGTGTGGATTAACCTGGTTTCCAAAGAATTTTTTTGGTTTTCAGCAGTGGGGAGTGGCAGTAAGAGGAGACCAATGGTGGTGGTGGTGGTGGTGGTGGTAGTAGTATTCATTGTCGTCGATGTGGGTGGTGGTGGTGGTGTGGGGGGACGGGGGGGGGGAGTAATTTCCAAAAGATTTATTTCCCTTGTCAATAATTTGATTTCCGTTAAACAAAAACTTTGTTAACTAAGCTAACGAGGTTTTAGTTTTGTAGCATTTGGTTGGGTTTTTGTTGTCGGTTTTGTATAGCTGTTTGCTATGTGCCCGTCTGTGCGTGCACACACACACACACACACACACATACTCAAGTGTGTGTATGTTTTAAGCTTAATCCAATTTCTCCAGATTAGAATTTATTTTAGAAAAGAGTAAACGAAAAAATAATAATAATAAATGATACTGAATTGTTCCAGTTAATAGGCCAACCATTTTTATTTTTCATTTTTTTTTTATACTAAAAAAATATTTTAAAAAAAAAGAAATAAAAAAGTAAATGAAAATAAAATTAAGTCAGAATTGTAATTACTCTTCTTCCTTTTGCTGCTGCTGCTGGGGGTGGGGGATCTGGGATAGGGTGACTCGTTGCAAATTTTCTGCGTTTGTGCATTCCGTTGGAGGAAATGTTTACACAGCTGGAACCCATTTTGTCAGCCAGGCAGACTAGACTAAGACAAGAAGTCTCATTGTGTGGCTTAGCCCTGGTACCATACAATAAAGCATTAGTAGTAGTAGTAGTAGTAGTGATGGTGGTGGTATGGTGGTGGTGAAGGCGTATGGCCTAGTGGTTGCACTCCAACTTGCAAGGTTGTGGTTTCAATTCCTGAGCTAGGCAGTGTGTTGTGTTCTTGAGCTAAGCACTTCATTTTCATGCTGCTCTGCAGTCACTTCGACATCTGATGCTTGTTGCACACCTGCCTTTTACAGGTACAGGTAATGATGATTTATTTGATGGAGAGAGAGAGTGTGAACTAATGTGCAGCAGAAATATTTCAATCCCTGTAAACAAATCTTCTGTGCAGGTTATTCAACAAAAAAGTTGAGGGGTCCTCATCAATCTTGAACAACAGATGAGGTTTCACTGCCACAAGTAGTAGTAGTAGTAGTAGTAGTAGTAGTAGTAGTAGTAGTAGTAGTAGTAGTAGTAGTAGTAGTAGCAGTAGTAGTTGTTGTTTAGCCCCAAATCGTCCCTTGTTATGCAAACATGTGACCAAAGACATTCCATCCATGACCACTCTGCCTTAATCAAAGCCAAATTATCTAGAAGTATGTTATCCAATGTGATCCCACTTCATTTCACTATTTTTTTTTGTATTTTTTATGACAATTGCTTACCAACCACATGGTTCCAGGTTCAGTCCCACTGCGTGGCACCTTGGGCAAGTGTCTTCTACTATAGCCTCGGGCCAACCAAAGCCTTGTGAGTGGATTTGGTAAACAGAAATTGAAAGAAGCCCATCGTATATATGTATATATATATATGTGTGTGTGTATATGTTGGTATGTCTGCGTTTGTCCCCCCAACATCCCTTGACAACCAATGCTGGTGTGTTTATGTCCCCGTAACTTAGCGGTTCGGTAAAAGAGACCGATAGAATAAGTACTAGGCTTCCAAAGAATGGGGTCGATTTGCTTGACTAAAGGTGGCGCTCCAGCATGGCCACAGTCAAATGACTGAAACAAGTAAAAGAGTAAGGTGTAATTCGAGGCAGATTTGGCATCTATTTTTAGCATGCTGAGCGATAACATTAGAGACTTTCTTGGTTTGTTGTTGTTTAGCCCCATGTCAGCTCTGATTCAACAGACATATTTAGGGTCAAAGGCATTCCAGTCCTAAATATTCCATGTTTTATTTAGGCGTTGTGTACCAAGGACCTCATAACTCTGTGTCCTTCGTTGAGAATGACAACATGTGATTTCAGGAACGTTTGACTGCTATTTGTACCAACTTCAGTAAGCATGCAGAATGCTTCTTTAAAACAGTTGTTGTTTAGCCACAGGCCAGCCAGCCTCTGATTGAGAGGACTCCTGCTCAAAGGCATTTCAACCATGACCATCCTGTTTTGTCTCTACTAGAGACAATATTGTTCAATGTAGACTGCCTTATTTAAGACAGCAAAGTGTATTCTGAAAAAGATTTGACTGCTATTTCTAGCAGTTTGAATGACTTTGCAGAGACTCCCTCATTGTATGGTAATGGTGACAGACAGTCACTGTGGTGTTGGTATGAGGATGGCAGTGAGACCAAACAAAAGCTGAGCCCTATTTAGTTGACCTTTTTATATTATGAGTTCAAATTCTGCCATATTTTACCTTTCGTTCACCTGCTGCCTCAGGTTGATTGCACCTGTAATTCATTCATTGAGAATTGAAATTCTTAAATTAAATTATGCTAATTTCGTGAATTTAACTTTCATCTCTTTGATTAAGTTTTATTCATTACCAAAAACATTATTGATGTTTTGTTTCGTCTTTTTTTTTTTGTTTTTTGTTTTTTATGATTTGAAAAAGAAAGAAAAAACATGAAGCATAAAATATAATCTTGGAAAATATCAAAAAAGTTATTGTATTCTGATAAATAGCATAAAGAACTATGTGTGTAGTTCTTATGCTGTTGTCTTACATGTTCGCAGATTGCAACATTCACTGAACAGCAGGGAAACTTCTCAGATGAAATAAAATAAATGAAAACAAAATGAAATCAAAAAAGTAAAAGCAAAGGGGAAAATCAATTGTTTTCTTTATAAGTAACCCATCTGTAATAACCTACTCCCTGTTGTTTATGATAATTAAGCAATTATCTAGAGAAATCCTGTTATGTTGACAACACAACACACATTTGCAACACACTTCTGTCTTTACTTTCCCGTTTAGAATATGGCAGGCATTCTCTGTTATAGTAGTGTTGTCTTTCCTCTTGTCTTAGCCTGAACTGACATTATTGAGTAAAATCAGATTAATAATCGATGGATAGATAGTATGTAGATCAGATATTTGTACTGTTAGAAAGACATTCAATTCTGGTTGTAGTTGTTTCTTGTTGTTGTTGTTAAGCCCCAGGTTAGTCAGACTTGACTGAACAGACTTACCATAATCAAAGGTGTTCCAGTTCTAGCAGTGATTGTACCGTTCTTTGTTTTTATGTAGGTTAACATTACATTGTCTTATGCGACAGGAGTTTTTTTTTGTTTTTCTTTTAGGCAATAAGACAGTAGAGCAGATTCCAAGTGGGATTTGACTGCTATTTCTAGCAGGTTATTTGACCATACAAAGGTTACTTTGTATCCCTAGTAGAGCAGACCTAAAAGATCCTAGCTATGACAAATAGATTTTAACCATGTTACCATATCTCAGTAAAATTAGAGAAGAAGGTAGTAAAAATAATTTTGTCGTTTGAAAATACAATGCAAATTGTTTTAATTAATTTTGAAAATAATGAAGGATTTAGTCATTATTAATCTGGTATTTGAACCATAAATTAACATGAAATTTTGAAGAAAGTTTTTATTTAGATCACTTTCACCCTTTAGCATTTAAACTGGCCATATCTGACCAAAATTTCCTGCAGACCTGGCCTCTCGCTTCAACCCTCTGATATCATTCTAAAAATAGGCGGCGAGCTGGCAGAATCGTTAGCACACCGGGCGAAATGCGTAGCCATATTTCGTCTGCTGTTATGTTCTGAGTTCAAATTCCGCTGAGGTCGACTTTGCCTTTCATCCTTTCGGGGTCGATAAATTAAGTACTAGTTTCGCACTGGGGTCGATGTAATCGACTTAATCCGTTTGTCTGTCCTTGTTTGTCCTCTCTGTGTTTAGCCCCTTGTGGGTAGTAAAGAAATAGATTTAGCCTGACACAGAATGTGGCAAGGCTGGCCCTTTTGATCTCCAGGTACTATTCATTTTTGTCAACTGAGTGCACTAGAACAACATGAAATAAAGCGTCTTGCTCAAGGACACAACATACCACCTGGTATCAAACTCACAACCTTACAGTCATGATCCAAGCACCCTAGCCACTTGCACTTGAAGCTACAACATTATACATAATTCAAAACAGTGTGACCCATTCCAGCATGGAAAGGAGATGTTAAATGATGATGTGAATTAATAAGCTTTACATTCAACAGAATCTGAATGCTTAAAGCGTTTTGGTTAATCATCTTGAAAATAATAATCAGGAATCATAAAAATAACAAGCCATTCCATTTATTTCCACATTTGAAGCCAGATTTTCAAACATTACATAAGATAGCATTATTTAAACCCTGTGCCGGTGGCACATAAAAAGCACCATCCGAACGTGGCCGTTGCCAGCGCCGCCTTGGCTGGCTTCCGTGCCGGTGGCACGTTAAAAGCTCCAACCGATCGTGGCCGATGCCGGACCCCCCTGGCACCTGTGCAGGTGGCACGTAAAAAGCACCCACTACACTCGCGGAGTGGTTGGCGTTAGGAAGGGCATCCAGCTGTAGAAACTCTGCCAGATCAGACTGGAGCCTGGTGCAGCCCCTGGCTTCCCAGACCCCGGTCGAACCATCCAACCCATGCTAGCGCGGAAAACGGACGTTAAACGATGATGGTGATGATGATGATGATTTGGTGATCACCATATTTCTAATGAAATACACAGCATTATGTTTCAACTGTGAAGGCACGTGGCCTAGTGGTTAGAGCAGTGCTTTTCAAACTTTTTGCTGGAGCGGAACCCCAAGGAAACATTCCACTGGCTCGAGGAACCCCTGTGCAATAATTTAATAGTCTTATGCACACATATCTGCACAGGGGACTTAAAAATTACTGCCGATTTTAGCAGTTTTGTAACTTTTTGCGGAACCCTGGTTCAAAACCACTGGGTTAGAGTGTAAGGCTCACAATCATGATATGAGTTCAAATCCCGGACCGGGCTACGTGTTGTGTTCTTGAGCAAGACACTTTATTTCATGTTGCTCCAGTTCACTCATCTGTAGAAATGAGTTGTGATGTCACTGGTACGAAGCTGTATCGGCCTTTTGCCTTTCCCTTGGATAACATCAGTGGTGTGGAGAAGGGAGAGCCTGGTATGCATGGGTGACTGCTGGTCTGTCATAAACAACCATGGGGTGGAGGAATTTAGAAGAAAGGTCTTGAGTGGCTGTGTGGTAAGTAGATTGCTTACCAACCACATGGTTCCAGGTTCATTCTCACTGTGTGGCGCCTTGGGCAAGTGTCTTCTACTAGGTCAACATCACTGGTACCAAGCACCCTAGCCACAAAGCCACGCATTTGCCCTTAACTTACAATAAGGGTAAAGACCCCCTTCGGTCATGAATGACCATGGGATTGCACCTAGAAAGTTACCCTCCTAGACACAAGTCCGGGCAAGGTTGTTTATGGAATGCCAGCAGTCGCCCATGCATACCAGCCTCCCCTCTCCACGCCACCAGTGTTATCCAAGGGAAAGACAAAGGTCAATACAGCTTGGCACCTGTGACGTCGCAACTCATTTCTACAGCTGAGTGAACTGGAGCAACGTGAAATAAAGTGCCTTGCTCGAGAACACAACATGCAGCCCGGTCCGGGATTCGAGCTCACAACCTCACGATCGTAAGCTCGACGCTCTAACCACTGAGCCATGCGCCTTCACTATAACTTACAATAGAATCCCAGTAAAAGACTGTCTGAATCAAAACCTGATTTTCCTAGTAACATGATGCGAGCCTGTATTTTCTGAGCGCCTGTGTTGAATGCTTTACAACTATAGTGCCCTACTGTCTTCAATTTTAATGAATAGCTGGATATACGAGGTTAATCCAATATTTGCAATGCTCACAAGATCAAATATACAAATTACAATAATCAAATTTAATGGCAGTGGTGAATGGCTCTAGCTTACTTCATTTTTGTTGAATATCAATTAATAGGCTTGCCATTCTGTTTCTTTATTTCAAGCCATTATACTCATCATAAAACGGCAAGCTTAATAATTATCGTTCTCATAAATAAGATCGGTTGAATGAATCGGGTTATTACTGATATTATGTAGACACAGTAAATGCCAACCATCTCTGTTGTATCAAATTGGGATTTCGAAACGAGCAAGAAACATTTCATTGTGTACAGCTTCTCCTTTAGATTTTTATGCCATTAAGCCGAACCGATAACGCTTTCAATATTAGAACACAAAAAGAAATTTACATTGTATTAAGGTTTATGGTGTATCGGGGACAGAATATTTAACCTGTGTACCTTTTAGTTGCTTAAGTAACAATGCCATGGATTAGAGAATTCACTTAACGTTGTAGCATTTAAGCTTTGTGATGCTTTGTTATTGTTTTTTTTTGGGGGGGGGGTCCTGCTTTGGTTTAAAACGGAGGAAAGTTTCACTCATTCAAACAAAACTATACAGATGATCAAAATGTTAAGGATTTTTCTCATATTCAGGATGGAAGTCAAATGAAAAACTAAGAAAATTTTTATAACCTTACCTCTTCAGCACTTGACCCTTTAGTATTCAGATTACTTTGTCAAATTTTTTCTCATCATTTTCAATTAATCATGTATTATCTTGAAACTTCAAGATTTTGGTAATGTGATTGTTTATTTTTAGAATGGCATTGTGGGGTAGGTGTGAAAAGCAGGATCTACTTAATCCCTTTGTCTGTCCTTGTTTGTCTCCTCTGTGTTTAGCCCCTTGTGGGCAATAAAGAAATACATACATGTTGGACCAAGGGTGATTGGGGGGGGATATGCCTCTTATATGGCCACCAAATACATATGCTAAATACGGATGCTTTGAAACTGGTGGAGGTTGCTTTTTGTTTTCTTTGCATGTGTGTATGTGTCTAAGAATCAGAGATGATCTCAGGCAGGTTATATAAATTATGTGTATGGGATAAAATGGGTTTTTTTTTTTTTTTTTTTTTTTTTTCCAGTTTTTCTCACCATCACATTTTTCTTAGCACACAGTTTCTCTCTTTTCCTTCATTTTTCACTTTCTCCTCATCTTTTTTTTTCTTCCATACATCTTTCAGTTCACTTGCACATTGTTCTGTTCCTTTTTTTCCCCTAAAGCTGCATGTTTATGTGCCTTTTCTCAATTTTGAAAATGTGCATGTTGCTAATTCACTTTTGGTTCCACTTGCATCGTGCCTTTCCTTTTTCACTTTAAGCCAATTTTCTTTTTCTCAGAACTGCCACATTTTTTCACATTTTCTCTTGGAAACTTCTGCACAAGACTATGCAAATTTTTTTAATTCACTTTTTTTTTTATTTTGTGCAGTTCTTTCCTTTCTCTGTCATCAATATTTTTTATTCATATCACTTAGCTTATGTTTCTTGGTTTAAGTAGCAGTAAATTATTAATTAATTAATTAAAAAAAAAAACAAAAAAAAACCGGGCAGGCAATGATGATGTTGATGTTGCAATCCTTCTAGATGGTCCGTACGGAAATGCAAATGGCTACATTGAGAACAAACACAACACTTCCAGTGAACACACCGATGAGCTGCCGCCTTACACTGACAATGACATAGCTCATGAGCTGTCCGACGAGTCTGACCCCGAGAAACCCTATGACACCTACAGGAATGATAGTGAGTACAGATATAATAATATTATTACAAGTCATCACCTGCATGGTTGGGACAACCAAAAATTCCCACAATTTCTCCCACTCTCTCTTTTTTACTTCTATTTTTTTTTTTTTGTTTCCCTCCTTCATGGAGTTGCTGTGTATATATATATTTTTTTCTAATTCTTTATGATTCCTGGATTAAGTTTTTCCTGGTTTTGATAGAGAAACTCTTCAGAAATTATCTCTATCTACACGTTCTTTTTCATAAACATCACTCACTCCTGAATCACATCAGCACATGTTCTATGTCACACTTGCCGAGTTTTCATTGGGTATCCTTGTCTCTAACACCATCGTCCTCTACATACACCACTCTGGCATCATAATGCACCAAAAAATTATTCACTCTTTTTCTTACTCTATTTATGAAAACATCAAAACATCATCACTGAACCAAAGTCACATCAATGCACACACTGTCACAATTTAGTTCTCAATCCGGTATTTAAAACCTATTTTATCTTGAACTAGACACATCACATTATAACACACATACATCATTGTCTCTGTCACCAGTCTCTACAGTTACCATTTTGCCTATTTTTGACATTATTTATTTTAACAAGACCCACCTGAATCATATTAGCACACAGTCATGTCATAACTTTGAACCCTCACTTGGATATCTCAAGTTTAAAGCCTATGTTATCAGGAGCTAGTTTACCTCATATATATATATATATATATATATATATATATATATATATATATATACATATATACCGGAGTAAACACATAAATGTGAAACAAGGTGGAAAAAAAGAGTACTCAAATACCAGTGATAGAGTAATATGCTTTATTTAAAGCAGCAGAAAATTCAACAAAATATATATATCTATAATCTATAACAGTGTTTCTCCACCATTTCATTTCGGGTCCCCTGAATCGATTTTATTGGTAACTATGGGGTCTAGGAAAAAAGTACAAACTGCATTCCAATCTATGCACCCGTCTTCACGTGCCATTTTTCACACGAATCCACCCAGCCGCTTGGCTGTGAACCTCAAGACAAGAAAGAATACAACGATCGCCCATGTCCAATTTATATTATAGATATATATATATATATATATATATATATATACACGCACACACATACATATACACACACACACACACACACATATATATATATACACACATATGCACAAATCTTGACCACAAGCCTCTACAACTGCCATTCTGTCTGACATTATAATTAATGAGCCAACATGATAAACTGTTGCAATATATATAATAGTGCTGCAATCCATAACATAGTGTGCAGCACTAAATGATGCACACAGTATAATCCGGTGCAGTGGTGTAATGATGCATGGCATGATATATTACAATGAATGCCATGATTTACTAAATAACATGCTGCATTGCTACATTGGTGTGGTGTGGTGAGCAATATTGCATGTTCATTCAGCCATTATTATAGCCTCTATGTAGTCACTCATTTTCCTAGATATAGCAGTCAAATCCCCCATTGGTTCACACAGCTTACTATCATAAAGAAGGATAAAAGTCAAACAGGGAATGTTTTTGGTCTGGGGTTAAACATTGACAAATCAATGAATTGAAATGCACACTGAGACGCAGGAGTGGCTGTGTGGTAAGTAGCTTGCTTACCAACCACATGGTTCCGGGTTCAGTCCCTCTGCATGACACCTTGGGCAAGTGTCTTCTAATATAACCTCAGGCCGACCAGAGCCTTGTGAGTGGATTTGGTAGACGGAAACTGAAAAGAAGCCCGTCATATATATATGTATATATATATATGTGTGTGTGTGTGTGTGTTTGTGTGTCCGTGTTTGTCCCCCTAGCATTGCTTGACAACCAATGCTGGTGTGTTTACATCCCCGTCACTTAGCGGTTCGGCAAAAGAGACCGATAGAATAAGTACTGGGCTTACAAAGAATAGGTCCCGGGGTCGAGTTGCTCGATTAAAGGCTGTGCTCCAGCATGGCCGCAGTCAAATGACTGAAACGAGTAAAAGAGAGTAAAGAGTAATACACACGAGAGGGAGGCGGAAAGAAAGAAAAGAATAAAAGAAATTCGGGATTGGCTATGTCCACCTTGCATAATAACTTCTGGAAGCGATAGAAATGGCATCTTTCCTATAAGCACCAGCTTGTTTTACATTCCTTCGGGCAATCTGTTTAATTTCTCTGACGCTGTCACAGAACTGCACACTGTCACACTCCTACACTGTTGCACCTTTGCATGCAGCTGCTAATTTTACGCTTGATCGATTACGGTATCTCTGAAGACATTGTTCTTAATTTACAGGGATGGTCATGAACTGATTTAATATAAACACACACACACACACAGAGTACACAGTACACATTTGAGCATGCTTGCACGCACGCACACACACACACACACACTCATTCAAGCTTTGCTCTGTTTCCCCGTATGACACATGACATATATGCATATGTATGTATGTTTGTGTATGTATTTATAATAAAGTGTATATGTGTGTGTTTGTGCATATTTAAAATATGTATGTATTCATGCATGTATGTGTATATATTTATATTAAAGTAATAGAGTATAAGCATATGTGAATGTGCATATATGCCCTTAGATAAAATGAGGTGCTAATGCAGATATATATATATCTATATGCATTTATATATATGTATATATATATATGAATATATCTATATATATTATGTATATATCTATATATATGTGTGTGTATATATGTGTATATATCTATATATGTGTGTATATATGTGTGTGTATATATGTGTATATATATGTATGTGTATATATGTGTGTGTATATATATATACCTGTGTGTATGTGGTGTGTCTGTATGTGAGTGTGTATGTATGTATGTGTGTGTGTGTGTATGTATATGTATGTGTGTGTGTCTGTGTGTATGTATATATATATATATATATATATATAAAGCAATCAAGAGTATGAAGGCAGGGAAGGCCCCCGGCCCATCAGGAATCACTGCAGAGATGCTCAAAATATCTAGCAGTGTTGGCTATAGCCTAGTCACCCATATAGTTAACTAGGTGATACACAAAGGAGTCATACCCAATGACTGGTGTAGCAGCACTATAGTCAACTGCTACAAAGTTGGAGAGAAGGAATAAAATAAAATTAAAACTTGAATAGTCTTCAACAAGAATTGCACCATGGCATCAGTTTTAAATTATTGGTTGAATGAAATATCTCAGCTTTCGTGAGAAACTAGGAAAGATCTTTTGCACAGCTCAAAGCAGAACCATTGGATCCTCAGACTCTCTCTCTCACACACACAAACACACTCACTCAGAGTTGAGAAGAACGAGGGAGAAATTCCCCCTAAATGGGGATCAAAATTTCAGTATTTCAGGTAAACAGTCTTGTCCTTCTATGCATGTATGTTATGTTATTCCTTGTTTAAGGCAGCGAGCTTGCAGAAATGTTAACACGCCGGATGAAATGCTTAGCAGTATTTCGTCTGTCTTTACGTTGTGAGTTCAAATTCCGCCGAGGTCGACTTTGCCTTTCATCCTTTCGGGGTCGATTAAATAAGCACCAGTTACACACTGGAGTCAATATAATCGACTTAATCCGTTTGTCTGTCCTTGTTTGTCCCCTCTGTGTGTAGCCCCTTGTGGGCAGTAAAGGAATAAGAAACGTTAACAGACCGGGTGAAACGCTTAGCAGTATTTTGTCTGTCTTTACGTTCTGAGTTCAAATTCCACCAAGGTCGACTTTGTCTTTCATCCTTTCGGGGTCAATTAAATAAGCACCAGTTACACACTGGAGTCAATATAATCGACTTAATCCGTTTGTCTGTCCTTGTTTGTCCCCTCTGTGTGTAGCCCTTTGTGGGTAGTAAAGAAATAAGAAACGTTAACACACCGGGTGAAATGCTTAGCCATATTTCGTCTGCTGTTACGTTCTGAGTTCAAATTCCCCCGAGGTTGACTTAGCCTTTCATCCTTTCGGGGTCGATGAATTAAGTATCAGTTTCGTACTGGGGTCGATCTAATCAACTGGCCCCTTCTCCCAAAAATGTCAGGCCTTGTGCCAAGAGTAGAAAAGATTATTCTTTGTTTAGGTATATTCTTCTTTTGGAAGAAACTGGTTGCTCGTTACAGTTTTGTTATTTTGCTTCATTTTACTAACATTAACGAACTAAAACAATTTGTGCCTGACGTTTTATTCCTGTTGAACAAGGTTTTTTTTTGTGTTTTTGCTTTTGTTACATTTTTGTTTTGTTGTTGTTTCCCCCCCCCCCTTCTGCAATTCTACCCTTACATTTGTTTGCTCCACCGCTTAACTCTTTAACTCGATAGTCTTAACGAGCTAATCAGTCAGTCAGTCACTATAACACTTTAATTAATTTCCCCTCCTCACACTCTGGAGATGACTTGCTCTGAAGGATGAGAGAATAATACAAGGGATAGAAAATGTCAGCAAATGATATTAATTGTTGTTGTTGTTAATCCTCTTATAATCCTTTACTTGTTTCAGTCATTAAACTGTGGCCATGCTGGGGCATCACCTTGAAGAAATTTTAGTTGAACAAATCAACCCCAGTACTTATTTTTTTATCTATCTATAGGTATACTCTTTTACTTGTTTCAGTCATTCGACTGTGGCCATGCTGGAGCACCGCCTTTAGTCAAGCAAATCAACCCCGGGACTTATTCTTTGTAAGCCCAGTACTTATTCTATTGGTCTCTTTTGCTGAGCCGCTAAGTGACGGGGACATAAACACACCAGCATCGGTTGTCAAGCAATGCTAGGGGGACAAAAACATATACATACATATTTACGACAGGCTTCTTTCAGTTTCCGTCTCCCAAATCCACTCACAAGGCATTGGTCGGCCCGGGGCTATAGCAGAAGACACTTGCCCAAGATGCCACGCAGTGGGAATGAACCCGGAACCATGTGGTTGGTTAGCAAGCTACTTACCACACAGCCACTCCTGCGCCTATCTATTTATTTATTTTATTTATTTTTGTAAGTTTGGTACTTATTTTATCAATCTCTTTTGCCAAACTGCTAATGTACAAGGATGTAAACAAACCAACACCAGCTGTGAAACGGTGATGGGAGGACACACAGGCACACATATATACACAATGGACTTCTTTCAGTTTCTGTCGACCAAATCCACTCACAAGGTTTTGGTCAGCCCAAGACCATAGTAGAAAACTCTTGTTCAAAGTGTTACCCAGTGGGATTGAACCGGCTGTCAAAAAAAAAAATAATAATAATAATTTCAGTCTCAAAGTAGATATGAGGTGCAAACATGGAAGTGTGGCTAAGAGTTTGTTTCACAATTACATAGTTTCAGATGTAATTCTAATGCATGTGCGCACGCACACACATACACACACGATCTCAGGTGAGTGTCTTTTACCAAAGTCTTGGCAGTGAAATTCAGTAGAAGAAAATTTTGACATGGCAGGGCCCCCCCTTTCAGAGGTGTCTTCAGCTCTGGTGTTGGGTGCATGTCTTCTTTCTTCTGTTCCCTGGCCTCTTCAATGTAGTGTCAGTGGGCGATTGACTGACTTGTCAAATTTTTTCCCCTTTAAATACCTGCTGCTAGGCTCCAGCAGGCAGCCCCGGCAAGTTGTCACATGACACTGTCTCAACTTTAACTGACCAATGAAGGCACGTAGTCTTAGCCTTAAGGTTGGAAAGAAAAAGTCAATTAACCTTTGTGTGGTTTAAACTTGTTAACATAAAAGGATCATAATGACTGAAATGGTGCATCAGATTTTAATGAGACTTCATCCATTTCCAACTGACAGTGCTTTCCAAAGAAAGAATTGGATTTTTGCTTCGCATTGATTTTAATCCAAAAACCATCACAAGATATGAAATCTGATGAACAGTTTGAGACAATTCAAGTTCCTGTTGCTAAGTTGCAGTATTGAACAAACAGACGTGTGATCAAGGCTGTTCTGGCTATAACCATCTTGTTTTTGATTCAGACACATTATACCTAGGACTGTGTCGTCCAATTTGTCCTTTAAGACAATAGGGTGCAATTTGAGGGGAATTTGGCTGCTATTTCTAGCAGATCTGGCTACCATATGAAGGCTCCCTCTTCATTGGTCTGAATTTATATTGTTCTTGTTAAAATTGTCAAACCCCTGAGTTAACTCAGCTTTCCATTCTTTTATTTTATTTTATTTTATTCAGACGTAGTGTACTTTGAATTACATTAATGTAATTTAAGACAGACTTAGCTGCTATTTTTAGCAGATTGAGCAACCACATCAATGCTTCCTTGTTGGCTCATTGTAATATGAGTTGTTGTTGTTTAACCCTAGCTTAACCCTGATCAAGCAAATCTTGAATCTGAATGCTTTCCCTGTTGTAGTAATCCTTTTGTTTTAAGACTGTAGAATGTGATTCGAAGGAGACCTTTCCATCTTTGCATCCAAATACCAGAAAAATTTAAAGCTGCTTTCTAACCAAAACCTCATAGATGGTTCTCTGCAATTTGTTTAGCAATACTTGTTCACTCTTTCTCCGTTTCCACTTCTGGCATGCTGTTGTGTATCTTTTTTCCAGACCCTAATCACGATGTCCCTCCCTCTTATTCTGACGCTTGTAGAAGTCCAGCTGAAAAACCTGGAGGTAGGCATGCTCTTTAGAATGTTATCATTGTCAATACTATAAAAGCTGAGAAACACCAAAAACCAACCCCATTAGGATTTAATGGCCCTTGTTTCACTGATGAACCCCTCTACAGCACACTTCAATAATGAAGTGGGTTTTTTGTTTTTTTTAATATATACTTTTATTTTTACAGATGACAGAAATTAAGCATGGCATGTTATAATTGCTTTATTCTTTTCTAAACAGTCTGTGATATATAAATATACCTCACTTACGCATGGTCTTGGTTTCAAGAGCATTTTCCTGCATGATGGTTGGTGGGTCTGCGACGGTGGGTTGTGTGATTTGCATTCCTAAATGCTGGGAGATAAATGACCTGAAGAAAACAGTTTTTTTTTTTTTAGATTTTTTTTTTAACTTGCTGAGTCTGAAAGAAGAGACAGTTTCTATGAGCTTTGCAGGCTCTTTGTGACAGATAGGATTGATCGGTGATTGTTGTGCACTGATGACGGGTCAATACCCAGAAACTGCAGTCACCAAAGTCGCCTTACTGGCACCTGTGCTGGTGGCATGTGTAACAGGATTCGAGCGAGGTCGTTGCCAGTACCGCCTGACTGGCCCCCGTGCCGGTGGCATGTAAAAAGCACCCACTACACTCTCGGAGTGGTTGGCGTTAGGAAGGGCATCCAGCTGTAGAAACTCTGCCAAATCAAGACTGGAGTCTGGTGCAACCATCTGGTTCGCCAGCCCTTAGTCAAAATCGTCCAACCCATGCTAGCATGGAAAGCAGGCATTAAACGATGATGATGATGATAATGATTTTATTTAAACTGTTACAAGTTAAACATCATCATCATCATTTAGCATCCGCTTTCCATGCTAGCATGGGTTGGACGGTTCAACTGGGGTCTGGGAAGTCTGAAGGTTGCACCAGGCCCAGTCTGATCTGGCAATGTTTCTACGGCTGGATGCCCTTCCTAACGCCAACCACTCTCCGTGAGTGTAGTGGGTGCTTTTTAGGTGCCAGACGGGGCTGGCAAACGGCCACGGTCGGATGGTGCTTTTTACGTGCCACCGAAGAAAAGCACATGTGGGAGGGGCAGAAGATTCAAAGACCTGACATTTCTGGAGAAGGACTGGACATAGTGTTTAGTATTGGATACAAAATATGGGTGGTGGGGGAAAAGGAGATGTACGAGTCAGGATAGGCCTTTTCAATTCCCTGCAAGCACCTGTGATCACAAGGGGATGGGGGTTTTAATATTAGTTGTGAAGTTATGTTATTTGTTCCATTTTCATCTCCTGAATAATTTAAAGACAGCTTGGTAATTACACTGTGTAACAAGATTTTTGTCCTTGGGTAGCAACTCTTATTTCCTGTTTGCTTATCCCTAGAAAGTATGAAGAATGGCTAATATTTCCATCAAACTTTGCTTTTGTTACATTTATTCAAACCCCAAAGAATCCCTCTCAGCACATGGCTATGATACTCCCCCACTACTCCTGGTCATGATCAGAGATGCACAGATTGTCAGCCATTAAGTTACATGCTCTAGTGGTTAATGTCAAGCAACTGACATCAAATCTGTGGTACTGAGCAGAATATTTGCTCTAATGATATTTCTGCTTTAGAAATTGAAGGCGGCGAGCTGGCAGAACCGTTAGCATGCTGGGCGAAATGCGTAGCCATATTTCGTCTGGCGTTACGTTCTGAGTTCAAATTCCGCCACGGTCGACTTTGCCTTTCATCCTTTCGGGGTCGATAAATTAAGTACCAGTTACGCACTGGGGTCGATGTAATCAACTTAATCCGTTTGTCTGTCCTTGTTTGTCCCCTCTATGTTTAGCCCCTTGTGGGTAATAAAGAAACGGATATTTCTGCTTTAGCAACTCAGTACTAAATCTGTCTAAATGCAATGGGGAAACAGGTCAGTTCCAAAACAGAGAAGCAAAGTTTGTGAAGGGAATAGTAGTCATTTCTTTCGATTTCTAGATAGAGGCAAATAGGAAATGATACTTCCTGACCAAAGACAAAAAAAAAAAAAATAATGAAAATTTTGTTACACAGTGGTCGACGGAGATGCTGAGCGTAAATGTGTGACTCAATAATACTATGGCACAAAGTGGCACACTAAATGCTAACGAGACCTTTCTTTTGTCTTTGCAGATCTTAACTTCTATGGTCACCCTCAGTCTCCGACCAGGAACATGAATTTCATCAGTCTCAACCCTGACGGTCTGCCACGGGATACCAGCACCAGTGGACGCGAAAGTGGCTACTCCACACCAGACTCTTCACGACCTAAAAAGGTTATTTACGAAGTCATTGTATGATGTCATTTCACCTGCATCCCACTGATGGCCATCCTAACTGTACCGTAACCGTACTGGCTGATGATATATTGTTCGTCGAACACCCCCCCACTATCTTCCAAAATTCTTCACCTCTCCAGATGTTGTTTGGCCTCCATTACTATATGTCCTTTCTCTCTCTCTCTCTCTCTCTCTCTCTCTCTCTCTCTCTACCTATTTATTAATTTTTTTTTTTACTGCATCGATTTCCTGCAACTTTCACACTCTTCGATTCTTTCCTATTGTATAACACCATGTGATACTTGAAGCAACCAATCAAATTCTGTAAAATTTAGATGTGGGAATGCAACCAGTATGGAAGATTGCTGTTGTATTATTATTATTATGCATGTCAGAATTGTTGTTCATGGATGGTTTAGAGATGAAGATGAGGGTCCTTAGAGAAAGTTAATCACTATTAGTATTATTATCATGATTAAGGTGAAGAGCTGGCAGTATCATTAGCATGCCAGGCAAAATGCTTAGTGGCATTTCGTCCATCCTTATGTTCTGGGTTCAAATCCTTCTAAGGTCGACTTTGCCTGTCTTCCTTTCGAGGTCAATAAATTAAGTACCAGTGTTTCACTGGGGTCAGTGTAATCAACTAGTCCCCTTCCCCCCCTAAAATTTCAGGCCTTGTGCCTGGATTGTTATTATCATTATTACTAAGGCAGCGAGCTAGCAGAATCATTAGCACGCCAGGCAAGACACTTAGCAGCATTTTGTCCATCTACATGTTCTGAGTTCAAATCCTGCCGAGGTCGACTTTGCCTTTCATCCTTTCAGGGTCGATAAAATAAGTACCGGATGAGCACTGGAGTTGATGTAACTGACTTAGCCCGTTCCTCATAACTGCTGGCCTTGTGTCAAAATTTGAAACCATTATTATTACTACTACTACTACTACTGTGATTGTTACATTAGCCATTTCATCTCCTGTAAAACATCCCCTGCTGCTGCTACTACTACTACTACTACCACCAGTGCTGCTTAAAATGACTAAAAGTGAAAATATGAAGAAAACATTAAAGATTCCATTCTCTCATTTCCTACCGTTTGTTCATTCTAGCACCAAACACAAACATCTTTGAATTATAAAGTCTACCACCAACAAGGAGATAGTAGATTTAGGTTTCGAAATTAACTTTTTGGACTCTAAGAAATTTTTCCTCCAGCTCCCCTCTATCCATCTCACTTTTAGCATGGTTCACTTCTTTTGTCGTCAAAACATCATCTGACATGTTTTTTTATTATTATTATTATTTTTTTTTTTATTGTTCCTTGCAAAACAGGAGAGTTCACATATTGTCTTACAATACAAAAAAAAAATAATTAATAATCAATCAATCAATCAATCAATTCTCTCTGACCACTTTCAATTTCATCTTCACTACCATCATCATCATCATCACAGCTGGTCTCCAGCCATCCAGTTTTTTTTTTTTTTTAATTTTTAAGTTTTTTTTATAGATATTCTAATGGATTTTTAAAAATTTCAAATGACCTACTTAACTGCTGTACAAAAGCAATGAACATTCTATTAGGTAGCATCCTTACATTAATAGCATCAAGCATACTGCTGTATCTAACAAAGAAATTCAACAGATAGCATTCCTATAACTATATACTGCTGATAAAAGAAACTAGGCACCTTGTTTCCCCATATTCCCTATCTTTTCACTAATTCTATCCACCAACACCATTACGTTCCTCAACTACTTTTCTATTCTCATTGCTTTTCCATATCATCTTCATGGTTTTATATTTACTCTTTACCGTTTCTCTGAAACTTATTTTCGTGGGAGTTGTTTTTTTTTTTTTTTTTTTTTTTCTTAAATCATAAAAAATTCTTATTTAACATCGGACCTTACAGCTGCTCTAATCACAATCCCCTTTTCCGTCCCCTCTGCTCGGTTATCTCTATCCAACCTGAATAGTCCTTTCTGTGACGGACTTTAGTTGCGAAGGATATAACCGTTTTGAATAACTTAATTAATTAATTACTAAAGTGAAAACAAACAACAACAAAAATCCTAGTCAAAGTAATGTTAAATTTTATTTTCTTTGATAGGAGGAGCAAGTTTAATTTTACTGTAAACTCTGCACCCCACCTTTGCTTTTTTTGTTACGCCAAGCTATTAATTAAAAAAAAGTATTGGTTTAATGGTGGGTGGAGAGTTAGTATAGTAGTTTGTACAGCTTCAAGACTAGCCCCATCCAAACTCTAGAGTTGGAGAAAGTGACACACACACACACACACACACATACATACATATAAAGCAATCAGTTATTTTTATCATCGTCATCATCATCATCTACTTGATCCCTGGTTGAATGGTTCATAGTTTCAATAGAAATGAAGAAGAAACCCACCTTTTTTAACATTTTTGTGGACTGGATTACTGTGCATAATTGATCTCAAAAAGATGTAATGGCTTCTTGAGTAGAATGCAGGTTCGGTATGTGAAAACCAAATTTTCACTTTTTTTTTTCTTCTTATATATATTTTATTTTACACCGTACACACCCAGACCCAATTTTGCCTTATGCTCCCCGCCCACCCCTTCTAACAATATGGTTTGATAAAATTACTTCAGAAATTTTTTTTTTCTTTTAAATCATTTAACACACACACACACACACACACACAACACACACACACACACACACACACACACACAGTACAACAATTTTGAGTTTTTTAAAGAATATCCAACATTAATGTAGATATGTCTTTGAAAAACAAGGGTCTAAATTCTTATTTCATTTATTAGTTATTCCAATAGCTTATCAAAGAACAAACAATATTGATTGAGAAGTTTAGAAGGCATTGATTATGGGGTTCACCCTTTTCACCATTATGCAGGTACATCACTGATGTTCTGGTATCCTTGGTTACAAAGCCTTGACGGATTAACCATTTGTGGTCATGTAATAATAATAATAATAATTTATCAGAACACCTCTAACCTACTTAATTAAATGCTACTTATTTAGGCGGCAAGCTGGCTGTAACATTAGCACGCCGGGTGAAATGCTTAGCGGTATTTCATCTGCCGTTACATTCTGAGTTCAAATTCCACCAAGGTCGGCTTTCCCTTTCACCCTTTTAGGGTCGATAAATTAAGTACAAGTTACACACTGGGGGCGATGTAATCACTTGATCTGTCCTTATTTGTCCCCTCTATGTTTAGCCCCTTGTGGGTAATAAAGAAATAATTATATGCTAATGATTAATTACATCACACAATTTACATACTGAAACACCACGGTTCATTTTTTTATTTTGTTTCAACTGTCCAACTTTATCTTGGATCATTATGAATTAGTGTCACTGATGCTTTAAATTCTCTTAACTATGGCTGTTACAAATAAGGGTAACTGAAAGTTAAATAAGCAAAGGGTCTATCAAAAAAGTGCAGAATAAGTAAATGCAAATAAATGCACAGTTCACACAACAATTGTGTCATGCAGTGAACTAGACTGGAATTTGAACTTACCCTTCACAATTTATCTGGATTCAAACACATGCAACATACAATGCCACAGTGGCCATGCAGTGAACTTAGTTTGGTAGCTGTGGAAATTTCATAGGGATTTCCGCCTTGTAATTTATCCAGATTGAAAGGGGTGTCAGACCATCATTTGCCAGAAAATCAATGGTGTACCTGTAGTTTTGATCAGATTTATTTATGAAAAACTTTAATTGCAAATTAATTATTACGTTAACTCTTTATGGTACAAGCTATCTGTTGTGCCATGCGACATGAAAGTGCCTCAAATAATTGTCTAGATGTGAATTGGGTCGTGTTGATCAACAGACATCATTCAAAGTTTCTTTGAATTAAGTGTTAAATTTATGCGGAACACTTAATTTGTTGAGTGTTTAATTGCCGTTGGATAAGTTAATTTATAAAGTAATATGGAATTAGGATTTTAACTCATTTTGTTGGGATTTTTTTTTTTTATATCTTATACCTATATTCATAGGTGCAGGAGTAGCTGTGTGGTAAGTAGCTTGCTTACCAACCATATGGTTCCGGGTTCAGTCCCACTGCGTGGCACCTTAGGCAAGTGTCTTCTACTATAGCCTCGGGCCAACCGAAGCCTTGTGAGTGGATTTGGTAGACGGAAACTGAAACAAGCCCGTCGTATATATGTATATATATATGTGTGTGTGTGTGTGTCAGTGTTTGTCCCCCCAACATCGCTTGACAACCGATCGATGCTGGTGTGTTTACATCCCCGTAACTTAGCGGTTCGGCAAAAGAGACCGATAAAATAAGTACTAGGCTTACAAAGAATAGGTCCTGGGGGTCGATTTGCTCGACTAACGGTGGTGCTCCAGCATGGCCGCAGTCAAATGACTGAAACAAGTAAAAAAAGTATATTACAGGTCACAATTATGCAGGAGAACGATCAGATATTTTACAATATTTAAAAAAAACACCAAACATCTATAGAAAAAATATTACCCTTAAGTGTCCTTCCATTCTACTATAAAGAACATACCATACACACACACACACATATATATATATGTAGTCAAATGGATAATGGTACAAACAGCAATTTCAGATTTTTAAAAGTTCTTTTTCTAAAATACATTTTTCTTCGGCTATTTATCTACCTGCTGGAATTACTGTTTTGTAAATTACATTAGAATATGATTTGTTCTGGATTACATATGCTAAATTATTAATGATGCTCTTATTTTCTGTAATATATATACACATATATAAACACACATACACACCCCAAAACTTAGAGTACAAATCATAGAGCAAGATATAAAGCTCTTGGTGAGTTGAGGTACAGCAGACAGGCTTACTCAGTAACTCAGATTTGGTTCCTAGTTTGGGGCCCCTTAATGCCCTTGAGAAAGGCATAATGAAAGTTGTTAGACAATCTTAATTCCCTTCCTGTTCTTGTACTTAAAAAATTAAGGTGTCCTTATTACCAGTACTTTATATAAGTTGTGACAAGCAAGAAATCCATTTCATAATCAGTTCACAAGTCCAAAAAAAAAATAATAATTAATGAATTAACGAAAAGAAGCTCCCAAAGCAGATTCATGATTTTAAAAGAACCAGAAGAAGGGGAAAAAAGATGCTGACTGAATTATTTTTGTGTATATTTTGAGTACTAAAAGAGGAATGCTTATTTTGATAGCATTTGACCCTTCATACCTGTTCAGGGGATAGGAACAAGATAATACTTTACCACCAACATGACACAAACATGGACATATCGGGCCTTATTTTTCACCCCTATCCCTTTACCTGTAAATATTCACTCAACCATATCCCCACCACCACCCCTCCGACTCAAGTAGGTGAAATAGTTTTTTTGTTCCTTAACCCTAAGCTCCCCCCTTTACCTTTGTATATAATAAAATAACATTGGTTAGAAATTGCGTAGATGACTTTGGAATTATTTTGAATGTAAGCTTCCTGTTGTTTTTAATTCTTTCGTCATTGTAATTGTGATTACGGCAAGCGCCAAGTGCTATGTAGTTGCAGTAAGCTCTTCTTAGCAAAGCGAAGCAATTTTTTGGGGGTTTTGATTTTGGTTCTCAGTTGGAATTAAGAACTGACTTTACATTGCTAAACTAATGACCCTGAGAAAGGCATGCAGATTATGACCTCACATTTTTCCTCCCATGTCTGTCTATCAATCAGCCTGTCTAACACATATTTATGAATTAGAGTTGTAAGTGTCTATTTAGCTAATGAAAATATTGTCATTGCTAACAAGGAACACATTCAGAATTCAGCCAGCGAAACAAGTCAGTTTCTCTATAACCTAAATTTACAACAGCTTTAAAGTGATTCAGAGTATTTTAAAAACTGAACAGCCTCTTATGTCTCTATACAGAATTTCAGAGGAAACTTTAGTGCTTCAGTTTGTTTTAACCCTTTGGTGTTCAGGTTACTCTGTTAATTGTAATACTTTTTCACTCAAATTGTTTTGAATTATTCATGTATTATCTTCAGCTTTGAGGTTTCAATAATGTGATTGCTTATTTTTAGAATGTCAATGTAGGTTAGGTGTGAGAGGTTAGATATGGCTACTTCAAATATAAAACAAGTAGACTATCTGGGCCAGATGTGGCCGGTTTAAACCATCACAGCCAAGCCATTATTGGTTAGTAAAAATGAAGATGACATTTCTGTTTGAAAACCATTTTCTATTTGTAACAGAAAAACAAAAAGCAAAGAAGCTTTTTAGGCAAATTGTCAACAAACTCTTCACTGACAAATAGATAACTTCTTAATTCAATCATTAACCTCGATGTGATGTTAATCTTTTAATTCTGATCACCTAAGGGGAAATATCTCTGCCCACCTCTCTTAGCTGTCAATCAACATCTCATGGTTTAGCTTGTTAAATATAAAGCTTGTCTGAGACATTTATGCCATGCAAAATGCTTTCTGCTGCATCTGCCTTTAGCAATGTTGTGTCAAGTTGACTGTGTTATTCAAAATGGCTTTTGTAGGTTATTTATTTTATCCCATTTTCATTGAAAATGGTCCTAAAATCGTAACAGACTAGAGTTATTTGTTATTTTGGTTTGTTCTATTAAGGACAGTTTACAGGTCTTGGACTTTCTATTTCATAATCTATAAATTTCTGAAAAAGCAGCAATTTCTGCTCATTTTAGAACTGTTGTGTAACTCAAAAAAATGGCAATGATTTTAGTTAGATTGAAAGCAAGAAGAGTTTCTAAACTGTTTTTGGTTTTTGCTTTAAGGACTGGGTAAATTCACCTATTATTATTATTAGTAGTATTATTATTATTATTATTAAGGCAGCAAGCTAGCAGAATCGTTAGCACTCTGGGAAAAATGCTTAGTGGTATTTCATCTGTCCTAACATTCTGAGTTCAAATTCTGCCAAGGCTGACTTTACCTTTCAGGGTCAAAGTACCAGTGAAAAACTGGGGTCGATGTAATCGACTTGTCCCCTTCCCCAAAATTTCAAGCCTTGTACCTATAGTAGAAAGGATTATTATATTTATTAAAATAGCACTGTCTAGATCAGGATGTTTTGAAAGAAAAGACGAGAAAATATGTTTCTGTTCTTTATCAATATTTAAAATCTATTTACATATATTATAAATTGTAAATGGTTTAGAAGCCAGGTGAAACCCAACAAATAGCAATTTTCGAAATGAATTCAAAGTTTAGTCAACATACACTGAAAAGTTTTTTTTTTTTTTTAAATAGTTCAAGGAGTCAGTCCAAAACTTTCCAAAGTCATTTCAAATCCATTTGTTGCGAGGCAAGAGAAATAACACAAAAATGTTCCTGTTATATATATAGTGTGTGTGTGTGTGTGTGTTATATAAAACCATCTTACCGTATCAGTTTTCGTAGTATTTTGCTCAAGATTTTCCTGTCTCTCTCTCTCTCTCTTTGATTTTTTTCCTCCTCATTTTTGTAACATTGTGCCCCTTGGTGGCCACAGGCTCAATTTCTACGTTTGCACCTACACCCATTCCAAATAGACAGACAGACAGACATGAATAAAAGCTTAAACAGTGCTCAACATTGACTGCTATAACTGTACATTCTCTCTCTCATATACATCAATCTGGCCTTTCCATATATGATGATGATGATGATGATGATGTACCACCAGTTTTCATAGGAAAGACATACCTACTTTTCACAAAATTCATTTCACTTATTGAGAAAAAAACTGACAACTGCAAAAATGACGCAGCCGACAAGCGTGAAAAGTAATCCTGTATTAAAGAAAAAAAACAAACATTTTGTGTGTTCAATGAACTGTAAACAAAAACAAAAAAAGTGTATATGGAGGTTCTTTATAAATTGTCTTTTGTGTGTATGTTTTTTTTATTGACTTTTTTTTTTGTTTCCCCTCCCCCAATTGTGACAGAAATAAATTAAGTGCCGAAAAGAAAAACATGCCAATTTTACCTGGAAGTTTGTATAATATCTGCTGGTCAGTGAATGGGAAGGGAAGAAAATGTTCTGTAAAAAAAAAAAAAAAAAAGAGTAACTTAGTTTTGATTTATCTGTATTAATAGCACAATTTCTTAAGTGCTTTGTTGTGACACATTTACCATTAACCGAATATTTAACAATGTTAGCTCAACAGAATTGCAAAAACATTTTTTTTTTTTCTTAAAATTTTTCCTTAAAAAAAAAGCTATTGTTATTCCATATATAAAACTCTTTCAAGAACAGAGACTTGGAATGAAAAAGAATAAGAGAAACTGTCCCCACCCCTTCCCCATTTTTTTTGTAATGAGAATTTTTTTTTTTTAACTGGTTAATTACATGACAACATAACATCTTAGCCATAAATTAGAATTTTATGTTGTCAGAAATCTAAAAGAAATCAAATATTTTGCATTAATTTTTATGTTTATTTTTCGTTTTTCCATTTTGACACTCTCCGGTAACATTAACTTTAATGTTTGTAGAATTGTAAATAATATTAATTTGATAATTAATTACCATCTGGAGTGAAAAATTTGGATAACATTGGAGGTTAATCCAGTCTAAAGTAAATGTTTTATTTGATTCCACCTTTTTTTTTTTAAATCCCTCTGAATTAAATCTCCTCTTCCCCTCAATCTATTTCTTCTCGAGAGCAGTATTTAAGGCAAAACATTTTTAACTGAGTAAAAAAAATGCTCTTTTCAGACTTTTTTTTTTCCATTTTACTTTGTGCAAAGTTTACAAATGCTATGCACTTTTTTGACCAGACTGATTATAATTTGACTTCGCCCTCTGACAGTTCCAAAACAAAATCACTTTGACAATTTCCAGGTGTATCAAAATATATAGCCCTAATTTTTGTACAATAATGTTAATATCGTTTTATAATAAAATACATTTAAATGGAAACTGTGTGCCTCTCTCTGTGATATATTTGTACTAACAATTCTTACTAACACACATCAACTTCTAAATGATTTTGTCTACTTTGGCTGCAGTATTTCTGCATTGTAGGAAATGGAGTGACAGTTACTGCCAAGACAGTAGAATGCCAAACTATTATTGCTTTACAGCAGTGGTTTTCAACCAGGGTTCCCCCAGTACAGTGCAGGGGTTCCGCAAGAAGTTAGCAAAACTGCTAAAATCAGCAGTAATTTTTAATTCTCCTGTGCAGATATGTGTGCATAAGACTATTAAATTATTGCACAGGGGTTCCTCGAGCCAGTGGAATGTTTCCTTGGGGTTCCGTTCCAGCAAAAAGTTTGAAAAGCACTGCTTTACAGCATTCAATGTAATTTCAAGGGGTCTAATTTCAAACTCCCTCAGTTCCAACCTCGCATTTCTTTCCTTTGGGGACTGGGGCCCAAGAAAACCAATACCAGTAGAGTCTTTTTGTCATGATTGTACCCACCCTCCTAATCTTACAAAGTTTTCCATGCACATAAATCACAATTCCTTTTTTTTTTTTTTTTTTTTTTTTTATTTAGCTCATTTCTGTTGTTTAACCCCAAGTAAGCCTATGATCAAAACCATTCCAGCCCTGGCCATCTTTTTCTTCAGATTCAGCAAAGAAAACATATGGCTAAGTGGTTAGGGTCGTCTGTTCAAGATGGTATGGTCATGGGTTCAATTCCTGGTGATGCATTGTGTCCTTATTTCACGGTGTTCCAGTCTACTCACCTGGCAAAAGTGAGTAGTACCTGAAGCTCAAGGGGGCCAGCCTTGTCACACCCTGTGTCCTGCTGAATCTTCCTGGGAGCTACGTCAAGGGTACTTGTGTCTGTGGAGTGCTCAGCCATTTTCACATCAATTTCACAAGCAGGCTGTTCCATTGATCAGATCAGTCGAAACCCTCATCGTCGTAACCAACAGAGCACCAGTTACACTCAGCTGCTATTTCTAGCCAGTCAAGCACCCTCACAGAGGTTCCATCATTGGTTCATTATTATGCGTTTGTCAGTTGTGAATCGAAATTTTTCATACCGAATGACCTCAACGAATATTTTATTTCAATAATAATGCATGTGACCCTCTTCTTACACGCTTGCATTTTCCTCCGCTTATTTCATGTAATAAATTCACATATGCATGCACATACGCATGCACTCTCGTTTTATTTGATGAAAGCAGCATAAATTACTTCTAAAAATAAATCAATAACTGCACCCGACATCTTGATCACAGTGTTGCCAGTGCACAGTCTCCATTGTTCGGCGACTGCAGTGTTATGCAATTTAACTTGTAGCTTCGTGTTCTCAAAACAAAAGTAGCAGAACAATAAAAAGGGGGCTTCTGACTAACTGAAAGCCGGAAAGAGGGAAAGTCTCTTAGGTGTTGTCGATGCACATTCTTAATGGAGGGAAAGTCAACAAGTTCACCTTTAATCCTATTGCTTGTGCTGCTGGTTAGCTGAGTCAGTAGAGCATCAGGCAAAATGCCATGTGGTATTTAGTCCACAGTCTTTCACATTCTGAGTTCAAATCCCAGAGGAGGAAGGTTGACTATATCTTTAATTCTACATTTAATGGTGTTGATTAGTTGAATCGGTAGAGCATCCAACTAAATGCCATGTAGTAAGTAGTCACAGTCTTTCATATTCTGAGTTCAAATCCCAGAGGAGGGAAGTTGATGAGTATATCTTTAATTCTACAGTTAATGGTGTTGGTTGTTTGAGTCGGTAGAGCATCCAACTAAATGCCATGTAGTAAGTAGTCACAGTCTTTCATATTCTGAGTTCAAATCCCAGAGGAGGGAAGTTGATGAGTATATCTTTAATTCTACAGTTAATGGTGTTGGTTGTTTGAGTCGGTAGAGCATCCAACTAAATGCCATGTAGTAAGTATTTAGTCCACAGTCTTTCACATTCTGAGTTCAAATCCCAGAGGAGGAAGGTTGACTATATCTTTAATTCTACATTTAATGGTGTTGATTAGTTGAATCGGTAGAGCATCCAACTAAATGCCATGTAGTAAGTAGTCACAGTCTTTCATATTCTGAGTTCAAATCCCAGAGGAGGGAAGTTGATGAGTATATCTTTAATTCTACAGTTAATGGTGTTGGTTGTTTGAGTCGGTAGAGCATCCAACTAAATGCCATGTAGTAAGTATTTAGTCCACAGTCTTTCACATTCTGAGTTCAAATCCCAGAGGAGGAAGGTTGACTATATCTTTAATTCTACATTTAATGGTGTTGATTAGTTGAATCGGTAGAGCATCCAACTAAATGCCATGTAGTAAGTAGTCACAGTCTTTCATATTCTGAGTTCAAATCCCAGAGGAGGAAAGTTGATGAGTATATCTTTAGTTCTACAATTAATGGTGTTGATTAGTTGAGTCGGTAGAGCATCCAACTAAATGCCATGTAGTAAGTATTTAGTCCACACTCTTTCACATTCTGAGTTCAAATCCCAGAGGAGGAAGGTTGACAAGTATATCTTTAATTCTACAGTTAATGGTGATGATTAGTTGAGTCGGTAGAGCATCAGACAAAATGCCATGTAATAAGTATTTAATCATGATCCTTTATACTTGTGAGTTCAAATCCTGCTGAGGTTACCTCACCTCTCATTCTGAAGTGGTGGGGTCAGTAGAAAAATTTAAACAGATTACCAACCACTTACTGATAATTAATTCAATATTGCTATTAAGCAAAGTGGTTGTAAAGTAGAAAAATGAAAATTCCAGTAGAAAACTTGCTACACAGTTAGCATTTCTCGGAATGAGTAAAGAGGGGTATTCTATTAGAAAAAAAATATTGATTTAGCAAAATTGGATTTCGCTAAAAAATAAAAAGGATTTTTTTTAAAATCATGTTTCACGCCCTAAAAGTACGGCATTAGGTCCTGGGGCAAGACACATACTGACTTCTTTCTGAGAATGTGTCTGGAGGGAAAAAAAAAAAAAGAGGCCCAACTTTCAATTTAAGCCAGTGATGAAGCCTCTATGCTGTAAATTGACCTGCTAGAAATTACTGCTAAATCTTCCTCAGATCACATTTGTCTTAAAACAGTATACACTGGATAACACAGTTTCTGATCTACAAAGGGAGAGGGTGGATGGTCATAACTGGAATGATTTTGATGAGAAGTCTGCTTGGTCAGGGCTTACCTTGGGGCTAAATAACATAATTCTCACTCTACGGTGAAATATTAGAAGGTAAAGAAAATAACTATGAATCGAAAAAAAAAGAAAAACTGTTTGATACATACAAGACCATGATTCTGGTTAAAAACAGAGGAGGAGAATTTGTCCATGTCTTACCTGCAGCCACTGTGTATGAAGAACATCGATAACATGGGTCCTATCAGCCTTGAAGAACTTGTCTCTCCCAAAGCCAAACCGTTGGTAGAAAGTAATGACTGAAATGTGAGTTAAGAGAAATTTGGCTATTATTTCTAGCAAGTGTAGCTGCTTAACATCTTGCTTAACATCAATAACAATTAGAGGGAGAGAGGGGGTAGGAATACATTATCTGATAGTGTGTCCTCTGGTCAGATCGTTACCTTTTGACCTACAGATTTAAAAAATCTAAACACCTTCAAACTTCGGACACTGGTAGAATGTGTCATATAAAACATCTTTTACTCTTAGCATTTTTGAGAAAAACTTATATTTACGAAGATATTTCACCTTAAATTTCTCATATTTCGGTAATTTCAACCAATCAATGGCGTGTATCAAGCTGAATAAAATTACTGCCGTTGTTTGTCAACAACAACTTCCAGCGGTGTATATTTCGTTTGTCACTGTTATATTTATGACATCGTTCATGCGTTTGTACTGGTTTTAAGGTTTTAGGGTTAGGGTCCGAAGTTTGAAAGTGTTTAGTTACAAAAAATTATTTTAAAAATCTGTCGGTCAAAAGGTAAAGATCCCTCTGGTCTCATGCCAGCTCCACCCAGGTCGAACTATAAGATAAAAAATGAAGACTGGAGTGTGATTTGATGGCAATTTGGCTGCTATTTACAGCAGATCTGGATAGAAGTACTCCGTCGGTTACGACGATGAGAGTTCCGGTTGATCCGAATCAACGGAACAGCCTGCTCATGAAATTAACGTGTAAGTGGCTGAGCACTCCACAGACACGTGTACCCTTAACATAGTTCTCAGGGATATTCAGCGTGACACAGAGAGTGACAAGGCTGGCCCCTTGAAATACAGGTACAACAGAAACAGGAAGTAAGAGTGAGAGAAAGTTGTGGTGAAAGAGTACAGCAGGGATCACCACCATCCCCTGCCGGAGCCTCGTGGAGCTTTTAGGTGTTTTTGCTCAATAAACACTCACAACGCCCGGTCTGGGAATCGAAACCGCGGTCCTATGATCGCGAGTCCGCTGCCCTAACCACTGGGCCATTGCGCCTCCACACAACAGATCTACCAACCATGTAAAGGTTCATTTGGCTCACCAGCAGCACCAATGAGGACAATAATGCTAATGGCAGTGATGGTGAAAATGCTAAAAGGTCAATATTTCGTGATATCAGAGAATTCAGCTGTGAGAGAAAACTGATTAGCAATAAGATAAATAACAATAACATCCGTTACTGGGTTTACTCTTTCTGTAAATCTTCAAGTGGAAGCACTTGAACGACAGCGATTCCGATTAAATAATTCCCACCAACCATTTGTTAGTGAGTATTCTTAAAGAGCTGTGGAAATATACTCTTTTAAGAACTACTTAATGGTTCGATAATTTGGAGCAAAGACGGCTAAATTAACAAGTGGCTGCTGTTACTGCATCCACTGTTAATGATGGTTAAACTGACAGCTGGTGAGACTGATAGAATAAGTTGCCATCAAGTATCCAATGCTTTTGCAGTGTGTTGATGACACTTCAACAAAGATCTTCTCAATCAAGCATAAGTTTCTCCCATTGGTTGAGGCTATAATATTAATTCAATTTGACTTTCTCATAGAGTTTTCTTGGCAGAGATATTGGGGCAGTTTGTAACTGCCTTCCTCAACTGGTTGGCTGTTGGCCTACAAGACACTCATCTGCCCTTCAACAGGTCTTGTTTTTAGTCCCGCCGGGTGTCCTGACATCTGCCTTACAAGAGCAGCAAGCTACTCAAGTGAGGGAGCCAGTTTGGTCACAGACCACTTGACCATGGAACAGGTAGTACTGGTTTACATTGGCACCAGTAGCAGGTCTCATCAGCCCGTGATGAGATCCCTAACCTGACCTCAATAGAATAAATACTGGGGTTGATTTGTCTGACTAAATCTACAAGATGGTATCCCGGCATGGCTGTAGTCCAGTGAATAAAACACTAAAAAATTAAAGAAATCCACAATTTATAGTAAAGATGGCTAAACTGAACCCCTTCCCCAAAATTGCTGGCCTTGTGCCAACATTTGAAACCAATATTATATGTGTGTGTGTGTCGAACGAGAATGAGTGCTCAACACTGCATTAGTGGATAAAATTTGTGTATTGAGGCTACCATTGGTTTCATGTTAAGAAAAATATCTTAATATCTTCACAATTTTTCAAGCATTTTGTGATGTCGAGCGCGAAAATACCTTAAGCTAAGCCTGAAAGCAATGAAGTCATAAAAGAATCATTCATAACTTGCAGTAAGCAACAATTATTAAACGTTATTACTGTTATTTCTTTATTTTCTGCAAACAAAATGCACAGAAAAGCTACACGTTTGCATTATGTTATATATACAATAATAATAAAGGACATTACTGTATGCATTTTTACAAACCAAGGACGTTATATAGACCTCCTTGACTCAAGTTAGAGAAGGGGTGCATATTATACACAAGGTTTAGGTTTTTCAGAGGTACAGCTCCCTAAAATTCCCCTGCGTATTATACTCAAGGGTGGACTATACTCGAGGATTTATGGTATGTCTGTATACACAAATATTTACACACACACATTTCAATGTGTGTATACATATGTCAATATGTAAAAGGAGCCAACATATGAGCAATTTCAACTTGGCAAGTACTTTGGGTTGGTTTTTATGTCCCAGAATGTAGACTAGAGATTGGAGACCAACATGGCAAAACTCTTAGAAATCTATGCAATTTAAAGAATGTCTTGGTGTAATCCACAATATACAGGTTTAAGATGCTACAGCCAGATGAGTTACTTACTATATACCAACCAGTTACAACAGACTTAAAACATTCCAGCACCTCGGATGTGCTAATGGCTCTTTTCCAGCTCGTTAAAACAAGCTAAAACTGATATGACCATATGAAACTAAGAGCCTGCCAGTCTGGAACATTGAATTTCAACGGATTTCACTATATGGAACTATCAGCTATATCATATGCCAGCAGGTGATAGTCGTTAACGAGGCAGGATACAGGAAGTTTAATACTGGCTTTCACCTGTCAGAACTGCAATCCAATATTGCCCTCATCTTAACCATGCGCGCACATACATTACTCTCTCTCTCTCTCTCTCTCCCTTTCTTTTATATTTTTTATATTTTACAAACACAAAAATCACCTACAAATGAGTACAAATATATAAGTATTCAAATATCATACACAGAAATTCACAAGGCGGCCAGCTGGCAGAAACGTTAGCACACCAGGCGAAATGCTTAGCAGTATTTCGACTGCTGCTACGTTCAGAGTTCAAATTCCGCCGAGGTCGACTTTGCCTTTCATCCTCTCAGGATTGATTAAATAAGTACCAGTTATGCACTGGGGTCAATATAATCAACTTAATCCCTTTGTCTGTCCTTGTTTGTCCCCTCTGTGTTTAGCCCCTTGTGGGCAGTAAAGAAATAAGATATCATACACAGAAATATATATCTGCATACATATTCATAAACATAGAGACGAATACACACACATCTACATAAATACCTATATTCACTCAGGCATGTCTACTCAAAGCACACACACACACAGCAGACACACTAGCCAAATTGACTACATCCTCACCAGAAAAAAGGGAAAGATAGCTGCTTATAACTATGATCAATTTGTTTGGCTAATCCTACAAGTTGGTGCTCCAGCGTGGCCATAGTCTGACTGCAACAAGTAAAAGAGTAAATGAAGAAATCACCATCATCATCATTTAACGTACTTTTCCATGCTGGCATGGGTTGGACAGTTTTTCAGGGGCTGGCTAGGCAGAAGACTGCCCCAGGCTTCACTATCTGTTCAGGTAGGGTTTTGAAGGTAAGAAATGTGCAAAAAATAAAACAAAATAAAAATAAAAATAAAAATGAGAAAATACCATAAAATACACCATTCCCCTATTCTACACCCTGAAACTTTTTTGATACCAAAACACTTGGAATACTGCTTGTATGTGTCTTGCATGAACTGTTGTATAAAACTACTGCATGGTTATTCAGTTCTCATTGTTGATGTTGTTTAACCACAGGTCAACATTTGATCATAGGCAGACCAATGATCAAAGGTGTAACCAGCTGAGCCCAGCCAATGATTTTTGTGTTTTTGTATTGTTTTTGTGCTTTTAGCTATTTTGTTTCAGGTGCAACACAGTGTGTGAAGCCAAACATTATCCAATGTGTCCCTTTAATTGTTTTTTTTTTTTTTCTAAGAAGGTAAGGGTATTTATTATTTCAGCAAAATTTAGCTGCTATTTCTAGCAGTTCCAGCAGTTGTGCTAAAGCTTCCTTGTTTGTTTGTTTTAGATCTTGCCTTGTCTCTTGGCAACAACCTCTCCCTCATGCTTACTTGAAACCTATCATCATCATTGTCCGCTGCTTCCTCGTCACCATCACCACTACCACCACCATCAACATCATCATCATCATTGTCCTCCTTCCCCTCCTATTTATTATCATCATCATCACTATCATTATCATCATCATCATCATAACAGAGGATTGGCAGAATTGTTAAAGTGCTGTATTTGCAGTGTTTCTTTTGACTCTTAAACGCTCTGAGTTCAAATCTCATCAAGGTCAACTTTGCCTTTCATTCTTTCAGGGGTTATGAAATAAGTACCAGCGATGTAATTGACTAGCCCCCTCCCCCAAAATTTCAGGCCTTATGCCTATAGTAGAAAATATTATTATTATTATCTTTTGTTTTTCATTTGTTTCAATCATTAGACTGTGGTCATGCTGGGGCACTACCTTGATGAATTCTTCTTAGGCAAATGAATCAACCCCAGTACTTATTCTATTGATCTCTTTTACCGAACCTCTAAGTTACAGGGACATAAACACACCAACACTGGTTGTCAAGCAGTGGTGGCAGACAAACACAGACACAAAGACACACACATACACACACATTTTAAATACTGTTGGATTTTACTCATAAATTATTGGAATCTTACATGTATACCATTCTGCCTAAAAAATGGATCTACAAATTCAATATCCCTACATATCTCACATCTATTTCCTTTCCTCCACCTCACTCTCTATTTTGTATCCTATCTAAATTAACTATTACTTAACTATTCTCTCACCGTCTACGATGAAGGGATATAATAAATATCCTCGAAACAGCTGTAAGACCTATCTATAAATGTTCTAATATCTACTCAGCCTTGGTTTTTTATCTCATTACGAAAAAAATTTTATATATATATATATGACAGACTTCTTTCAGTTTCCGTCTACTAAATCCAGGTCAGCCCAAGGCTATAGTAGTAAGACACTTATTCAAATTGCCACACAGTGGGATGGAACCTAGAACCATATGGCTGTGAAGCAAACATTTTACCACCCAACCATGCCCACACCTATCATACAGTTTAAAAAAGTCTCGTTTGATCTCTCTGCAATTGTGAAGAAAGTCTTATCTGTTATTACCCTAACAATAGATAATGGCTTACAATATTTTTATACTTAAATGGCAGACATCATCAACCGATGTTTCTTCAGAGAACAGCAGGCATCATCAATTGATGTTTCAAGAACTTTACATGGATACGACTTTCATGAAAGGAAAGTGAATATTTCATGGCACTTTTCAATAATAGGATTGTAAATTTTATTGTGCAAAAGATTAACATTATTACAGACATCTTGTACACTTGCTCAAAGTGAAAATAACTATAAAAATTACTTTAACCCTTTAGTGTTCACATTATTCTACCAAAATTAATCCTTTTTTATCCACATTGCTTTGAACTAATCCTGCATTATCTCGTAGCTTTGAGATTTTGATGAGGTAGCTGGTAATTTTTAAAACAACATTGTAGGGTTGGTGTGAGAGACCAGATCTGGCCAGTTTGAACATAGAACAGGCAGAATACTTTTGGCCGGATATGGCCGGTTTAAATGATAAAGGGTTAAGAAGAGATAATTTGTTTTTTTGCCATTTGGCACGCATATTAATGCTACTCTTTCCCATCATTTAAGGGTTGTTGTTCCATACCAGTGGCACATAAAAAGCACCATCTGATCATGGTCGATGACAGCTCTTCTGGCCCTGTGCTGGTGGCAGGTAAAAAGCGCCCACTACACTCTTGGTGTGGTTGGCGTTAAGAAGAGCATCCAGCTGTAGAAGCCTCATAGAGCTTTAGGTGTTTTCGCTCAATAAACGCGCACAACGCCCTGTCTGGGAAACGAAACCGCGATCCTCCGACTGCGAGTCCGCTGCCCTAACCACTGGGCCATTGCACCTTCATGAACCTGAGATAGCAACAAGTAAATATATGAAACATAAGCAATAGTTTGCAACAGTTATCAACATTTATATTTCAACAGGGAGTAACAACCTGAAACAATTGCAGTCAAAAGAGAGCAAGAAATATTAATTGTTATTAACTAATAAATACTAAAAATTGATAAATTTAATCATTTAAAGAATTATAACAGTTCCAAAATAAACAAATTTATAAATAAATGAGATAATTGATTCTACGATTCTGGCAATTAGAAATCTTAATTACATTTTTCGTTAGATTCTAACAAATTTCAAGTTGGTTTTTACCAATAGTTAACAACACAAGTCTTTAACAGTTGGAAATTTTTGTTTTTGTTTTATTTTTTATTTTTTTCAGTTTTTCTTCTTTTTTTTTTGTAAACCAAATTCTAACAAAATATAACATTTATTTTCAAGCAACGTAAAAATTATTATTGATTTTTTTTTTTTTTAGTTTTTTTTTTCCTTGAATTAAATGCAGGAATTTCAAATTTCTCTCAACCCCCAACCCCAACCCCAACCCCCCAACCATTGAAAACTATTTTAATAGTAATATGTGTGTTCTATGCCATCTTATGAAAAGACTTTTTAAAAAAAACGAAAAAAAAAGTAAAAAATATGTAAAAAAAAAATTTTTTTTTTAAATGCTATTACAATATTTCAATGGAATGAAATAGTTGCAAGCTTTATGCTATTATTTTTCTTTCTTCCTGTTAATTTAGTTTCCCCTTGCAGCTATTGAGCAAAATCTTTTAGATTTGCTGTATACACTCCAGTAAATTATGAAACATAGTCAAGGTTCATACAGCATGGCAAGTAAACGTATAGAAAACTTGATAGATCTAAGAGATTATGCCATGCCTTTGGGGCAAATAATAATAATAATAATAATAATAATAATAATAACAATAATAATAATAATAATAATGATAATCTTCTTTGCCATTCACTTTAACTCATCCTTTCATGTAGTTTGAAAAAAAAGAAAATTGCTAACAGTATTTGTTGATGTTGTTGTTGTTGTTGTTGTTGCTGTAGTGGTGGTGGTTTAGTTGCAGCTCGGTCCTATGATCAAAGGCAATCCCAGGTGTGACCATCCCATCTGATTTTCAGGGCATCTATCATTCAGTTTGACACCACCGCACGGCTCTTGTGTGTGTTTTAGCAGAGACCTTTCTGCAGCAAACATTTGGGTCAGATTTTCAGTCTGAGGATATTCTTTTATTCTGTTACTAGCACTATGACCCGGCGTTGCCAGGTCATAGTGCTAGTGCATGCATATACAGCTGCATGCGTATGCACATACACGCGAGTACTGTCCAAATCTCCGACCAATCACATACAGCTAGCTGGCATTCAATTGGCGTATCAAGTTTCAGGCATTTTGATTGGCTTTTGGATAGAAAATTCACAAAAAGTCACTTCTATTGAATTTTTTATGGCTTTGCGGGGTGACTGGGGAAATGTAAAGATGTGCACGACCACCCTTGGACGGTTTTGAATGACCATAGAAAGTGCGAGCCGTCTAACTGAAAAATTGTGGATTTGTATAAAGGACACGCACACAGACATTTTGCCATTTATATATATAGAGATTCGTTGTAAGCCTAGTACTTATTCTATTGGCCTCTTTTCCCGAACTGCTAAGTTACGGGGATGTAAACACACCAACATCGGTTGTCAAGTGATGGTGGGAGGACAAATACAGACACACAAACATATACATACGATGGACTTCTTTCAGTTTCCGTCTACCAAATCCACTCATAAGGCTTTGGTCAGCCTGAGGCTATAGTAGAAGACACTTACCCAAGGCACCACACAGTGGGAATGAACCTGGAACCATGCGGTTGGTAAGCAAGCTACTTACCACACAGCCACTCAAGACCTTTCTTCTAAATTCCTCCACCCCTTGGTTGTTTATGACAGACCAGCAGTCGCCCATGCATACCAGCCTTTCCTCTCCACACCACTGATGTTATCCAAGGGAAAGGCAAAGGCCGATACAGCTTGGCATCAGTGACATCACAACTCATTTCTACAGCTGAGTGAACTGGAGCAACGTGAAATAAAATGTCTTGCTCCAGAACACAACACACAGCTGGATCCGGGAATTGAACTCACTACCTCATGATTGTGAGCCCGACGCTCTAACCACTGAGTAATGCACCTTCAAACCAGCTTAATTATATTACTAATATGAGACCTATTGAGTCAAGTACATCAACATCAAAATAAATATCAAATGGAAATGGTAGTTGTGATACCTGTGCCGGTGGCATGTAAAAAGCACCATCCGAATGTGGCCGATGCCAGCGCCGCCTTGACTGGTTTCTGTGCCGGTGGTATGTAAAAAGCACCAACCGATCATGGAAGCTGCTAGCCTCCCCTGGCACCTGTGCCGGTGGCATGTAAAAAGCACCCACTATACTCACAGAGTGGTTGGCGTTAGGAAGGGCATCCAGCAGTAGAAACACTGCCAGTCAGACTGGAGCCTGGTGCAGCCTCCTGGCTTCCCAGACCCCGGTCAAACCGTCCAACCCGTGCTAGCACAGAAAACGGACTGTAAACGATGATGATGATGAAATTCTTTATTATTTCCAAAATTAATTGAAACAAAGGCAGCATATTTCAACAGAGATATGGTAACTGAAGGGTTAATGCCAAGATCAAATAACTAAAGAGGAGAATAATCTTGATTGTGCGTTGCCAAACTGATCGGAATATTTTAAATTTAACAACATGAGAAGCTTCCAAGTGTCTACTTGAATAACGTCAATGCAACCATTGCCTGTTGGTATGGAATGCTGCCACTGTTTTCAATCAATGATCACACCGATTCCACAAAATGCACTTGGATTTCCATAATTGCTGTTGTTGCTTAGTCATCATCCATCCCAGGGTCACCTCCGGTTGACTAGGCCTATGATTAAAGGCATTCCAACCATGACTATCCTGTTTTTATTCAGATGAAAAATAAAAATAGGAACCATCCACTGGTTTCTTGTAGAACAACTGTATACAAAGGAGAGACTGTGTACTGATTATAAGCTACAGCACATCTGTTATCCTTTACTTGTTTCAATCACCAGACTCTGGCCATGCTGGAGCACCACCTCGAAGAGCTTTAGTTAAACAAACTGATCCCACTAATTATGTTGTTTTTTGATTGTTGTTTCTTAGTCTGTTACTTATTCTATCAGTCTCTTTTGACAAACTGCAAAGTTATGAGGACATCAACAAACCAACACCACTTGTCAAGTAGTGGGGAGGGACAACAAACATACACACACATATATATATATATATTTTTTTCCTCTGTCTTCCCTTCTCTGGATCTTTCCTTCTCCTATGTTTCCGATGAAGAGCTCCACTCGAAACGTTAAACCCTCCTTCTTTCCTGAGCGTCCAATAATACTATATTTGTTCCACGTCCTCGCGTTGTGTTTTTTTGTGCTTTCTTGTTTGGATTAACTTTATATATATATATATATATTATATATATATATATATATATATACATATATATATATATATAAAGTTAATCCAAACAAGAAAGCACAAAAAAAATTATATATATATATATATATATATATATACAAAGGGCTTCTACACAGTTTCCATCTACCAAATTCATTCATGAGGCATTGGTCAATCCAAGGACCATGTGGTTGGGAAGCAAACTTCTCGACCACAGCTACTCATTTCAAACTCAGAACACAAAACTTCAAAAGAGATGTCAGAAGGTGCCCTGTCCAATACTCGAACAATTCTGCCAATCCACCATCCAGGACCCCTAAAAGAAGGAAGGTAAAGTCGATCTAGATTTGAGCTCAGAATACTGCAATAAAGGTCACAAATTGTTTTATCGATGCTCCACTGATTCTGCTAATTTGCCGCTTCATCTCTAAAGATGGCATTAATAATCCACAAGATGATTATCTTAAAAGAAATCAATTTATATGTCTCAGTGCACATTAGTCAATGTAATTATATTAATTAACCAATAATTCATTATCTCACCTAGGTGTGATAAACAGAATGAATAACTTGATTATTTTTCTAATTAATTATATACATCAATGGGGTGATGACATTAGGAGACAGTTTCTTCTTGATATGCTAGGACAAGATGTTAGTTCACAGCTAAATATTTAGCAATTATACGGTTTATTATGTTCTGGGTTCAAATTTTGCCAAGGTCGACATTGCCTTTCATCCTTTTGGGGTTGATAAAATAAGTACCAGTTGAGTACTGGGGTCAATGTAATCAAAACAAAATTGCTGGCCTTGTGCCAAAATTTGAAATCATTATTGTTTGGGTTATGGGCAATTCCAGTAGAGTTTTTGACAAAATACTGCAAAGCATTTTGTTGCAAACCTTTATATTCTGGGTTCAAATTCTGCTGAGGTCGACTTTGTTTTTCAACCTTCCAAGATCAGTAAAATAATGCACCTGTCAAAATTGAGGCAAGTACTAAAAATCAATTATACAAGGGAGTGGTGGTCTGATTTGTAGAATCAGGGAGATGGGAGGAAGGCTTTAGATGGTTGAATCAAGAGTTTGACAACAGAATTGAAAAAAGCTCAGTCCACTTATGCATGCCTTTTTTTCATTGGACACTAAACTCTGCTTGCGAAGACCAGTTGAGGCAAGTGAAATCAAAGTTGAAATCAAATTCGGTGACTAGCATCCGTTGCTAGTGGAGCACTAAGAGTACCATACGAGTGAGATCGTTGCCAGAGCAACAAGCCGGCCTTCATGCCGATGGCACATTAAGCACACCATTCAAGCGTGATCGTTACCGTGTCGCCTTAGTAGCACTTGTGCTGGTGGCATGTGAAATATTCGAGCAAGGTCGTCGCCAGTGCCGCTGGACTGGCTCCTGTGCAAGTGGCACATAAAAAGCACCATTTGGGTGTGGCTGTTGCCAGTACCACCAAACTGGCACATAAGAGCATCCACTACACTCTCGGAGTGGTTGGCATTAGGAAGGGCATCCAGCTGTAGAAACTCTGCCAGATCAGATTGGAGTCTGGTTCGCCAGACCTCAGTCAAATCGTCCAACCCATGCTAGCATGGAAAGCGGACGTTAAATGATGATGATGATGATGATGAAGAGGGCTGTATATAGCAGAATCAGTGGGTCTGATGGTGCCCAAATTAGTGGGGCCAAGGATAGTAGAATTGGAAAGGCTGGAGTATTGTAAATAGCAGAATCAGAGGGGTTGAGGATGGTAGAGACAATGGGGCTGAGGATGATAGAATCAGGAGGGCTGTAAATCACAGAATCAATGGGGTTCGTGAAAGCAGACTTGATGAGGTTGAGGATAGAAGAATAAATGGGACTGAAGAAGATAGACAGCAGAATCAATGGAGTGTAGCTATCAGAATCTAGAGGCTGAGGATGGCAGAATTAAGAGCGCTAAGAGTAGCAGAACTGGGAAGGCAGATGAAGACAGAATCAGGAGGGTTGTCGATGACAAAATCAGTAGATCTTTAGGCAAACTGGCTTACATTCTGAGTTCAAATCCCGCCGAGGTCGACTTTGCCTTTCATCCTTTCAGGGTTGATAAATTAAGTACTAGTTGCATACTGGGGTCGATCTAATTGATTGCTCCCCTCCCTCTCCAAAAATTTTGAGCCTCATTACTAGAGTAGAAAAGAATATTTAACTGTACACCATTATGTATTGAGCTAGGATCTGGATAAAATGAAATCTACATTTCATCCTTCATCATCATCATTTAATGTCCAACTCTTCCATGCTTGCATGGGTCAGGCAGAATTTGTTGAGGAAAATTTTCCACAACTGGGTGCTCTTCCTGTCACCAACCCTCAAACAAGGTAACATTTCCCTATGGCCAGACATGTTTTCACAGAGGACTGAAAAGGCTCAATCCACCTCACTTGTATGATGAAGATTCACATATATAGCCATCACATGATGTCTAGACAAAGGCACACACATTTATACATACATATATTACATACAGTACACACATATATATGTATGCGTGTATACATATGACAGGCTTCTTTCAGTTTCATTCTACTAAGTCCATTCACAACACTGGTCAGTTTATGTTTATAGCAGAAAACACTTACCCAAGGTACCACACAGTGGGACTGAACCCAAAACCACATGGTTGGGAAGCAAGATTCTTAACCACACAGCTACACCTGTGCATGAGTGGATAACATAAGTGCTGTAAGTACCAGACCAGTATAAGATAGGTGGGTCGATCTAATCAACAGCATCCCTACTCTACAATATCTATGACAAGAATCACTGTTAAAAGGTCATGAACTGGTTAAAAGGTTTAAAAGGTTAAAAGGTCATGAATTGGTTAAAACTGTTAAAAGGTCATGTATTGGTTGGATTGGTAGAGCCTTGTGCTATTTGTTTTAGCTCTTGTGCTATTTGTTTTAGCTCTATGTCGAAAGTTCAAAATCCACCACAGTCAACAACTTTGCCAGTAATCATTCGGGGGGGGGGGGGGTCAATAAACAAAATACCAATCCAAGACACTCATCATCATCATCATCATCATCATCATCATCATCAATAACATTTAACAGCTGTTTTCCATTCTGGCATGGATTGAATGGCTTGACAGAAATTAGCAAAGCCAGGAGTCACACTAGGTTCCTGTCATTTGTTTTGGCCAGGTCACTATGGCTGGATGCCCTTCCTAATGCCAACCACTTTACAGAGTATTGTTGGCATCCTTTTGTCTCGAGAGACAATGGAGTTGCGCATAAACTAATCCAGTCTGGTTTTTACATTTCATATCCTCTCCAGTTTCCTCTCCAATTTTGTGCAGGCCTGGGCTAGATGTAAGAAAATCCTGGGTAGCCC
>NC_043014.1:45497995-45532995 GCF_006345805.1 Octopus sinensis | reverse complement strand
CACTGGGGTCACTGTAATCCACTTGCCTCCTCCCCCAAAATTTCATGCCTTGTACATATAGTAGAAAAGAATATTAATGTTTGATTTGAGAGAGATTTAACTGCTACTTCTAGCAGGTCAAACGGCCATATTGAGGGTCTTTTGTTGCTTCAATAACAACACTGTGATAAGTTGATGAAGAAAAGCAAAAAAGAAAAAGTCATCACAATGTTAAATCCTTTTACATCAAAAAGCCTTTAATACATTTGATGAAAAAAAAAAATAAAATCCGGTGAAATATATTGATCTAATATCAATATTTACCTAATCACTACAGGGACTGCTAAATGGTTGTTTTACCTACTGGAAATAGCAGCCAAATTTCCCTTGAATCATACCTAGTATCTTCAATAATAACAAAATAAAAAAAAATGGAAGGACACATTGAATAATGTAGTCTGAGATACTCTGTGCCAGGAAAAAGAAAAAAAAATAGATATGGTGGTCAAAGCTAGAATGTCTTTTATCATAGATCTGTATGATGAGGGACTGCCATGGGCTAAAACACTAACAATGACAGCAACAACAACAATAAGAAGAGAGAATCAGGTTACATCATAAAGCAAACGGTGTATTTGTTGAAAAAAAAATGAAAAAAAGGGGAAAAAAATCCACTGAAATCTATTGATCTGATGCTAATATTTACCTTGTCAAGGAATTTCACTTTAGAGAGCAAACAGTAGCATTTGTAAAGCAATTCCTTTCACCAAACTACCAAACACTTAGAGCTATTAGAATGGTTAGAATGACTCTGGCAGCAACATCCCACCCACAAAAAAAAAGTTGAATTAGGGTGCATTGGTGCAGGTATGGTTGTGTGGTAAGAAGCTTGCGGCGAGCTGGCAGAATCGTTAGCACGCAGGGCGAAATGTATAGCAGTATTTCGTCTGTCTTTGTGTTCTGAGTTCAAATTCCGCCGAGGTCGACTTTACCTTTCATCCTTTCAGGGTCGATAAATTAAGTACCAGTTACGCACTGGGGTCGATGTAATTGACTTAAATCTTTTGTCTGTCCTTGTTTGTCCGCTCTGTGTTTGGCTCCTTGTTTGTCCGCTCTGTGTTTGGCCCCTTGTGGGTAGTAAAGAACTAGGCATTTCTTACGTTCCGAGTTCAAATTCCACCGAGGTCGACTTTACCTTTCATCCTTTCAGGGTCGATAAATTAAGTACCAGTTACGCACTGGGGGTCGATGTAATCAACTTAAATCCTTTGTCTGTCCTTGTTTGTCCGCTCTGTGTTTGGCCCCTTGTGGGTAGTAAAGAACTAGGCATTTCTTACGTTCTGAGTTCAAATTCCACTGAGGTCGACTTTACCTTTCATCCTTTCGGGGTCGATAAATTAAGTACCAGTTACGCACTGGGATCAATGTAATTGACTTAAATCCTTTGTCTGTGCTTGTTTGTCCGCTCTGTGTTTGGCCCCCTGTGGGTAGTAAAGAACTAGGCATTTCTTACGTTCTGAGTTCAAATTCCACCGAGGTCGACTTTACCTTTCATCCTTTCGGGGTCGATAAATTAAGTACCAGTTACGCACTGGGATCGATGTAATTGACTTAAATCTTTTGTCTGTCCTTGTTTGTCCGCTCTGTGTTTGGCCCCTTGTGGGTAGTAAAGAACTAGACATTTCTTACGTTCTGAGTTCAAATTCCACCGAGGTCGACTTTACCTTTCATCCTTTCGGGGTCGATAAATTAAGTACCAGTTACGCACTGGGATCGATGTAATTGACTTAAATCTTTTGTCTGTCCTTGTTTGTCCGCTCTGTGTTTGGCCCCTTGTGGGTAGTAAAGAACTAGACATTTCTTACGTTCTGAGTTCAAATTCCACCGAGGTCGACTTTGCCTTTCATCCTTTCGGGGTCGATAAATTAAGTACCAGTTATGCACTGGGGTCGATGTAATTGACTTAAATCTTTTGTCTGTCCTTGTTTGTCCCCTCTGTGTTTAGCCCCTTGTGGGCAATAAAGAAATAGGAAGCTTGCTTTCCAGTCACATGGTTCCGAGTTCAGTTTTAACTGTGACACCTAGGGCAAGCATCTTCTATTATAACCTTGGGCCAACCAAAACCTTGAGTTGATTTAGTAGATGGAAACTGAAAGAAACCTGATGTATGTGTGTGTGCGTATGTGTGTATCTATGTACATATGTGTGTGTCTTTGAGTTTGTGTTTGTCCCCTACCACTGCTTAACAACTGTATGTATGTAAATGTGCATATGTATACGTCCCTGTGTGACACCTTGGGCAAGTATCTTCTACTGTAGCCTCAGGCCGACCAAAGCCTTGTGAATGGATTTGGTAGACAGGTACTGAAAGGCAGCAAGCTGGTAGAAACGTTAGCACGCCAGGCAAAATGCTTACCAGTATTTCGCCTGCCGCTACGTTCTGAGTTCAAATTCCACCGAGGTCGACTTTGCCTTTCATCCTTTCGGGGTCGATTAAATAAGTACCAGTTACGCACTGAAGTTGATATAATTGAATTAATCCGTTTGTCTGTCCTTGTTTGTCCCCCTCTGTGTTTAGCCCCTTGTGGGCAGTAAAGAAATAGGTATTTCGTCTGCCACTATGTTCGGAGTTCAAATTCCGCCGAGGTCGACTTTGCCTTTCATCCTTTCAGGGTTGATTAAATAAGTACCAGTTACACACTGGGGTCGATATAATCGACTTAATCCGTGTGTCTGTCCTTGTTTGTCCTCTCTGTGTTTAGCCCCTTGTGGGTAGTAAAGAAATAGGAAACTGAAAGAAGCCCATCATGTGTGTGTTTGTGTACCTGTGTTTGTGCCTCCACCATTTCTTGACAACTGATGTTGGTGTGCTTACATCCCCGTAACTTAGCTGTTCAGCAAAAGAGACCTATAAAATAAGTACTAGGTTTACAAAGAATAAGTCCTGGGGTCGATTTGTTTGACTAAAGGCGATGCTCCAGCATGGCCACAGTCAAATGACTGAAACAAATAAAAGAATAAAAGAAAAATAAAAGAATCTAAGTGCATGTGTCTTTTTGCTTGTCTCCCGCCACCGCTTGAAAACAGGTGTTGGTTTGCTTACATCCACATCTCTTAGCGATTCAGTGAAAGAGGCAGAATAAGTACCCGGCTTTAAAAAATACATACTGGGATTGATTCATTTGGCTAAAACCCTTCAAGGCAGTGCTCCAGCATGGCTGCAGTCCAATGACTGAAACTAGCATAAGAAAATAGAGATACAAGATTGGGTGCAGGCTAATTGTTTCTTTAAGAAATTTTTCTCACAAACTTGAGGTTCCAGGTTCATTCCACTACATCCGATTATCTAGTTGTGGCTTTACATCTACCAAACTTCAAATAATGCAGGTGAAGGTATGGCGGTGTGGTAAGAAGCTTGCTTCCCAACCACATGGTTCCGGGATCAGTCCCACTGCGTGGTACTATGGGTAAGTGTCTTCTACTAAAGCCTTGTGAGTGGGTTTGGTAGATGGAAACTGAAAGAAGCCCAGAATGTGTGTATGTGTGTGTGTTGGTGTCTTTACATTCCTGTAACTTAGCAGTTCAGCAAAAGAGACTGATAGAACAAGTACAAGGCTTAAAAAAAAGGAATGGGGTCGATTCATTTGACTAAAGATCCTTTAAGGTGGTGCCCCAGCATGGCCACATTCTAATGCCTGAAACTCATAAAAGATTAAAAAAAAGATGATACAAGGCTGAGTTAAGCTATTAATATTTAGCTACCTATGTATCATACTAAATGTATATACACGATTGACAAGCAAGTTACTGTAGTTTTCATTTTGATATAAAATCTCTTATGAAAATACTGTGTTTAAAACCATACCACATATTGGAAAGAGACTAGAAAAATCATCCTAGCAGAAGCTAATGAGAATGCCAGGTGCATTTCTGCTATGTTGGGCTTTGTCAATGACAAGTAACTGATAGCCAGCCACATGTCTAGACAAGATTAGTCACCTTTCAAATAGGAAACAATGAATAATACACTCACTGGTACTGCAAAATGCCAATGGACCATTTTAATTTAATACTGACTCAGTTGCATACACCAAACTATATATGCGAGTGTATGTGTATATTTGTATGTCTCTTCTATTTTTTCATCATCATCATCGTTTAACGTCCGTTTTCCATGCTAGCATGGGTTGGACGGTTCAACCGGTGTCTGGGAAGCCAGAAGGCTGCGCCAGGCCCAGTCTGATCTGGCAGTGTTTCTACAGCTGGATGCCCTTCCTAACACCAACCACTCCGAGAGTGTAGTGGGTGCTTTATATGTGCCACCTGCACAGGTGCCAGGCGAGGCTGGCAAACGACCACGATCAGATGGTGCTTTTTACGTGCCACCGGCACAGAGGCCAGTCGGGGCGGCGCTGGCAACGGCCACTTGATTATTATAAACATTCCACTGAGGAGAGAGCTGGTTTTCAACAAAGATACAAGGTTCCATCTTTAGGATTTAGTTAACACAGACAAATTCACATTTGGAACTTGAGAAGCAGTTGAGTTTATTTCAAATACTCTCATTAAAAAAAATCAGCTCTGGCTAATCGTTGAGAAGATACTGGTGTTGCCTTGGCAGAGGTTTGTGCTTTCTGAGTGCTCTTGTCATTATTATTATGAGCATTGTTAGTGCGCTGACAGGATTGTTAGAAAACTAGACAAATAGCTTAGCAGCATTTCTTTCAGCTTTATGTTCTGAGTTCAAATTCCACAAAAAGACATTTTGCCTTTCAAACTTTCATGGCCCATAAAGTGAGTACAAGTCAAGTACTAGGGTTGATAAAATCAACAAGACACCTCCTGCAAAATTTCTGGACTTTACATATAGCAGAAAGGATTATATTATTATTATTATTATTATTATTATTATTGTTGTTGTTGTTATTATTATTATCATGAAGGGAGAAACCATAAATTATATAATTACTCCAACAAAGCAACTCTCAATAATCTAAAAGAAATATTCACATAAATCGACAGTTTCTGTCTCTTCCTTTATGCATAGAAATAAAATGAAATTATGTTTGCTTTTACATGTCGAAAATGGACAGTAGTTTAGCTCCAGAACAGCATTAATTGCTTGGTGTTTCAGCTGACCATCCCTTTTTTTTTTTTTTTTTTGTAAGACCCATCCTAATCAAGAAGGCCCAGCCTCCATAGCAGAAGTGTTAAGGCTGCATTCCCTGGCATAAAGAATTGGCCTGCAAAAGTCCTGTGCAGATGTCACGCAAAAAAACTCTCATGCCAGTGCTATGTTTTAAACACCCAACACACACTGTAAAGTGGTTGGCATTAGGAAGTGCATCCAGCTGTAGAAACCAAACCCAATCAGACTAGAACCTGATACAGCTCTTCTACTTGCTAGCTCTAGTCAAACCTATTTCTTTACTACCCACGAGGGGCTAAACGCAGAGAGGGCAAACAAGGGCAGACAAACAGATTAAGTTGATTACATCGACCCCAGTGCATAACTGGTACTTAATTTATCGACCCCAAAAGGATGAAAGGCAAAGTCGACCTCGGCGGAATTTGAACTCAGAACGTATCGGCAGATGAAATACCACTAAATATTTCGCCCGGTGTGCTAACGTTTCTGCCAGCTCGCCGCCTTTCTCCATTCTTACTTCTTTACTACCCACAAGGGGCTAAACATAGAGGGGACAAACAAGGACAGACAAAGGGATTAAGTCGATTACGTCAACCCCCAGTACGTAACTGGTGCTTAATTTATCAACCTTGAAAGGTTGAAAGGCAAAGTCGACCTCGGCGGAATTTGAACTCAGAACGTATCGGCAGATGAAATACGGCTATGCATTTTCGCCCGGCGTGCTAACGATTCTGCCAGGTCACCGTCTTCCTAGTCAAACCATCCAACCCATGCCAGCATGGAAAACAGGCATTAAAGGATGATGATGATGATGTCTAGAACTGCCAATGTCTCATGTGCTCTTCAGAGTTTTTTTAAGATGGTAAGCTATAATTTCATGGCACTTGGCTGCAATTTCTAGCAGAATAAACAACCATATAGAGGCTCCCCACCAGCAGCACCACCACCACTGAAAGTATGTAATTATACATGCTGAAACTTAATTTTCTGCTCTCATTTCAATTTCCTGATCGCTTTCTGATCAATAGTCAATATGTAGTACCCAGTAAAAGATATCAACCTGAAAGGAAGTTGGTCGCTGGACATTGGCAGTGATCCAGAAGACAAATTAATTAGCAAGCTTTCGAGAAAGGACCTGCATTTGTTAAAGATTAATTCAATCTCTCTTCCTTCCACACAGAAAAACAAAACAAAACCAGAAAAAAAAAATGCGATAAAAGAAAGAAAAAAAAAATGCAGAAAATTTCAAAATCAATACATTAATCATGCTTGTGACTAAGAATTAGAACCATTTCTGATATGAAAAGGCAGACATATCCAATATATTTCCAAGGTTGAATCTGAAGAATGGCCATGTGTGATCATTGTGAGGATATGCTATCATATTCCCACTTCTATTTTAGCTAACATGAGCCAACAAGTGTGCCTGCATGGTGTGGCTTGGTCTGCTAGAAATAGCAGTCAATATCCTCTAAAATTGTTATGCTTTGTCATTTACTTGTTTCAGTCAGTAGATTGTGGCCATGCTGGGTCACTCATATTCCACTTCTATTTTAGCTAACATGAGCCAACAAGTGTGCCTGCATGGTGTGGCTTGGTCTGCTAGAAATAGCAGTCAATATCCTCTAAAATTGTTATGCTTTGTCATTTACTTGTTTCAGTCAGTAGATTGTGGCCATGCTGGATCACTCATATTCCACTTCTATTTTAGCTAACATGAGCCAACAAGTGTGCCTGTATGTTGTGGCTTGGTCTGCTAGAAATAGCAGTCGAAATACTCTAAAATTTTTATGCTTTGTCATTTACTTGTTTCAGTCAGTAGATTGTGGCCATGCTGGGTCACTCATATTCCACTTCTATTTTAGCTAACATGAGCCAACAAGTGAGCCTGTATGTTGTGGCTTGGTCTGCTAGAAATAGCAGTCGAAATCCTCTAAAACTTTTATGCTTTGTCATTTACTTGCTTCAGTCAGTAGATTGTGGCCATGCTGGGTCACTCATATTCCACTTCTATTTTAGCTAACATGAGCCAACAAGTGTGCCTGCATGGTGTGGCTTGGTCTGCTAGAAATAGCAGTCAATATCCTCTAAAATTGTTATGCTTTGTCATTTACTTGTTTCAGTCAGTAGATTGTGGCCATGCTGGGTCACTCATATTCCACTTCTATTTTAGCTAACATGAGCCAACAAGTGTGCCTGCATGGTGTGGCTTGGTCTGCTAGAAATAGCAGTCAATATCCTCTAAAATTGTTATGCTTTGTCATTTACTTGTTTCAGTCAGTAGATTGTGGCCATGCTGGGTCACTCATATTCCACTTCTATTTTAGCTAACATGAGCCAACAAGTGTGCCTGCATGGTGTGGCTTGGTCTGCTAGAAATAGCAGTCAATATCCTCTAAAATTGTTATGCTTTGTCATTTACTTGTTTCAGTCAGTAGATTGTGGCCATGCTGGGTCACTCATATTCCACTTCTATTTTAGCTAACATGAGCCAACAAGTGTGCCTGCATGGTGGTGTGGCTTGGTCTGCTAGAAATAGCATTCGAAATCCTCTAAAATGTTATGCTTTGTCATTTACTTGCTTCAGTCAGTAGATTGTGGCCATGCTGGGTCACTTATATTCCACTTCTATTTTAGCTAACATGAGCCAACAAGTGTGCCTGCATGGTGTGGCTTGGTCTGCTAGAAATAGCATTCGAAATCCTCTAAAACTTTTATGCTTTGTCATTTACTTGCTTCAGTCAGTAGATTGTGGCCATGCTGGGTCACTCATATTCCACTTCTATTTTAGCTAACATGAGCCAACAAGTGTGCCTGCATGGTGTGGCTTGGTCTGCTAGAAATAGCAGTCGAAATCCTCTAAAATTGTTATGCTTTGTCATTTACTTGTTTCAGTCAGTAGATTGTGGCCATGCTGGGTCACTCATATTCCACTTCTATTTTAGCTAACATGAGCCAACAAGTGAGCCTGTATGTTGTGGCTTGGTCTGCTAGAAATAGCAGTCGAAATCCTCTAAAACTTTTATGCTTGTCATTTACTTGCTTCAGTCAGTAGATTGTGGCCATGCTGGGTCACTCATATTCCACTTCTATTTTAGCTAACATGAGCCAACAAGTGTGCCTGCATGGTGTGGCTTGGTCTGCTAGAAATAGCAGTCAATATCCTCTAAAATGTTATGCTTTGTCATTTACTTGTTTCAGTCAGTAGATTGTGGCCATGCTGGGTCACTCATATTCCACTTCTATTTTAGCTAACATGAGCCAACAAGTGTGCCTGCATGGTGTGGCTTGGTCTGCTAGAAATAGCAGTCAATATCCTCTAAAATTGTTATGCTTTGTCATTTACTTGTTTCAGTCAGTAGATTGTGGCCATGCTGGGTCACTCATATTCCACTTCTATTTTAGCTAACATGAGCCAACAAGTGTGCCTGCATGGTGTGGCTTGGTCTGCTAGAAATAGCAGTCAATATCCTCTAAAATTGTTATGCTTTGTCATTTACTTGTTTCAGTCAGTAGATTGTGGCCATGCTGGGTCACTCATATTCCACTTCTATTTTAGCTAACATGAGCCAACAAGTGTGCCTGCATGGTGTGGCTTGGTCTGCTAGAAATAGCAGTCAATATCCTCTAAAATTGTTATGCTTTGTCATTTACTTGTTTCAGTCAGTAGATTGTGGCCATGCTGGGTCACTCATATTCCACTTCTATTTTAGCTAACATGAGCCAACAAGTGTGCCTGCATGGTGTGGCTTGGTCTGCTAGAAATAGCATTCGAAATCCTCTAAAATTTTATGCTTTGTCATTTACTTGCTTCAGTCAGTAGATTGTGGCCATGCTGGGTCACTCATATTCACTTCTATTTTAGCTAACATGAGCCAACAAGTGTGCCTGCATGGTGTGGCTTGGTCTGCTAGAAATAGCATTCGAAATCCTCTAAAATTTTATGCTTTGTCATTACTTGCTTCAGTCAGTAGATTGTGGCCATGCTGGGTCACTCATATTCCACTTCTATTTTAGCTAACATGAGCCAACAAGTGTGCCTGCATGGTGTGGCTTGGTCTGCTAGAAATAGCAGTCGAAATCCTCTAAAACTTTTATGCTTTGTCATTTACTTGCTTCAGTCAGTAGATTGTGGCCATGCTGGGTCACTCATATTCCACTTCTATTTTAGCTAACATGAGCCAACAAGTGTGCCTGTATGTTGTGGCTTGGTCTGCTAGAAATAGCAGTCGAAATCCTCTAAAACTTTTATGCTTTGTCATTTACTTGCTTCAGTCAGTAGATTGTGGCCATGCTGGGTCACTCATATTCCACTTCTATTTTAGCTAACATGAGCCAACAAGTGTGCCTGTATGTGTGGCTTGGTCTGCTAGAAATAGCAGTCGAAATCCTCTAAAATTTTATGCTTTGTCATTTACTTGCTTCAGTCAGTAGATTGTGGCCATGCTGGGTCACTCATATTCCACTTCTATTTTAGCTAACATGAGCCAACAAGTGTGCCTGTATGTTGTGGCTTGGTCTGCTAGAAATAGCAGTCGAAATCCTCTAAAACTTTTATGCTTTGTCATTTACTTGCTTCAGTCAGTAGATTGTGGCCATGCTGGGTCACTCATATTCCACTTCTATTTTAGCTAACATGAGCCAACAAGTGTGCCTGTATGTTGTGGCTTGGTCTGCTAGAAATAGCAGTCGAAATCCTCTAAAACTTTTATGCTTTGTCATTTACTTGCTTCAGTCAGTAGATTGTGGCCATGCTGGGTCACTCATATTCCACTTCTATTTTAGCTAACATGAGCCAACAAGTGTGCCTGCATGGTGTGGCTTGGTCTGCTAGAAATAGCAGTCGAAATCCTCTAAAACTTTTATGCTTTGTCATTTACTTGCTTCAGTCAGTAGATTGTGGCCATGCTGGGTCACTCATATTCCACTTCTATTTTAGCTAACATGAGCCAACAAGTGTGCCTGCATGGTGTGGCTTGGTCTGCTAGAAATAGCAGTCAATATCCTCTAAAATTGTTATGCTTTGTCATTTACTTGTTTCAGTCAGTAGATTGTGGCCATGCTGGGTCACTCATATTCCACTTCTATTTTAGCTAACATGAGCCAACAAGTGTGCCTGTATGTTGTGGCTTGGTCTGCTAGAAATAGCAGTTGAAATACTCTAAAAAATTTTTATGCATCGTCATTTACTTGTTTCAGTCAGTAGATTGTGGCCATGCTGGGTCACTCATATTCCACTTCTATTTTAGCTAACATGAGCCAACAAGTGTGCCTGCATGGTGTGGCTTGGTCTGCTAGAAATAGCAGTCAATATCCTCTAAAATTGTTATGCTTTGTCATTTACTTGTTTCAGTCAGTAGATTGTGGCCATGCTGGGTCACTCATATTCCACTTCTATTTTAGCTAACATGAGCCAACAAGTGTGCCTGTATGTTGTGGCTTGGTCTGCTAGAAATAGCAGTTGAAATACTCTAAAAAATTTTTATGCATCGTCATTTACTTGTTTCAGTCAGTAGATTGTGGCCATGCTGGGTCACTCATATTCCACTTCTATTTTAGCTAACATGAGCCAACAAGTGAGCCTGTGTGGTGTGGTTTGGTCTGCTAGAAATAGCAGTCGAAATCCTCTAAAATTTTTATGCTTTGTCATTCACTTGTTTCAGTCAGTAGATTGTGGCCATGCTGGGTCACTCATATTCCACTTCTATTTTAGCTAACATGAGCCAACAAGTGAGCCTGTGTGGTGTGGTTTGGTCTGCTAGAAATAGCAGTCGAAATCCTCTAAAATTTTTATGCTTTGTCATTCACTTGTTTCAGTCAGTAGATTGTGGCCATGCTGGGTCACTCATATTCCACTTCTATTTTAGCTAACATGAGCCAACAAGTGTGCCTGCATGGTGTGGCTTGGTCTGCTAGAAATAGCAGTCGAAATCCTCTAAAACTTTTATGCTTTGTCATTTACTTGTTTCAGTCAGTAGATTGTGGCCATGCTGGGTCACTCATATTCCACTTCTATTTTAGCTAACATGAGCCAACAAGTGTGCCTGCATGGTGTGGCTTGGTCTGCTAGAAATAGCAGTCGAAATCCTCTAAAACTTTTATGCTTTGTCATTTACTTGTTTCAGTCAGTAGATTGTGGCCATGCTGGGTCACTCATATTCCACTTCTATTTTAGCTAACATGAGCCAACAAGTGTGCCTGCATGGTGTGGCTTGGTCTGCTAGAAATAGCAGTCGAAATCCTCTAAAACTTTTATGCTTTGTCATTTACTTGTTTCAGTCAGTAGATTGTGGCCATGCTGGGTCACTCATATTCCACTTCTATTTTAGCTAACATGAGCCAACAAGTGTGCCTGCATGGTGTGGCTTGGTCTGCTAGAAATAGCAGTCAATATCCTCTAAAACTTTTATGCTTTGTCATTTACTTGTTTCAGTCAGTAGATTGTGGCCATGCTGGGTCACTCATATTCCACTTCTATTTTAGCTAACATGAGCCAACAAGTGTGCCTGTATGGTGTGGCTTGGTCTGCTAGAAATAGCATTCGAAATCCTCTAAAATTTTTATGCTTTGTCATTCACTTGTTTCAGTCAGTAGATTGTGGCCATGCTGGGTCACTCATATTCCACTTCTATTTTAGCTAACATGAGCCAACAAGTGTGCCTGCATGGTGTGGCTTGGTCTGCTAGAAATAGCAGTCAATATCCTCTAAAATTGTTATGCTTTGTCATTTACTTGTTTCAGTCAGTAGATTGTGGCCATGCTGGGTCACTCATATTCCACTTCTATTTTAGCTAACATGAGCCAACAAGTGTGCCTGCATGGTGTGGCTTGGTCTGCTAGAAATAGCAGTTGAAATACTCTAAAAAATTTTTATGCATCGTCATTTACTTGTTTCAGTCAGTAGATTGTGGCCATGCTGGGTCACTCATATTCCACTTCTATTTTAGCTAACATGAGCCAACAAGTGTGCCTGCATGGTGTGGCTTGGTCTGCTAGAAATAGCAGTCGAAATCCCCTAAAATTTTTATGCTTTGTCATTTACTTGTTTCAGTCAGTAGATTGTGGCCATGCTGGGTCACTCATATTCCACTTCTATTTTAGCTAACATGAGCCAACAAGTGTGCCTGCATGGTGTGGCTTGGTCTGCTAGAAATAGCAGTCAATATCCTCTAAAATTGTTATGCTTTGTCATTTACTTGTTTCAGTCAGTAGATTGTGGCCATGCTGGGTCACTCATATTCCACTTCTATTTTAGCTAACATGAGCCAACAAGTGTGCCTGTATGTTGTGGCTTGGTCTGCTAGAAATAGCAGTTGAAATCCTCTAAAATTTTTATGCTTTATCATTTACTTGCTTCAGTCAGGCGCAGGAGTGGCTGTGTGGTAAGTAGCTTGCTTACCAATCACATGGTTCTGGGTTCAGTCCCACTGCGTGGCATCTTGGGCAAGTGTCTTCTGCTATAGCCTCGGGCCGACCAATGCCTTGTGAGTGGATTTGGTAGATGGAAACTGAAAGAAGCCTGTCGTATATATGTATATATATATATGTATGTGTGTGTATATGTTTGTGTGTCTGTGTTTGTCCCCTCACCATCGCTTGACAACCAATGCTAGTGTTTACGTCCCCGTCACTTAGCGGTTCGGCAAAAAGAGACCGATAGAATAAGTACTGGGCTTACAAAGAATAAGTTCCGGGGTCGATTTGCCTGACTAAAGGTGGTGCTCCAGCATGGCCGCAGTCAAATGACTAAAACAAGTAAAAGAGTAAGAGAGTCAGTAGATTGTGGCCATGCTGGGTCACTCATATTCCACTTCTATTTTAGCTAACATGAGCCAACAAGTGTGCCTGTATGTTGTGGCTTAGTCTGCTAGAAATAGCAGTTGAAATCCTCTAAAATTTATATGCTTTGTCATATATATATATACACACATACACACCCACTTACATACACAACAGGTTTCTTTTAGTTTCTTTCTGCTAAATCCACTCAAAAGGGTTCGGTTTGTTCGAGACTACAGCAGAATATACATGCCCGAGGAGCCATGCAATGGGATTGAACCTGGAACCATGTGGTCGGGAAGCAAAGTTCTTACCACACAGGCGCACCCATGATTTCACTACGCAGTAAATTCATTAAATAGAAACTATACTCAACTAACTTACAAGACATAAACAAATGTTTTATAATGAAAAGAAAATGGAAATTTTGGTAATTCAAGTAAAACCGTAATTCTGAGAGAACCAATCTTAGAGAGAATCAGCTACAGATACTATCAGAATCTTTTGCTATCTCAAAATTGCAGTTATTGCCATTAGTTGAATGATCTTTTTGCTCTGGCTGGATCTAGATGGACTGATCTGGTTATTAGTATCAATTGCAATCATTGCTGTTTAGCCACAGGTCAGTCCTGATTAAGTAGGACTATGATTAAAAGCATTACTGCCATGACCAGGCTGCTACTGCTGCTTTTTTTTTTTTTTTTTTTGACTGAGGTATAGGTTTACCCTGGAGTACATTAGTACATTAGTTAGTGACTATGTAGGTACAGGCATGGGGGTGTGGTTGAGAAGTTTGCTTCCGAACCACATGGTTCGGGATTCAGTTTCACTGTGCAAGATCTTGGGCAATTGTCTTCTGCTATAACCCTGGGCCATTCGAAACTTTGTGACGAAATTTGGAAGATGGAATCTGAAAGAAGGCCATCATATATATATGTGCATACATATGTGTGTATGTATGTATGTGTATATATGTGTGTGTGTGTGTGTGTGTATGATAGATCGTGAGCTCCTACACGCATTTTTTTCTCTCCTTTTTTTTTCTATGTATCTTTCTGTCAAAGAGCGTAGGCTCGAAACGTAAAAGACTTTTTCTATTTCTATTCCTGAGCGCCATACTAATACATTTGTCTTTTGTTTATTTTCGTAAACCTTCCCGTTATGTATATATATATGTATATATGTATGTGTGTGTGTATATATACATTTATATATAGTGTGTGTGTGTGTGTGTGTGTGTATGTGTGTCACTTCTATTTTTTAATTATTATAAATCTTCCACTGAGGAGTAAGCCAGTTTCCAACAAAGATACAAGGCTCCTTCTTTGGGATGTAGTTAACACAGACAAATTCGTATTTGGAATTTGACAAAAGTCTTGCATATTTTTACTGTTCCACTTACAGATTGCACTTGTAATGTATGAATCGACTGGTCGATTTCTCTTTCTGAAATCCCAGTTTATCCAGATTCTCCTTTAAGCATTTACTAACAAAATGTAGTGCTCCAATCATTATTAGTATAGCTATGAATTCATTGTCTGGATATAGAAAGCTGGAGGTTTTGAGGCAGTAGTCCACAGACATCCTCTTATTTTCTTTGATTTTCAAAGAGATATTTATATCTGCAGGGCAGCTGATCTCTATGATGGTACATACATTGCCCCTCTGTCCCAAGCAACAATATCCGGCCTGTTATGTTTACATTTGACAGAAGTTTTGATGGGAATATTCCACCAGTATTTCTTGAGTTGGTGTTTATGAATGTATTCCATAACTGAGGGATTTTCTAAGTTTATTTCAAGACAGTCTTTTTTGTGGATGGCATTGTAAATTGTTTTAGCAACAACATTGTGCTGCATAGGGAGGTAGTACCATGACCCCTCAACCAGGGTCCATATGGCTCTTGGTGGTGGAGGGTTCATGTAAGATTTTACTGTTGAATTTTATGTGCACTACATTGGTTATACTTCTACATTACACAAAATATTAAAAAATTTTTTTAATACTAGCAGTATTGCCCAGCGTTGCTCAGGTTTGTTCCGACCCTTTAGAATTGGAATTTTTGAAAAGTAAAAATTTTGCATTATGTAGCTTGTTATTCTCTTTAAATGAACATTTTTCTGGTTGAAATACACCAAAAAATGGCGACACAGCAGTCAAAAAATCGTAAAAGATAGGGATTTTCATAGAAAAAAGCATCGTTTTGATGTAAATAATTTTTGGTCTTAACATGGTCCGATTTGAATTTTATCTTCTACGGAAGGAAGAGCAAGCCTTCTTCTATCATACTCTCAATTTTGGTCAACTTGTGCCGCAGGGTCTCGGAGGAGATAGTGTTAGTTGAAGACTACCAAACCTGCCATACACAGACAACTTCAGCTTTATATATAGAGAGAGATAATTCCAAATATGTAATTACAAAAACAATAAGCTAATTACAAAGACACCAAATGGCTATGGAAATGCGGCAAGATAAAAAAAAAAAGGTATCAAGGGGGGTCTAAAAGTTAAAAAAAAATAGTCGAGAATCAATGGTTTTGAGGTTCCATCATCGAGTGGCAATCCAAGACAGACCACCACTACCACCCCTAACTTAATATATCTCAATGCAATCATGTTGCTACAACAATGATAAAGCCATTGGTCTTTTTTATTCTTTTTACACTCATTTTTCTATTTATCCCATGGTTTAAGTAGAAAAATGTCAAGCAAGGAGAAAAGCTCTTACTACAAAGAAAATGAACTGCAGGTTAAATAATATTATCATAGCATTGAACAAACTAATATACTTTCCATCGTTAGTGACATAATTTAAACTATTTTTATTACATACATTTCAGACCCATGCAGATTAAATTATCAGATAAAAGTGGACAGCTTTATACTTTGTATGGTCTTAACAGGATATTACTAGCTTCTTAAGGATTTAATAACAGATTCCTGCAAATAAGCATATCAAGACAGTTCTTTCCTGTGTATCATGAGATATATTCTCATTTCTCCACTTGCTAGCCAAGATATTAAATCTCTGAGGTAAAGGCGGTCACCAAAAATTTGATCTTTAGAAATAGCTGGTCTCTTATCTGAATTTAATTCATAAATATTCATCGCTTTTGTGAATTAAATTCATAAAGAGAACAGACAACAGAAAAGTTTTGATTGATAAATTATAGATATTGAAAAACTAATTTCAATAACAAATGAAAAGCCAAAAGAACTTTCTCATAATTTTTATCCATTATGGCATTGCTTGCGTGGGTTGGACATCCAACCAAGTGGTTTCTGGTTCAATCCCACAGTGTTGTACCTTCAGCAAGCGTCTTGTATCAGCTCCATGCTGACCAAAGTCTTGTGAGTAAATCTGGGAGATGGAAACTGAAAGAAGCCCATCACACATATATGTATGGATATATACATGTATATGCATATGCATGTGTATGTGTGCTTGTATGCTTTTGAAAGTTAAGAGTAATGAAATTTTGAGTGGGAATATTTGATTTCTGCAGTAAAGGGGTCAATAGTTGGGTCAGAGGAATAAGGACAGTAGTCGTGACATTTTTCAGGGTATCCAAGACAAGCCAGAGAAAGAGAGTAAGATATACTCTGACTGGAACTTGGGGATATTAAACTGATTGACAGATTAAGTCTTCCTTCTCAAGCCATGCCTGGCTCATAAGGGCCATTTTCCCGGTTTCCTTGGCATATAGGTTCTCCACCTTGACAGACGCCTGTCCATCGCAGGTGAGCTGCAAGATGCAGGAGGAAAGAGTGAGAAAAAGTTGTGGCGTAAGAGTCAGCAGAGGTTCGCCATTACCTTCTGCCAGAGCCGTGTGGAGCTTAGGTGTTTCGCTCATAAACACACACATCACCCGGTCTGAGATTCGAACCCGTGATTCCTCGACCGCGAGTTCACTGCTCTAACCACTAGGCCATGTGCCTCCAGATTAAGTCTACCACCCCAGAATAGGAAAGATCCCTCTGACATGCTTTCAAACACATTCAAATGCCATCTTTCATTTCCAATGCTTCAAGCAATCCAAAGCAATGGTACAGAAAGAAAACACTTGTCCAAGGTGCCATACAGTAAAAAAAAAAAATGTGCCCTTTTAAAGCCTAGCCAGGCTCATGGGCCTGGTTTCCTGGTTTCCATGGCGTATGTGTTCCCCAGCTGGATGGGACGCCAGTCCAGCGTAGCGTTACTCATTTTTGCCAGCTGAGTGGACTGGAGTAACGTGAAATGAAGTGTTTTGCTCAAGAACACAACATGTCGCCCGGTCCAGGAATCGAAACCACAATCTTACGATCATGATGCTGACACCCTAACCACTAGGCCACATGCCTCCATGCCATACAGTATAACTGAACCCAAAACAACCCAGCTTCAAAGTTAACTTCTAAGCCACATGGCCATGCCTGCAGCCATAGGATTATAGATCTGAACATTAATGCTAAGTCGATAAGAATGAAGGAACTCAATAAATACAATCTGGCTATTAATTAGAAAACAATCGTCAATGTGAGTATTATTCAACACAACAAGCTGCCATTTTTATGACAAAATATAGCACTTCTTGCCAAAGGAAGTTAAGAAAGCTTTCTCCATTTAGCAGTGGATTGGCAGGTTTTGGCTGCATCTGTTGCTAGAAACCAGTAGAACAATAACACATTATATTAAAGAAAAAAAATCTTTCATTTGTGACCCACAATCAAATATTGATTGCTGGTACCTAGCCATTAACCATTTGCTCAAATTAGTAGTGGTTGCTAAGCTGCAAAAGGCTTCAGAAACAGTTTATTAATGTAGCTTCGTTAGCGGCAATCTGCTGAAGAAGTTCAGTGAAAGACAAGGCAAATAACTGTAAATGTTCATTAAAAGCACTTAAAGTGTACACTGTTCACGATCTTGCTTGTATTCCTGAAGCACAAGTACAACTCTTTTGATAGGAACTTCTTCAATCAATACAGTCATTTCATTTAAGTAATACTTCATCCTGAAGAAACCACCAACTTTTTATTCTTTTTATTATTATATATAGGCGCAGGAGTGGCTGTGTGGTAAGTAGCTTGTTTACCAACCACATAGTTCCGGGTTCAGTCCCACTGCGTGGAACCTTGGGCAAGTGTCTTCTACTGTAGCCTCGGGCCGACCAAAGCCTTGGGAGTGGATTTGGTAGACGGAAACTGAAAGAAGCCCATCGTATATATGTATATGTATATATATATGTGTGTGTGTGTGTGTGTGTATGTTCGTGTGTCTGTGTTTGTCCCCCCCCCCCAACATCGCTTGACAACCGATGCTGGTGTGTTTATGTCCCTGTCACTTAGCGGTTCAGCAAAAGAGACCGATAGAATAAGTACTGGGCTTACAAAGAATAAGTCCCGGGGTCAAGTTGCTCGATTAAAGGCGGTGCTCCAGCATGGCCGCAGTCAAATGACTGAAACAAGTAAAAGAGTAAAGAGTAAGAGTATATCCATTCATTGTTTATTATGATTATTAAGGTGGTGGATGGCAGAATCGTTAGCACGCTGGGCAAAATGCTTAGCAGCATTTCAACCGTTTTTATTTTTGATTTTGCCTTTCATCCTTTTGGGATCAATAAAACAAGTACCAGTTGAGTACTGGGGTTAATGTAATCAACTACTGCCCTTCCCAAAATTGCTGGCCTCGTGCCTTTAGTAGAAAGGATTATTATCATCATCATTATTATTATTATTATTATTATTATTATTATTATTAAGGTGATTAAGGCGGCGAGTTGGTAGAAACATTAGCACACCGGGCAAAATGTGTAGCCGTATTTCGTCTGCCGTTACATTCTAAGTTCAAATTCTGCCACGGTCGACTGCTTTTCATCCTTTCTGGGTCGATAAATTAAGTACCAGTTATGCACTGAGGTTGATGTAATCGACTTAATCGTTTTGTCTGTCCTTGTTTGTCCTCTCTGTGTTTAGCCCCTTGTGGGTAGTAAAGAAATAGGTATTTTGCCCGTTGCTACATTCTGAGTTCAAATTTCGCCAGGGTCAACTTTGCCTTTCATTCTTTTGGGGTCGATGTAATCGACTAATCACCCCCCCCCCCCCCACCCCCAAATTTCAGACCTTGTGCCTAGAGTAGAAAGGATCATTATTAAGGTGATGAGCTGGCAGAATTGTTTGCATGCTGGGCAAAATGCTTAACAGCATTTCATCTGTCTTTACGTTCTGAGTTCAACTTTGCCTTTCATCCCTTTTGTGTCGATAAAGTAAGTACCAGTTGAGTACAGGGGTTGATGTAATTGATTATCCCCCTCCCTGCAAATTCCACTCCTTGTGCCTATAGTAGAAATGATTATTATTATTACTATTATTATTATTATTATTATTATTATTATTACTACTACTACTACTATTATTTATTATTATTATTATTATTATTACTACTATTATTATTATTATTACAACTATTACTATTATTACTACTATTATTATTTCTTAAATAAGCATTACATTTGACAGAGTAATCTGTATGCTAAAGGGTTACAATAATAATCCATACTATATTGATAGCATGTTCATTGTTAACAAACGAAAAGCTTTTATAGAAAATTATATTTTAATCTAATTGAAATATATATATATATATTTTTACATTGTTAATTGATTGTTAATTAAGCAATTAATGCAATAACAATGAACACTACTTACAATTATAACCGAAAATCAAATTATCATCATCATCATCATCTCCATCACTACTACTACTACTACTACTACTACTATTATTATTATTATTATTATTATTATTATTATTATTCATTTCTTAACTTCAAGTTGTGTCACGTCCAACTTTGCCTTTCTTTGCTCTACGGTCAATAAAATAATTGCTGGGTGTAATGGAATACCACACAGCCCTTCACTACACGCATACACACACATACATATATCACCATCACACACATACATCATCCTCAACATTTAACCCTTTCGTTACCAACCCGGTTGAAACTGGCTCTGGCTCTGAGTACAAATGTCTTATTTTCATAAGTGTTGAATTAAAGTCTTCCCCCAAACCTTAGTCACAATTTATGTTCCTAACACTAGTTTAATGATAACTAAGTTATTTTACTAAATTCTTTGTTATGTTTAAAGTAATTGAAAGAAACACAGAGCATCTCAAAATAAATACAGTAATGAAAGGGTTAAAATATATAATAGAGAAATAATTCTTAACCCTTTTAATACCAACCCAGCTGAAACCACCTCTGGCTCTGTAGTACAAATGTCTTGTTTCCATAAGTTTTGAATTCAAATCTTCCACCAAACCTTAGTCACAATTTATGTTCCTAACACTAGTTTAATGATAACTAAGTTATTTTACTAAATTCTTTGTTATATTTAAAGTAATTGAAAGAAACACAGAGCATCTCAAAATAAATACAGTAATGAAAGGGTTAAAATATATAATAGAGAAATAATTCTTAACCCTTTTAATACCAACCCAGCTGAAACCACCTCTGGTTCTGTAGTACAAATGTTTTGTTTTCATAAGTTTTGAATTCAAATCTTCCACCAAACCTTAGTCACAATTTATGTTCCTAACACTAGTTTAATGATAACTAAGTTATTTTACTAAATTCTTTGTTATATTTAAAGTAATTGAAAGAAACACAGAGCATCTCAAAATAAATACAGTAATGAAAGGGTTAAAATATATAATAGAGAAATAATTCTTAACCCTTTTAATACCAACCCAGCTGAAACCACCTCTGGTTCTGTAGTACAAATGTTTTGTTTTCATAAGTTTTGAATTCAAATCTTCCACCAAACCTTAGTCACAATTTATGTTCCTAACACTAGTTTAATGATAACTAAGTTATTTTACTAAATTCTTTGTTATATTTAAAGTAATTGAAAGAAACACAGAGCATCTCAAAATAAATAGTATCGAAAGGGTTAATGTTTGTTTTCCATGCTGGCATGGGTTTGAGGGCTTGACAGGAACTGGCAAGGCCAGGGGTCACACCAAGTTCCATAGTCTGTTTTGGCATGGATTCTGCAGTTGGATGCCCGTCCAGGGGCAGGTGTGGCCTGTGTGGTCAGAAGACTGCTTCCCAACCATTGTGTGAGAACTTGGGCAAGTGTCTTCTGTTGTAGCCCTGAGGCAACCAAAGCCTTGTTAGCAGAATTGACGAACAGAAACTGAAAAGAAGCCCACTCTATGTATATGTGTGTGTTTGTGCATGCGTGTTTATGTTGCTTTGTCTTGAGATTGCTTAATAGTTGTAAATGATTGTCACTGTCATGTAAGCGGAGCCATTCATTTCCAATATTCTGCAAAATGTGCCTGGTCTTGTGTAAATATTACCTTGCTTGGAAAGAGGTGAGGGTTGGCAACAGGAAAGGCGTCCAGCTGTAGAAAATTTGCCTCAATAAAGGCTGTCCAACTCATGCAAGCATGGAAAAGTGGATGTGTGTGTGTGTGTGCGCGCACATGTGTGCATGTTTGTGTGTGTGTGTGTGTGTGTGTACGCACGCACATGTGTGCATGTTTGTGTGTGTGTGTGTGTGTGTGCGTGTGTGCACGCACATGTGTGCATGTTTGTGTGTGTGTGTGTGTGTGTACGCACGCACATGTGTGCATGTTTGTGTGTGTGTGTGTGTGTGTGTTTGTGTGGTCCATGACTTGACATCATGTTATAGTTCCAAGTTGTCTTGAAGGTTGTGTCCTTCTTTTACAATCTTCCATGGAAACATGTTCAGCCATGAGGAAAAAATAATACCTTGCTTGGAAACAGGTGAGGGGTCGTGACAGGAAGGGTGTTCAGCCATAGACAGTCTGCCTCAAGAAATTCCATCTGACCCATGCAAGCATGTAAAAGTGGAAATTAAAATCATCATCATCGTTTAACGTCTACTTTCCATGCCAGCATGCAGCACTCATTCATTGAACAGTGCTCCCACAGCTTATTGCTCTCAAGTGCTCAGCTGAAAATACACACCTATGGTAGATACTTACAATTCACTAAAATAATTTGTGTATAGGCGTAGGAGTGGCTGTCTGGTAAGTAGCTTGCTTACCAACCATATGGTTCTGGGCTCAGTCCCACTGTGTGGCATCTTGGGCAAGTGTCTTCTACTATAGCCTCAGGCCAACCAAAGCCTTGTAAGTGGATTTGGTAGACAGAAACTGAAAGAAGCCCATCGTATGTGTTGTGTGTGTGTGTGTGTGTGTGTTTGTTCCTCCCAACATCGCTTGACAACCGATGCTGGTGTGTTTACATCCCCGTAACTTAACAGTTTGGCAAAAGAGACCGATAGAACAAGTACTAGGCTTAGAAAGAATAAGTCCCGGGGTCGATTTGCTCGACTAAAGGCAGTGCTCCAGCATGGCCGCAGTCAAATGACTGAAACAAGTAAAAGAGTATAACTGAAGCACCTTGGCTAAGGATTTATTGAGAACCAAGCATTACAGTTCGGCATTGGTGACAGAATGGAAGAGTGGTCACAATGTCCTATTATTGATTCAGGTAAATGTAGTTCTCGGTTAAATTTTAAATCTGCATGCAAATATTCTCATTACAAGTCGTTAAAACCGCGATTCATCAAATCCCACAGCTTAACTGGATCACCATTTGAATTCATCGTTATCAGAAAGATTAAGTCGTTCAGTAACAACAACAGGTATTTCAGCCGCAAAGCAAGTGCTAATACATTTGGTGCAGTCAATTGCAGCAGCTTCCCCCATTGTGTTTCAGCGTTGCAAGCAATCAAAGCAACTTCCTGTAATCACTCAGGAGCTGTCCACAACTTCAATTGTAATTTTGTTCTGCCAGGAACAAGCAGCACAATTAGAGTTATTATGCAAGTCTTACTGAATTAATCACGTTCGTCAACTTGTCCAGCTTCGTCGACACACAAAGCACAAACGCTAATGAAATCTTTGTCATTGTCGCTAAATCCGAAATTGCCAACCACCACCACCACCACCACCACCATCACTATCATCGTTATTTATTTCTTTAATGAATTCATTCATTAGAACTGGTTTGAGATGGTTCATTTCATTCATTCTAGAACCACATTGTATTTTTTCCTCAAATTCCACCTACATCTTTTATCAATAAACACACAGAAAAAAAAAAACAATTTTCTAATTATTCTATGAGATGTAGCGGTCAGAAAATTCATAAAAGGTTAGTTTGTGAATGTAACACAAATGTCTTTCATAAAATGAAGACACAGTCTTTGGCAACATGACTTAACTTAATAATTGATTTAAATTTTGGCACAAGGCCGGTGGGGTTTTGTGGGGAGGGTTTCAGTCAGTTACATCATCGACCCAAGTTCTTCACTGGGTACTTATTTTATTGATGCCGAGAGTAGGAAAGTTGAAGTCAACTTTGGTGAAATTTGAACTCAGAAACAAATAAAAGAGTAAAGAGTAAAAGAGAGAGATAAACAAAGCCTGAGGGTAGGAGAGGCTAGTCATAGCTGGAACACTTTTGATTATAGATCTACTTAGTAAGGACTAACCTGAGGTTAAACAACAACAACAACATTTTCCTTCATGTCCAACAATTAAAAGGATTAAAAAAAAACTTATGACTCACTTCCTTTCTCTTCCCAAAACAATCCCTCCTATCCTTTCCTTATAGCAGAGCAAGGGAGCATTAATAAAACGTAGGCCCATGACATTAATATACACAATGTGTATTAACTATTGTATTTTTAAGCCGAACCAGAGGCAGACCTTAGTTTGTGTTGATGGATGGATGGATGGAGTGAGGAAAGTTTTGGTGGTTAGAGGTGTTGGAGTGAGAGAGGCAAGGGAGTTTATAACCATAGGAAAGCCTAGAGCAGTGGTTTTCAACCAGGGTTCCGCGGAACCTTGGGGTTCCGCAAGAAGTTACAAAACTGCTAAAATCGGCAGTAATATTTAATTTTCCAGTGCAGATATGTGTGCTTAAGACTATTAAATTATTGCACAGGGGTTCCTCGAGCCAGTGGAATGTTTCCTTGGGGTTCCGCTCCAGCAAAAAGTTTGAAAAGCACTGGCCTAGAGAATGTTTGTGGATGGATGAGTGAATTTGATGTTGCTCAAAGGGGTACCAACCAGCATGATGTGGCGGGGGAGTAAACCAGCGTATCCTGTTGGGGCTCCACTGCTGATATTGGGGGTTGCGTTCTATGCCTTGACCCAAGCATAGAACAGGGCTAGCCTCCTTGGGTTGGGAAATGAATGGAATGCCTAGTGTGTGTCTTGCTGAGGATACCCCCTCCTAAAAAAATGGGGAATAAGCCTGGGTGTATAAAAAAAAAATTTTATGCCTATGATAGAGTCTCTACCTGGGTTGCTCAACCTACTAGAAATAGCAGTAAAATCATCCTAAATGCACAATGTACTATTTTAAGAAAATGAAGTGTACATTGGATAATGTAATCCTAGATACACTGTGTCTGAATAAAAGATAACATAGTCACTGTAGGAGCACTTTTGATCATAAGTTTTATTTATTCAGAGATCTGACCTGGTTAAACAAGGGAGCCTGTTTGCAACCTCTTGACCTACTAGAAAGAACAGCTAAATATCCCTCAAATCACACTCTAACGTCTTTAAAAAAGGAAAGACACAATGCATAATGGAAACTTAGAACAGTCTGAATAAAAGACAGGGTGGTCACAGCTGGCATACATTTGACAATTGATTTTACCCAATCAGAGTTGGCCTAGGAATAAGCAACATCAACAACACAGCCTACAAAGAGTCACTCAATCTGCTAGAAATAGCAGCTAAATCTCACTCAAATCATATCTTATTGCTTTATGAGACAAATGGTTGGGTCGGTCGGGACCCCCTTCAGTCACGACACTAACCATGGGATTGCACCTAGAAAGTTACCCTCCTAGTCACAAGTCTGGGCAAGGTGGTTTATGGAAGACCGGCAGTCGCCCATGCATAACGGCCTCCCCTCTCCACGCCACCAGTGTTATCCAAGGGAAAGGCAAAGGGACCGATACAGCTTGGCACCCGTGACGTCGCAACTCATTCCTACAGCTGAGTGAACTGGAGCAACGTAAAATAAAGTGTCTTGCTCAAGAACACAACACGCAGCCCGGTCCGGGATTCGAGCTCACAACCTCACGATCGTAAGCTCGACGCTCTAACCACTGAGCCATGCACCTTCACCATGAGACAAATGACACATTAGATAATGACATCTTAGATACAATGCACAATGTCTGAATAAAACAGAGGAAGGTCACAGCTGACTTGGGGTAAGCCAACCACGACAATAACTATTTTATTTATGAAAGCTTCAGTGACTTCAACATTTAGTTCCTCAACTAAACAGAGGGGGGGGGGAATAAATGTCATCTATGAAGAATAATAAATCCTGTCCTTTATTTTAATTAATAAGATTTTTCTGCTTGACTGCTCCTTTGGATAACCAATAATACACAGTTATACACACACACACATATACACACACCACAGCCATAATCATAGGAGCTTCAATAGTACATATGAATGCACAGGTCAAAATAACACATACACACATTACAGTATCACATATACACACCACATTAACACACACACAGAAGACAAGAAATGGAGCCTCAACATTGTTGCTGGACCTGCTAGAAATAGCAACCAAATCTCCAGTAAATCACATTCTCAACTGCCTTAGGAAATGAGACATTGGATGATGCCGTCCTAGGTTCATAGTACATAGGGAAATAAGATGGGATGGTCAAGGTTGGAATGTTGATGTCATCCTGGGTTCATAGTACATAGGGAAATAAGATTGGATGGTCAAGGCTGGAACGTTGATGTCGTCCTGGGTTCATTGTATATAGGGAAATAAGATGGGATGGTCAAGGCTGGAATGTTGATGTCATCCTGGGTTCATTGTATATAGGGAAATAAGATGGGATGGTCAAGGATGGACTGTTTTTGAGCATATGTCTGTTCATTTAGGGTTGGCCTAGGGCTAAACAACATGTTCACATGTAACACACACGACACAAGAAAACACATACAATAACTCACAAACACCCTGTACTCTTTTACTCTCTTTTACTTGTTTCAGTCATTTCACTGCGGTCATGCTGGAGCACCGCCTTAATCGAGCAACTCGACCCCAGGACTTATTCTTTGTAAGCCCAGTACTTATTCTATCGGTCTTTTGTTTTGCCGAACGCTTAAGTTACGGGGAAATAAACACACCAGCATCGGTGTCAAGCAATGCTAGGGGAACAACCAGATACACAAACATACACGCCACATATATACAATATAATATACATATATTACGATGGGCTTCTTTCAGTTTCCGTCTACGAAATCCACTCACAGGCTTTGGTCGGCCGAGGCTTTAGTAGAAGACACTTGCCCAAGGTGCCACGCAGTGGGACTGAACCCGGAACCATGTGGTTGGTAAACAAGCTACTTACCACACAGCACTAACTTAACACATCGCACATCATACACACAAATAAACTACAATAACATACACACACACAAACCTCACATTAGCATGTAAATAATAATAATAATAATAATAATAATGTGTACAGTGCTCAGGTGCACTACAACTCATCTAAAGTGTATATATAAACAGGTGTAGTTTCGGCGGATTTCGGAAAGCATGAGGGCCTTAAAAGATGCAGTGTCATGGCAGTCAAACAACTGACGCAGGCAGTTTATTCCATGCTTCAGCAACTCTGAGCGTGAAAAAATGTTTCCGAAAGTCATGGGAGCTGTATTGTTTTCTGACTTTGTAGGCATGTCCAGTGTGTTAGACACATGGAGATCAAAAGGTGTTCAGTGTGTTGTTGGTGAGGTGGTTGATAACTTTGTGGGTATTTACCAAGTCCGTCGCCAAACGCCGGAGCTTCAGTGAATCCATGCCCAGGGAAACAAGGCGCTCAGAATATGGTAGGTGTCTGATGGAGGGTATCGTTTGTTGCACGTCTCTGGACAGATTCCAGGAGGTCAATGTTCTGTGCAAGATAGGGGTTCCAAACTGATGATGCGAATTCCAAGTGTGGTCGTACCGTACCATAGCTGTATACAGTTTTAAAATAGATGGCTGGAGAGCGGCTAACAAAAGACCTGCTGAGTGATGCCAAGACACCCTCGGCCTTCCTGACAATCTTAGAGATATGCTTTGACCAACGCAAATCACTGCTGACAGTGATGCCTAGGTCACGCTCGCAAGAGGATTTCTTGATATCAGTGTTGTGGAGGGAGTAAGTGAACGCAGGGTTTTTTCTCCCAAAATGCATGGTGGTACACTTGTCCACAGCCAGTTTCAGTTGCCAGTCTGTGATCCATGCTGCATTGTGTCTAGGTCTGATTGCAGAAAGAGTTGTAGACATCAGGATCTGTCCTCTTGATTTCAAAGTACAGCTTGATGTCGTCTGCATATTTCAATATGTGGCATTCTTTAAATTGGCATCTATGTCGTTAATGTATGCCACAAACAGAGGGGACCAAGGACAGATCCCTGTGGTACACCCGATGACATCTCATATGGTGTAGAGTGCTGTCCTAGAACTGTGACTACCTCCTTTCGGCTGAGGATGAAGGATTTCAACCAGTTAAAAAGGTCATCCCCCACACCCATTGCAGAGAGTTTCACCATAAGCCTTTTGTGTGGCACAGAGTTGAAAGCCTTAGCAAAGTCAATGTATCTATACAGAAAACAAACACATACATATACAGGTTTCAGATTTTGGCACATGGGCGACAGTTTTGGGGGTGGGGCCAAGTCAATTAAATCAACCCCAGTGTTTAACTGGCACTCATTTTATCAACCCCAAAAGGACTGAAAGGAAAAGTCAACCTCAGCGGAATTTGAACTCAGAATGTAGAGACAGACAAAATGGTGCTAAGCATCTTGCCTGGTGTGTTAATGATTCTTATTTCTTTATTGCCCACAAGGGGCTGAACATAGAGGGGACAAACAAGGACAGACAAACGGATTAAGTCAATTACATCGATCCCAGTGCGTAACTGGTACTTAATTTATCGACCCCGAAAGGATGAAAGGCAAAGTCGACTTCGGTGGAATTTGAACTCAGAACGTAACGCTAAGCATTTTACTCGGTGTACTAATGATTCTACCAGCTCGCCGCCCTTAGCACATACACATACAGAAATTGTAAGTACTATAAGCACATACACATATTACAACTTATTACGTATTATATATTCTTTTCTGTTCTAGGCACAAGGCCCAACATTTTTGGAGGTGGGGGGGGGCAGTCGATTAGATCAACCTTGCAGTTCAGCAAGAGAGACCGATAGAATAAGTACTAGGCTTACAAAGAATAAGTCCTGGGGTCGATTTGCTCAACTAAAAGGTGGTGCTCCAGCATGGCCACAGTCAAATGACTGAAACAAGTAAAAGAGTAAAAGAGTAAGCAAAAGAAAAGGAGGAAATCCCAACATGCTTAATATCTCTCTATATATAAAGCTGAAGTTGTTCGTGTATGGCAGGTTTGGTAGCCTTCAACTAATACTATCTCCTCCGAGACCCTGCGGCGCAAGTAGACCAAAATTGAGAGTATGATAGAAGAAGGCTTGCTCTTCCTTCCGTAGAAGAAAAAATTAAAATCGGACCATGGTAACACCAAAAATTATTTACATCAAAAAGATGCTTTTTTTTTTTTTCTATGAAAATCCCTATTTTTTACGATTTTTTATTGCTGTGTCGCCATTTTTCGGTGTATTTCAATCAGAAAAAAAATGTTCACTTAAAGAGAATAACAAGCTACATAATGCAAAATTTTTACTTTTCAAAAATTCCAATTCTAAAGGGTCGAAACAAACCCGAGCAACGCCGGGCGACACTGCTAGTAAGATAAAAAAAAAAAAAAACACCATAAAAACAAAAAAAAAGGTGCAAGACAACGAAACAAAAGCGACAAAGTATAGAAATAAACAAATTAGTATATAAATAGAATAACATGAAAATACGGTAAAAGCAGCAAGTGATAGCAACTGGCGAGTTAACTGCGTCTGTTAGAAATATGTTACACCAATGGATTCAATGTGTCTTCTTTGTCCATCGGAGCAAACAAGGCAAATGATATTGTGTATTATAATATAGTATGAGATAGGTTTGATGAAGATAATCAGCTCATTACATGCCTGAATGGACAAGTGGGTGGTGGTGGTGTCGGTGCTGGTGGTGGTGGTTAGCAGTATTAGTAATAGTGGTGGTGGTGGTGGTGGTGGTGGTGGTACTGATGGTGGTGGTCAGTGCATTTGTTGTTTGCATGTGGTAAAGCGAAGCGAGGGGACAGTTAGCTCGCATAGAGAACCACTGAGCTGGCAATGCATGACGTTTCAGAAGTTTTAATTAAAGTTAAGGGGACATGGAAATTTTCAGAGACAGAGAGGGAGAGAGAGAGAGAGAGAGAGAGAGAAAGTGATTGTGAGTGAGTGAGAGTGTGTATGGTGTGTGTGAGAAAGAGAGAGTGTGTGTATGTGAGAAAGAGAGAGTGTCTGTGTGTGTGAGAAAGAAAGTGTGTGTGTGTGTGAGAGAGAAAGAGTGTGTGTGTGTGTGTAAGAGAGAGAGAGTGTGTGTGTGGTGTAAGAGAGAGAGTGTGTGTGTGTGTAAGAGAGAGAGAGAGTGTGTGTGTGTGAGAGTGTGAGAAAGAGTGTGTGTGTGTGTGTGAGAAAGAGAGTGTGTGTGTGTGAGAAAGAGAGTGTGTGTGTGAAAGAGAGAGAGAGAGAGAGAGAGTGTGTGTGTAAGAGAGAGAGTGTGTGTGTGAGAAAGAGGGTGTGTGTGTGTGTGTGTGTGTGAGAAAGAGAGTTGTGTGTGAGAAAGAGAGAGAGAGTGTGTGTGTGTGTGTGTGTGTTGTGAGAAAGAAAGTGTGTGTGTATGTGAGAAAGAAAGAGAGAGGGTGTGTGTGTGTGTGAGTCATTATTATTGTCATCATCATAATTTAATGTCCATTTTTCATGCTGGCATGGCTGTGTAGTAACAAGCTTGCTTCCCAACCTCATGGCTTCAGGTTCATTCCCACTGTATGGCACCTTGGGTAAGTGTCTTCTACTATAGCCTCGGGCCAACCAAAGCCCTTTGGGTAAATTTGGTAAATGAAAACTGTGTGTGTATAAGTCTTCTTCTCTTGACATTATGTCCTAATTGAAAACAAACATCACCGTTATACAGGCAATGTCGTTCATTTGCAATCTTCCATATAAACATGTCCAGCCATTCTGCTGTTTGTGTTTTAAAGACTAGGGTGTGTATTACCTTGCTTGGAAACAATTAAGAGTCAGTGACAGGAAGAGCATCCAGCTGTAGAAAATCTGCCTTAAGAAATTTCGTCTGACCCATGCAAGCATGGTAACGTGTACATTGAAATAATAGTTTCAAATTTTAGCACAAGGCCAGCAGTTTTGGGAGTGAAGGGGAAAGTCAGTTACATCCCCCCCCCAGTGCTTGACAGGTACTTGTTTCATCAACCTTGAAAAGATGAAAGGCCAAGTTGACCAAGGTGGAATTTGAACTCAGAACATACAGGCATTTTGACCAGCGTGCTAGCAATTCTGCCAGTGACAGTGGAAGCAATGAGGATATGTTTCTTTATTAGTCACACAGGGCTGAACACAGAGGGGAAAAATTACAAAGTAGAGCTTTTTTTTTCTAGGGAGAAAAAAAAGGGGGGGGGGAGGTATTCGATCAAATGGGATAGTAAAAAAAAATGATCAATAGGGATCGTGTATCACAGAAATGTCATGATGTAAAGTGTAAAGGGGGAAACAGATAAGGTTTATCTGTGGAAAGAAAAGCCTACGGAAAAGACCACAGTAACCTCGGTTAATAATGTCACATGTTAACACATTTGGAAGCGATGAGGATGACGATGATGATGGTGATGGTGCTGGTGTATATTCACATACACATATCACACAATCCTGTAAACAACATTCGGTGAGATCAATACTCATGTGAACAGAAGCTAGCGTAGTAATCTTCCAGAGAAGCTACCAGAACAAACATGTCTTGGTCTCAAAGACGCTAAATTAGTTGACAAACAAGTTTCAATCCAGTATATCAACGAAAATCTTCAGCATTTCTCTATCAATACCATGAACACTTCAAATCCACTAGACTCCCTCCTCTTCTCTTTTTCATCTCCACTTTCCCCCCTTCTCTTCCTCTTCTTTTATTCTTTATATTCCTATCTTCTTTCCGTTTTTATCTTCCTTCCTTCCTTCCTTCTTGGGAAGACGTAGTGTGCGACTTTTTATTTTTGTTGTATTTTTTCTTATTTCTTTTACGTTTCCTTTCTCGAGTTTTCGATATAAATTTATATAAATTCTATTCTTAATCCTTAAGAATAAAAGAGATTTGCTTAAAAATTTCAGCCCTAATTTTAGTTAAAAGCTTAATTTAAATTCTACTCTTTGTTCTTCAGCTTATAATTCTGAACTAAGCTGATTTGGCTTTCCAAACAACTGCAACAACATCTATATATTGATTGGCAGTTTTCAAACAGATTTAGTTCTAAGACTATAAATTCCAATCATGTGTCTTGAGTAGTTTGGATAAATGTTAAAAGAACTTACTCTCTTTACTCTTTTACTTGTTTCAGTCATTTGACTGCGGCCATGCTGGAGCACCGCCCTTTAGTCGAGCAAATCGACCCTGGGACTTATTCTTTGTAAGCCCAGTACTTATTCTATCGGTCTCTTTTGCCAAACCACTAAGTTACAGGGACGTAAACACACCAGCATCGGTTGTCAAGCGATGTTGGGGGGACAAACACAGACACACAAACATACACACACACATGCACACATATATATATATATATATATATATATATACGACAGGCTTCTTTCAGTTTCCGCCTACCAAATCCACTCACAAGGCATTGGTCGGCCCGGGGCTATAGCAGAAGACACTTGCCCAAGATGCCACGCAGTGGGACTGAACCCGGAACCATGTGGTTGGTTAGCAAGCTACTTACCACACAGCCACTCCTGCGCCTATATTCAACTTCTTCAATTTTTTTTTTTTTTTGGTCTATACTGGCATGATTTGATTGATAAGTGAATTTGTAACCTTGTGTACCATAAAGACCACCAGTGGAAGAATTGATCTTCTGGTTATATGTGTCTACGATCTGCCAGTCTTGCCAGAACTCAGTTTTCTAGTATTTTTAGGCTGCATATCTATAGCCTACCAGTCTCACAGTGAGAATTAGTCTTCAAGCCATGTGTCTGCATACAATCTGTTTGTCTTCCAAAACCCAATTCTCTCAGGGTGAGACTTCGCATAAAAGAATCAGAAAAAAACACCATAATGGTAACGAAACCTTCTTCAATAGCACAGTGTAACGTTATTATTGTCAAAGGGGCCTCTATGCAGCCGTTTAGCATGCTAGAAAGAGCAGCCAAATTCCCCCCAAATTTATATCCTACCATCTTTAAGGTAAAAAAAGGTGAAGGCAACATTTTATATTACTGTCCAAGATATACATGGCTGGGGTACATATGATCATAGGTCTGCTCAGACAGAGCCGACAGCTAATTGTGCAGTGGCCCAGCGTTTATGCATGCATGCATGCATACATATATATATATATATATATAACATTCATATATAACTTACATATAAGTAAGTATTTCATTTATTTCCTTGCCGCATTTATCACTGACGAAGAGAAGGTTCTTATGAACTAACTCTGAAATCGGGTCCGATATGGTAATAACGAAATTTTTTAGAAATTTCTGTCGGTTTTCTTCGAGACACATGCTTACAGTGATGAATTATATGGTTACAGACAATGTGTCTAGTTTCAGCATATTTGGCATGAGAAATTTTTTTCTTTTGCCCTTGTTTATAAGTTGTATAAATATATATATATATATATATATCGGGCATGGCTGTGTGGTTAGGGAGCTTGCTTCCTAGCTACATGGTTTCGGGTTCAGTCCCACTGCATGGCACCTTGGGCAAGTGTCTTCTACTATAACCCCAGGCCGACCAAAGCCTTGTGAGTGGATTTGGTAGATAGAAACTGAAAGAAGCCTGTCGTATATATGTATGTATGTGTGTGTATATGTTTGTGTGTCTGTGTTTGTCCCCCACCTCCAACATCGCTTGACAACCGATGCTGGTGTGTTTACATCCCTGTAACTTAGCAGTTCAGCAAAAGAGACCGATAGAATAAGTACCAGGCTTACAAAGAATAAGTCCTAGGGTCGATTTGCTCGACTAAAAGGCGTTGCTCCAGCATGGCCACAGTCATATGACTGAAACAAGTAAAAGAGTAAAAGAGAGTAAAGTGTAGTATTTCCATCATCCCACTACCACTTTGCCACCACCCCCTTCCTTCCTTATTCATCTATCACCTCTTCCTTTCTCATTCATATGTTGTGACAGAGAAAAACACAAGAGTATTATTATATATTTCTTTATTACCCACAAGGGGCTAAGCATAGAGGGGACAAGCAAAGACAGACAAACGAATTAAGTCGATTACATCGACCACCAGTGCGTAACTGGTACTTAATTTATCGACCCCGAAAGGATGAAAGGCAAAGTCGACCTTGGCGGAATTTGAACTCAGAACGTAGCCGAAGACGAAATACCTATTTCTTTACTACCCACAAGGGGCTATACACAGAGGGGACAAGCAAAGACAGACAAACGGATTAAGTCGATTACATCGACCCCCAGTGCATAACTGGTACTTAATTTATCGACCCCGAAAGGATGAAAGGCAAAGTCGACCTCGGCGGAATTTGAACTCAGAACGTAACAGCAGACGAAATACCGCTACGTATTTCGCCCGGCGTGCTAACATTTCTGCCAGCTCGCCGCCTTCATAGAGTATTATTATAGCAGATGTGATGTGTGTATATATGTATGTATATGCGTTTGTGTTTAATCACATGAATTCATTGGTGCACATACTTATGCATGCATATATTTTGCATATGTATGTCAGTCTTGCCAGAGTACAGCAGGGATCACCACCCCCTGCCGGAGCCTCGTGGAGCTTTTAGGTGTTTTCGCTCAATAAACACTCACAACGCCCGGTCTGGGAATCGAAACCGCGATCCTACGACCGCGAGTCCGCTGCCCTAATCACTGGGCCATTGCACCTCCACACATATACATATACATATATACATATGTATATGTATATGTGTGGAGGCGCAATGGTCATAGGATCGCGGTTTCGATTCCCAGACGGGCGTTGTGAGTGTTTATTGAGCGAAAACACCTAAAAGCTCCACGAGGCTCCGGCAGGGGTGGTTTGATCCTGCTGTACTCTTTCACCACTCTTTCTCCCACTCTTCTCTCTTGGCCTGCTCGCTTAGCCAGCGGGGTGGCGTCATTCGAAGGCTAAAACAATGCGAACGCATTGTGACCAGCGATGTGTAACTACATCTGATGGACTGGTCGGTCTCGTGATGGTGATGGATATGTATATGTATATATATATGCATATGTATGTATATGTATATTACTCTTTTTACTCTTTTATTTGTTTCAGTCATTTGACTGCGGCCATGCTGGATCACTGCCTTTCGTCAAGCAAATCGACCCCGGGACTTATTCTTTGTAAGCCCAGTACTTATTCTATCGGTCTCTTTTGCCGAACCGCTAAGTGACGGGGACGTAAACACACCAGCATCGGTTGTCAAGCAATGCTAGGGGGACAAACACAGACACACAAACACGCAGACACGCACATATATATCTATACATATATACGACAGGCTTCTTTCAGTTTCCGTCTACCAAATCCACCCACAAGGCATTGGTCGGCCCGGGGCTATAGCAGAAGACACTTGCCCAAGGTGCCACGCAGTGGGACTGAACCCGGAACCACTTGGTTGGTTAGCAAGCTACTTACCACACAGCCACTCCTGCGCCTATGCATGCACATATGTGCATATGTGTATGTTTGTGTTTAGTTTCATGAAGTTAATAGCACACACACACACACACACACACCACATGCAGACAACAAGCAAATACATACCTACATACACACCAACAAATGCACACACATTCCCAGACACATACACAAACACACAAACACTAACATACAGACGCAAACAAATAGAGGC